>NW_006208670.1:1826619-1869379 GCF_000334495.1 Tupaia belangeri chinensis | reverse complement strand
ACTCTTTCCTATCAGGATTTTGGGAACACACACACACAAGCCTGGAGGGTTTCTCAAGCCACCAGGTCCAAGACTCAAACAATGGGTTTGGCCACGTAGGAGTCAGCTCACTTAACCACCAGGCCATGGAGCCAAGATTCTAAATACTGGGGAGGAAGAATAAGTCATTTTCATTTTCTTCTCTTCCTTAAGTAATAAAATCACACACACACACACTCCTTTATTCCAATAAGGCAACCCATACCAGGTCAAAGCACTAAAAATGTACAGACTTTGGAAAATATTTGTCTAAATTATTCACTTGGGAATAGGCTGACTTTCTAATTTTTTCCTATATTTTATTGACTGTCCTTGGAGGAGAAATATTGGCTAAAAGATACTTGTAAAATATTGAAGAAAAGGTATTATCCTTTTAGAGCCATCCAATTCCCTCTGAGAACCTATTCCTTGGATGGTACTAAATAAATAATAAGAATAAAGCTATAACATGCCACGTCTGATGCAGCCCAGAGCTTAATGAGTTTTAAGGTAAAGTTAAGTAAGTTAAGTGCTTCGAAATCTTTTTTTTTTTTTTTTGGAGAGATTTTCGCTATAGGGTGCATGCGCTCGCCAGACAGACAGAGAGAGACATAGAGACAGAAAGCGAGAAATCACCCCTCAAAGGGGATGGTCACACCACAATCCCTTCTCCTCCATTCTCCTCCCGGGATCTTGGGCACGCACGCACACGCGCCCGGCATGAGTTCTAAGCCACCGGGTCCGGGACGCGAACCGCAGTCGACTACATGGGAGTCCAGTAACATAGCCATACTGCTGGTTCCCAAGTGCTTTGAAATCTTCAAAGAGGAGAAAGGATGATAGTTATGCTGGGTCACCGATGTGGAACGTCACGTCCTTCTGTCAGAGATGGAAACACGATTTTATATTGTATTATTTCAGCATCTGCCCCAGTCTCCCTTTGCATTGCTGATGTGTGTTTGTGGAAAAGTTTAAGGAAATAAGCAAGAATTCGATGGGGCTCCGAAATATCTGGGGGGTGGTTCTTTTGCCATGGATGTTCAGTAGGGTCTTACGGTATTCAGCCAAAGAGTAGCTCACTGTGATTCAAGAGGCGTCTCTCGGGGAGTAGAAACAAGCTAAGCACAGGAAACTGAGATTCTTGTTTTCACTCTCTTTTCACTGTCTGTAGGCCAGCTGGCCAGTCCTGTACCCAGCATGGGCCTCCGTCTTCTTGTCTATAAAATGAGGGCTAATTAGACAATCCCCTAGCTACGGTTTTCTTTGAGTGCATAAAAGTACATTGAGCAAGTTCACTGAGAAGGATTTGTGCTTGAAACTATCTAACTAGTATGGCTTGTGCTACAATACAGGGGTACTTCCTTAGAAATCCCAACCTAGGATTTCCTAATCTATAAAGAACTACAGGCTTAGACATTCAGAAAACCAAATTCTCTCCCAAGGGAGATAAAATAATCACCTTCAAATAGCATTTCATAGGGGACTGGCAAGTGGCATGGTGGTTAAAGGCGCTGGACTCCCACATGGCCGACCACGGTTCAAGTCTTACCTGGTGGTTTGCTTTCTCACTTCCTCTCTCTCTCTGTGTCTCTCTCTGATCAACTGGAAAATAATAATGATAATAATAAATAAAGTTAAAACAAAATAATTCTTTAAAAAAATAGCATTTCACCTTGGCATGTACCATACAGCAAATTAAAAAACAAACAAAAACCTTTTTAAACTGTTTAAGAGTTTTCCATTTTATATACTATTAACGAGGTCGCTTTGCTAGGATTCATCTGCATTCTGACAGGACGACAGTTCATTCTGCTAGGAACAGCATGTGGGAATAAGAAACCCTTTCTTAGACTAACTCGGGCTATTTGACTTCATATGGGAGAGTTTAATCAATATTGAAGGACTCAGAACTTAGTTCTAACAACATATTCAGTTCACAGTACTTTTAGAAGCAAATCATAGATGTGATCCATCCTGGGGGGAAAAAAGGATTTTTTTTTTAAAGTTAAATTTATTGGGACCAGCAGATGGCATAATGGTTACATCGCTGGACTCTCATGGAGTTGACTGTGTCCTGGATTTGGCGGTTTAAAACTCATGTCGGGTGCATGTGCATGCACATGCGTGCCTAAAATCCCAAGAGGTGAATGGAGGAGAATAGATTATGATGTGGCCATCCACCCTGGGTGAGAGGGTGACTTCTTGCTTTCTGTCTCTCTTTCTCTGGCTAGCACATGTGCCCTATAACAAAAACAAAAACAAACTCTCTTAAAAATAAATAAATAAATGTATTTCTTCCATGATGAAGAGAGACAGACAGACATAAAATCAAGCACCCCCAACAAGGCCTCCACACTGCTAGCCATCCTAGTCTTAGCTGGTCCTGGGTGACAGGCATGCACACGCTGGCGTGTTCAGGAAAGTCTCTGGACACAAGACCCATGTGGATCAGCCTCAAAGAGTGCCATACTACCCCTGTCCCACTGCCCAGGACCCAGAAATTTATTTATTCTTTTAAGGGAACATAATCAAAGATCCTCACCTGCAATCTATACCTAAGCTTCCAAGAATTAAGGTATGTAAAACATCAAAATGAACAAAAGGTTTTCGGTAACGACTTAAGCTAGCAGCTCCTCCCTTTTTCAGTATCATCAAGAATTCATTTCACAAAAGCAAGTCGGAGATTCTGAGGGCCAGCAGGTGGCGTAGTGGTTAAGACCCTAGACTCCCACATGGCCTATGGCAGTTCAAGTCTCCAACCCGGCAGTTTGAAACATGCTGGGTGCAAGTACAGGTGTGCCCAGAATCCTGGGAGGAAAATGGAGAAGGGGGTGCAGCATGGCCATCCCCACTTGGGGGCGGAGAGTTTCTCTCTGTCGGTCTCTCTCTGAGTGAACACATGTACCCTATAGCAAAAAATCTCTCTCCAAAATAACTAAATAAATAAATCCATTCAGATTTCACTCCGGGTACAGACTACTGCCCTGAAATGAATACACAGAGGCCCAGTTCTTCGAGGCTTTGGACCCGGAAGGAGTTTGACCTCTCCTGATGCATGCGTGTACTTACCCTTTCTGAGAGCTGATTTATCAAGCTTCTTTCTTACCCCCAAGAAGCTGAGACCCAAGGCTGAAACTCGGTCAGTTTGGGTATTTTCCTCATCCTCATTTCTACATCTTACTTTTCTGTTTCATTAACCTCGTAGCTAAGTCATTTTTTACAAGTTATGGCAAATTATTTTGGAAAGAGGTGAAGTACAAATAAACACCCTTGTAAAATGAGCATTACGTATCAAAATTACAGTCTGTAGCCAGAGAACAACATCCTTCACCTTTATACAAGGATATTAAAATTAAAAGTGAACTTATTTGGAAGTGAACAGCATGATATCAGCAATTTTAGACAAGTAAGTAATTTGTTTATTAGCTGCTTCATCAAGTGTCTCAATCCATTTTATCTTATTAATCTCGCGGGGAAAATTGAGACCTCTTTGAACACCGAGAGTACTCAATTAAATTAAATATTTTGTAAAAATACATGTTATTAATTTTTACGTGAGTGCCTACCTTCAAAGCGGAACCCGAATTCTTTAGAAGCAGAGCCTCTGTATTAGCAGCTGCTGCATCATGTTCAAAATGTGGAAAAACGCAACGCAGCTGAAGTTTATTTTATGTTCACTTGAGAGTCTGGGGAGTCTTTCCTAGTTGGGCAGGGAGATCTCGCTGGGCTGCTTCAGGTACTGGGGCCTTTCATCTTGGGCTTCGTCATCCCTAGGTCACCCAGTTGGAGCCCTGGAGAAGGGAAGGCGCAGGCAGGCAATGTCTGGAAAGAGCGACGAGTCCACCTGCACTCCAGCAGATGCAGCACAAGGCATGCGGTGGTGAGGGGATGAGGACGCTGGGGCGAGGCGAGGCGCTTCAGGGCTAGACGGCGGCTTGCCAGCCATGACCCCATACGAGTCACTGTGGAAAGAGGACACATCATTTTTTTGTAAGCAACTTTCTCGGCCTGACCAATTCCAAACTCTCCATTCCCAATGAGAGGGCAAACAAACACGCAGAGTGATCATTTGGCAGCATAATTTAGCCCGTGTCAGACTAGGACGCTGGCAGAAATGGGGTAGGGGCAAGGGCGATTGAACAGAACCAGGAAGTCACCCCAAAGGCTGAAGGATCAAGTAGGCCCCGGCCTGGAGCCCTAACGCCGCCGTCGCGCTCACCACAGGCCCAGTGTCGTCCTTCTGTCATCAGTGAAGGCTCCTTGCTCCATGTGTGACAAAATAATGCTTTCCTTGCAGTAAGTTTACAAGTCAGAAAATCGCCTTTGCTGGGGGCCAGCAGATGGCGTAGCTTCACAGACTGGACTCCCACACGGTTACCCCAGTTCAAGTCCCAGACCCAGTGGCTTGAAACTCACTCACGTGGGGAGCCCATGCGTGCCCCAGATCCCAGGAGAAGAATGAGGAGAAGGGACTGCAGTGTGGCCATTCCCTGGGGGTGATTTCTCACTTTCCCTCTCACTGTCTCTGTCTCTGTCTCTCTCTCTCCTCTGCAAGTTTTATCCTTATGCCCTAAGGATAAAACCTCTTTTAAAAGAAAGAAAAATCGCCTTTGGCCAGCCATGTATTCTGATGTTTATTTAGGACATATGGTTATTAGCTGGGTTCTGGGCCTAGCTCAGCCCTCCTTATTTATAGCTGCATGACTTTAGACAACCCAGTTCACCTCTACAGCACTCGGATTCTTCATTTTTTAAAAAATGAAGAATTGGACCAGATGGTTGCTAATATTCAACTGAGATCCAACAGGGAAACAGTCTAATCTGTGTGGAAATATAAAGCAAATTCAAGCTGGACACATTTTTGGGTTTTGGTTTGTTTTTTAAGGGGTATTTTTGCTATAGGTCATGCACACTCACCACAGAGACAAAGAGAGACAGAAAGACAGAAAGCGAGACATCACCCCCTGGGGGGTAGTCATGCCACAATCCCTTCTCCTCCATTCTCCTCTCAGGATCCTGAGCACGCAGGCACACACTCCCTGTGTGAGTTTTAAGCCGTGGGGTCTGGGACTCAAACCGCAGTTGACTACATGGGAGTCCAGCAATGTAACCATTACGCCAACTGGTCCCAACCTGAACACATTTTTAATTTAATAAATGATACCCTGGCCTCAATGGTGAACTGACTATTGTAAATAAGCATAGCTATTGGTTGGATTTTCACCAACTGGTGGTTGCTAAATTCAAATATTGCCTAGAGTTGGGGCTCTTCTTTCCATGTATCAGATCTCATTTGACCAAATACCTGATTTTCTTCTGTAGGGTAAGTCAAGAGTTTAAACAGGCCTTTGCCTCTTTAGAATCATGACATTGCATTCAACTGACTCACATGAAACTACATGCACAGTGTCTTAACCAAGCTATCTGAAAGGACAAAGCATTAAAGGTAATTCATCAAAATGTTGTGTGGTAGAAGTAAATATGAGTCTTCACGCTGTGGGTGCTTTCCTGGCCAGTTTAGAATGCCATCCAGTTACCAGTGGAATGCCTGGTATAGTGAACTAAACCACAATGGAGTTACCCAAATGGTAGCTTCCATCTGGGGCTTTTCTGAGCCAGAGGGTGACTGCCGCAGGACTGTACCCTGCCCCCCCTCCTCCAGCACCACTCAGTAGAGTCCATGGCTGGCGACCATGTCATTACCTCTCCGGCATCTTCCGGAACTTCATCAGAGTTCAGTGTCCATTGTGTCCTCCCCACTAAAGTCCACGAAATAATTCCTTGTCCTCTCTTCTCCTCTTGGGATTTCGGATACACATGCACACACACCTGCTAAGTCTTTCAAGCCACCCGGTCAGGACTCGAACCAGGCTGCCTGCCCTGTGGGATTCAGCTGCCTTAACCAGCACACCCCCTGCTAGTCCCCCAACATCTAACTCTTGATTTGAGAACTGAAAAGTGAAATATCTGGCTTTTGTTTAATTTCATTCCCAAATGTCACTGGAAAATGATGCAGTTCCAGGAAGAAATTGGCAGCAAAAGGAGAAAAGAGTTAGTCCTACGTGAAAGGGGGTGGGCACTTCAGAAAATGCTTCCCAGGAATTAGCGTAATGGCTATGTCTCTGAACTCTCATGTAGCCGAACTCAGTTTGAGTCCCGGACCCAATGGCTTAAACTCACGCTGGGCGTGTGTGCGTGCGTGCCCAAGATCCCGAGAGGAGAATGGAGGAGAAGGGATTGCGGCGTGGCCATCCCCCCCTGGGGGGTGATTTCTCGCTTTCTGTCTCTCTGTCTCTCTGTCTTTCTGGCGAGCGCACGTGCCCTATAGCAAAACCCTCTCCTTATCCGCTTCTCAGATAAGGTGGCGTTGGAGCAGCCTCTTTCAAGACAACAGGGCCAAGGAGCTGGGCAAGGAGGGGTAATCTTCCTAAAATGTATAAGCTAGAGAAATCAACCAGGATCGGGTCAAGGAGAACCCATTACAGGAAGCTAAAGAGTTTAAACTACGCCCTGTGGGTGACAGAAAATCCCTGAAGGATGTTAAGCCTGAGTAACACGATCAAATGTTATTCTAGCAACAATGGGAAGGACAAATTAGAGCCAGAATGGAAACAGGGGCCAGTCAGGAGAGCTAGAGTCGTTAATACAATATGATCAAGTTTCTAGCCAGAAAACCGCACACCCCCACCCCAGCCCTTCGGCAAGTTCACAAACAACAGAAAATTTTGCACAGACAAATGCTCCTGATCTGTACACGGATGCTCCCAGGCAGTAATGTTGGCGCGAGTCACATTCACAGAATGTGTGGTGTTGGAGGTAGCTGCTTCCGTCCTGTGGGTTACTCTCCGCCACACCTTACCTGGGAGAGCCTTCTGAAGGGCACATGGCATGGCTCAGATCAGTGTTCCCGTCTTTCCCGGTAAGGACAGGCCTTTCTGTTTCTTTCTCCCAGCATGTCACAGACAGAAACATTTGTCAAATAAAAACAGCGAATTATTACAAAAACAAAAGGAAAAGGAAAAGGGATGACATACCAGCCCTTTTCTAAGTTTACTCAACAAACAGAAAAAAACCTCACCCGATGATTGTCCCAGTTTCTCAAGGCCTACTCTCACCTGCAGCTGTAGATCGGTTAGAGTTTGTAAACTGGCTCAAACCCACGGACCACCTCTGAGGTGCAGCGCGGTCCAGGGGGCCATTGCCAGGACTAGGAAAGCACAGGGAAACTGAGAACTCCAGGGACCCGTGACCTCCCCTCCTGCCCCCATCTAAGAAGAAACTGCACGGTAAGAGCACTAAAGCCATCCAGCCCACGTGCTCAGATGGGGAGTGCAGCTCGGTATCTTGAAACCATTTTTCAAACAAAGCAGCATTTTTATTAGATTTGTTTGGGTCATTGGGGTGTTTCCCTCCTACATCATTTTGCTTTCAGCAACCACTGAGACCAGTATTTAAACATGTTAGCACTGACGAACAATGCCAGAAAAAATATAATCAAACAAAGTGACTAAATTAATAATTTATAGACTAACAACCATGTGAAAATATAAGGCATGTGGAATTAAAGTAGAAAAAAAAAAGAGTAATCCAAATTAGAGTGTGTCTCAATTAAATTAGATCCCCCGACAGTGTTGTAACTTTAGTTAAAGCCGGCAGCACGACCGTGACCTTAACATCACGAACGCTAAGTCGCCTTGTAGCATTTGTGGAATGTTTGAAGCACTTTATACATGTTCATATGGATGCTTTACTTCAGCTTCGATGTAATAAGACTCTTCCCAGGTTTCTCTTAACAGTATAATAACAGTAGCTATTTACTGAGTATTGGTTATGCTTCAGAGACACTCTCTTCAAATGCACCCTCCAACCCTGGAAGATAAGGACGTCATTTATTTATTTATCTACCTATTTATTTGCCAGTGGGAGCATGCACTGACCACACAGAGAGAGAGAAAGCTCCTTGATGGGGCAGGATCAGATCACGATCCCCTCTTACATTTCTCCATCTCATCAGGATTTGGGGTATGCATGCACACTTGCCTAGCATAATTTTCAAGCCACCAGAGATGAGATTTGAACTGCAGCGGCCATGTGGGAATTCCAACGCTTACGGTATGAGGCCCACATCCCAATGCCCAAGGCTTCAGCACTGTGATGCAAGGTGGCTATATATCCTCTTATTGTAAAAATGAAAAAAACTGGGGCCCAGAGAGGGTAAACCCACATGCTCCTGTACGTGCCTGAATAGTCAGCGTCCGTCAAGCTTCGGTCGGTCCAAAGCCTGGAGATTGCCTGGCTGGGGTCACTATCTTAGTGTTAAGTGGGCAGATGAACTAGTTCCTAATCCCACCTGGGTAGTAAAGACCTCAGCGAGGTGTCACCATGCAAGACAGCGCGTCTCTGTACCTGTCAGCCTTTTTAAAATGGTTTTTTGAGATAGTTTTACGCTGATAGAAAAGTTGTATGCAGTTTCCCCCATGTTAACGTTGTATGTAACAGGGCCATCATGGTGACCAGGAAGTGCGCACTGCCATGTACTGTGTGCAGTTTCCCCCAATGTTAACGTTGTATGTAACAGGGCCATCATGGTGACCAGGAAGTGTGCACTGCATGTACTGTGTGCAGTTTCCCCGATGTTAACGTTGTATGTTACAGGGCCATGATGGTGACCAGGAAGTGTGCACTGCCATGTACTGTGTGCAGTTCCCCGATGTTAACGTTGTATGTAACAGGGCCATGATGGTGACCAGGAAGTGTGCACTGCCATGTACTGTGTGCAGTTTCCCCCATGTTAACGTTGTATGTAACAGGGCCATGATGGTGACCAGGAAGTGTGCATTGCCATGTACTGTGTAGGAGTCTGCAGACCTTGTTTGGACTTTATCAACTTTCCCATTAACGCCATTTTCCCTTCCATCTGTCTGTCATCATCTCGACTCTTTTGAACGGTACTGGTCACCTCCAGTGCAAGAGACACCTCACATCGGACGCGTAGGTGGTGGTTTTTTCAAGGTTGTCATTGGGGGAAGAATCCCTCAGAGGCGAGGTGCCCTTCTCAGCACCGTGTGCCAGGGGACATATGATGATGACAAGTCTTAGTACTGGTCATATTAACCCGATTGCTTGATTAAGGCAGTGTCTGCCAGCTTCCTCTATTGCAAAGTTTCTGTTTTTCCTTTCATAATATTACTTATCTATAATAAATACTTATTTTGTGGGAGAAATTTGAAATTTCCTGTCTGCTTTTCCACCTTGGCATATCGTCCTGTTAACTTTGGCGTTTATGTCACGAACTTCAGAGTCACTGTGGGACTGTTGACAAGGGGATGGTGGGTGGACTCTCAGAACAAACTCTGCCTCATTGAGAAGAAAGAGCAGATTCTAGGGGGCTGGACAAGGAGCAGGGACGCAAAGTGAGGCCACCTTGACAGTGAAGGAGTAAAGCCCTGAAGAACACACTCACACACACACACACACACACACACACACTCCGAGAGAGAGGTCCGTGTGCCAGGGGACATATGATGATGACAAGTCTTAGTACTGGTCATATTAACCCGATTGCTTGATTAAGGCAGTGTCTGCCAGCTTCCTCTATTGCAAAGTTTCTGTTTTTCCTTTCATAATATTACTTATCTATAATAAATACTTATTTTGTGGGAGAAATTTGAAATTTCCTGTCTGCTTTTCCACCTTGGCATATCGTCCTGTTAACTTTGGCGTTTATGTCACGAACTTCAGAGTCACTGTGGGACTGTTGACAAGGGGATGGTGGGTGGACTCTCAGAACAAACTCTGCCTCATTGAGAAGAAAGAGCAGATTCTAGGGGGCTGGACAAGGAGCAGGGACGCAAAGTGAGGCCACCTTGACAGTGAAGGAGTAAAGCCCTGAAGAACACACTCACACACACACACACACACACACACACACTCTGTGAACTCACTCTCATCCGATTGTTCAATAGCCCCTTATTGCTTTTTAATTTTTCCTTAAGTTCATGGGAGTCCTGAACTCATAGACCCAGAGAATCCATGCCCCAGAGGATGCCAGAACAACAGAAAAAAGGAACCTGACATGCCGAACGAGCCCTGGAACTGGACTACATGCCTGCTTTGGACTCGCATCCACTGACTTCAGAACTGTGACTTAGGGTGTCTACACCGACTAAACCATCCCGTGCGTCTCTTTTTCTGTATGCGTCTCTTAGTTAGAACAGTTTACCTGCGCGCCACTGCAGTGGGTCCCAAACTTCTTGTCTCAGGACCCATTCACAATCTTGAAAATGATTAAGGAACCCAAAAATTTTTATGAGTAACATAAGTATCAATATGTACCACATTAAAAATCAAATGAGTCTTTCAACTTTTTAATTCATTAAAAATAACAATAATAGGACCAGCAGGTGGTGTCGTGGGTTAG
Organism: Tupaia belangeri chinensis; assembly: GCF_000334495.1. NCBI lineage: Eukaryota > Metazoa > Chordata > Mammalia > Scandentia > Tupaiidae > Tupaia > Tupaia belangeri. Next base: position 1,858,941 of record NW_006208670.1, on the reverse strand, counting down.
GTGCTGGACTCCTACATGGCTGACTGCGATTTGAGTCCCATATCTGGTGGCTTGAAAGTCACACCAGGTGTGTGTATATGTGTGCCCAAAATCCCAAGAAAAAGGGATTACAACATGGCCATCTCCTCAACCACTGGGAAGTGATTTCTCACTTTCCTTCTCACTGTCTCTCTCCAGTGAGCACACGTGCCCTATGGCAAAAAACTTATGAAACAAATAAATAATAAAAACCACTACATGTTAACATAAATAACATTTTTATGAAAAATAGCTGTGCTTTTCAAAATGAAAAATAACTAGAAGAAGAGGTCTTGCTTTACATTTCTGAAGATCTCCTCGTGTCTGGTTTAATAGAAGGCAGCTGGACTTTCACATCTGCTCTGCTTCCAGTATGTTGGGCTCTGTTGTTCTGAAGCACAGGAAGAAAATGCATCTCACACAGCAACCTCGCTGGAAAAGGCGGAGGATTTTAACACCCATTTCAGATCATTAGGAATGTTGTCTTTGATATCAGACTGAAACCCAGCCAGTGGCGGTTTCTTTTATTTTCATTTTGTTTTTCATCTTGCCAGAAGGTGCATGCTCTGGCTGAAGGAAGACAGGAAGAAACCGAGAAAGCACCCCCTTAGGGAATGGTCAGGTCATAATCCCTCCTCCTCCACTTTTCTCTTCTTTTCAGGATTTTGGGCGCACATGCTCATGTGCCCGGCGTGTTTCTCAAGCAGCCAGGTCAGGGGCTTGAGCCACAAAGTCAGCCATATGGGATTTAGCCATCTTAACCACGAGGCCTCAGGCTCGCCCATCGCTGTTTCTTAAAAGTGCATTTTTATATAGAATCTGAAACCCTGACAATGAACTTTTTAACTCTGTTAACATTAAAATCCATTGTTTTATTTTGTACTTTGAACAGATCTTTACCTAGGTACAATTTTTTTAAAGAATTATTTTATTTAACTTTATTTATTTGTTTGTTTGTTTATTTAAATTTGACTAGAGAGGGACAGCGTGGTGGGTGGGGAGTGAGAAAGCAAGTGCCAGGTCCAGGACTTGAACTGCTGTGAGCCATGTGGGAGTCCAGCGCCCTCAATCACCATGCCACCTGCCAACCCCACACATAGACAATTTTATAATTTTATGAGTTGGTCGTTTTGGAAATATCAGTTTACAAGTTATGCAAATCTTTCAAGTATTGACACACTTCAAAATATCTAACTTTTTCATATTGGCTAACAAACAGCACCACAGATCTCAGGAAAAAAGTGCTCATGACTGGGAAACCATTAAGCTCGTGGGGGTAGATATACGTCTTCCAAAAGTGTAAGTTCACTTGAAAGCTCAACTGTTCTCACTGGCAGCAGGTACTGTCAGTTGTCTTCCTGGAAGTGACAAGTTTACTTACTTCCTTTTGAGGAAATGCCTGCCAGATACCCTAGTTTGTCTATCAGTCATCCTTTCATGGAAAGACAGTTTCTTATGAAAAAGTGATGAATTCGGCTCACAGCTCAAACAATTGCACAAATGCATTCTACTGAGACAACCACTGTGCTTTGATATATGGTGGAAGGACTTTATGCTCACCTCCCCTTCTGTCACCAAAACATTCAGTGTACTCAGCTGGTGGGATGTAATTAAATAAATAATCTCTATCATTATATCAAGGGCATTCATAAATGAAATGGCTTCTTTTCCTGTGAGTTCATGGCAGTGGAGAATACAATCATGACTTAGGGACCAGCAGATGGTACAATGGTTATGTCCCTAGACTCCTATGTAGTTGAACAGGATTCGAGTCCCGGATCTGGTGGCTTGAACTCATCCAGGTGTGTGTGCGTACATGCCAAGATCCCAAGAGAAGAATGGAGGAGAAGGGATTGTGGTGTGGCCAATCTAGCTGATAGTTCTATCAGGAGGTAATACAAGCCTCCAAACCACCGTGGTTGCTAATTCCATCAATGATTGAGACTTTTCAAAGGAGTGTCTTAGTTGAAACCTCTGGGCAAGATTTCCAAGGCAAAACAAGACCCGGAGACCAAAAGGTTGGATTCAGTAAGCTGCTAACAAGTTGACTCAAATGTGATGAGGTACAAAGATGATAGAAGGAAGGGGAGGTGGGACGAGTTCCCTGAGCCCAGGTTCAGATGCCATCATGGCTTCTCGTGCAGCATCTATGGCTTCAAGGGTGGAAATCTGGGATCAGGTAAGAATCTGATTAGGGGTAGACTCTGCTCCTACTAACCTGGACACTGACAGTGCCAGATATTGTCATCACCTGCCACCTAACCATATTCAAAATAAATCTCAGGGGCCAACAGGTAGCATAGTGGTTAAGGAGCTGGATTCCCACATGGCTGACGTAGTTTGAGTCCCAGATCCTGCGGCTTGAAACTAACACTGTGTGTGCATGTATACCCAAAATCCCAAGAGAAGAATGAAGGAGAAGGAATTGCGGCATGGCCATCCTCCTTGGGGGGTGATTTCTCACTTTCTCTATGTCTTTGGAGAGCACACATGCCCTGTAGAAAGTCTCTCTTGAGAGAGAGAGAGAGAGAGAAAGAGAAAGAAAAGAAGACAAGAGAAGAGCAGAGCAGAGCAGAGAAGAGAAATATGTGACTACAGTTTCTTCTGTTTTCAGCTTCCTAAGCCCTGTATCACTAAAGTGTAGATAGCCACGCTTTCATATTCTGGACAGCAGGTCCTAGGGCCAATTCCTGCAGTAGACCAACCTTGCCATCCTTATAATCCATGCCTTCATCTCTGTCACATTCCAAAATCCTCTCTCATGCTTCCACATGGTTCTGCTGCCCTGTTCTTCTTCCCCCAATTCATCTGGCCTCTTCTGCCACTATTATGGTAGCCAATATCTCTGTGTCTCTGGGACTCCTTGCCATGACTGAAATGTGACCTTTCTACAGGAACACCAGCCTCTTGACCATCTCCACAAATTGATCCTGTGGATTCTCTTCCTCTTCTAAGACTTTCTTATTCAGTCATCTCACTCATTCCATAGTTTCAGTTACCACCAAGATTAGTATCTGAAGTGACAGTTTGAGAGTCTTGAGACTGAGTCTAAAGAAGACTTGCATAATTCTGCTCCCTTTGGATTGGAACCAAGCTACTGCCATAGGAACAAGCTCAGGTTTGCCTGCTACCAAATGACATATTGTGTGGAATGAAGACAAGCTCCCATTTGACCAATCCTAAATTGTTCAACCTCTACCTGTCCCATCAGTGGGCCACAGACCCATGATTGAGCCTAGCCAAGACCATCTAAGCCAAACAGTTCGAGATCAGCAGAACATCCCTGTCAATCCAAAAATTTGTAAGAAATAATAAATCATTGCTATTTTAAGCTACTAAAATTTGGGGTTGTTTGTTACACAACAATAGCTAACTGATGCATGTGGAGAAATACAACAAAGAACTTAAATGTGTAGTGGAAGTAAGGCAACCTAATAAAGTGTAATTCATGCACAGTACCCTTAAATTTCTGTGTTCCAAATCCTGAAATGTATTGCTGAATGTGGGATGTTTTCAATCTCTCTGTTTAGATAATCTTCATTCAAAAGACTGATGTGTGACCTGGAGTCCTTTCTACAATGAATAGAGCAATAAAGAGAGAGAGAAATCAAATAGCAAAATAAAGAATTTTGCTGTGCTGTTCTAGACACAGCTGCCCTAATAGAGAAATGTGCAGTTTCTACTTTCCTTGCAGTTTTTCTGTACAGAATTACTTTAAAACAAATCCTGATGAAAGCAGTAATCAATTATGTCAAGAAGAAAACAAAGTTTGATCTGAAAATACTAACAGAATCCAACATTTCAGAAATAAATTACTGTGTCATGTCCTATGGCAACATCATATCAAATTGCTTAAAGATAAATTGTACAATTAAGTCCTGGGTCTCTGCATGTGATTTACCCTTTTTATAGATTATCACAGGCAAGTATTTAATTTCAAGTTTTTCTTTCTATGTCTCTAACACCTTTCTGTCTTCTATCACTCATGGTATACTAAGAGAACAGAAATTTGCTGGAATACAGTGATTATTCATTTATTCTGCCATACAAAAACAAGGAATTCAATATAAGTAAATTTGCCAGAAGCTTTAACTATTTTGATACAAACCTTTCTAAAATATATTTTACTTTTTCCTTCCTTATGAAGCAAAGTGTTCTTTATTCCTTAAATACATTTTACTTTTAAATTTGCTCGAGGGCACATACTCTTGCCAGACAGGGAGAGATGAAGTGAGAAACCAAGCACTGGGGGAGTGGACAAGCCACAATCCTTCTTCTCCATTCTCCTCTTGGGATTTTGGGCATAAATGCACGTGGACCCAGCTCGTTTTTCAAACTACCAGTCCAGGACTTGAACCTCACATTCCACATGAGTCAGAGGAGACTTTGTGAGGCTGGATCTTGAAGACCAGTGGACTTGGGACTTGGGCAAAACAAGTAAGGTCCTTGCACCTGTACAAAATTGAGGAAGGTACCAAAAAATGCAGTAATCAAGATATGTAAATTTTTTATGGATTAAAAAAAAAAGTTTTACAAAGGGCACATGTGCTTGCTGGAGAGAGACAGAGAAAGTGAGAAAGCACCTCCATGAGGCATGGTTGAGCTGCAATCCCTTTTCTTCCATTTCTGTCTCCTTTCAGGATTTTCTATCAAACTACACAGTTATCCATGTGGGATCCAGCTGCCTTAACGACCAGGCCAGAGACTGGCCTGCTGGATAATTTTGAAAAATCAAAAATAATGCAGAAATATCCACAATAAGTAAAATGTCAGAATTTCAAATAAAGACTATGTCAGGAACACTACTAATCAGAGCCATATTAGAGACTAAGGCAAGAGAAAAAAAAACAAAAAACAAAAAGTAAAAGGCTTTTTGGGTTGGTAACTAGAAGAGCTCACTAACTAGGAAGTCATTCCACTTTAGAAAGTTATAGCCTACTGTGAAAAAAACTGTTGGCTACTACAAAGAATAATCTTTTTTGTCATCATTTCTTTTTATAGTTTTGTGTGCTGCCCCCTGAGCAAAATATCGAGGAGGTGGATTACACATCTATTGATGCCCTGCTAATAGGAGCAGATACTGGCCTCCGGCACTTCCTTTCCTAACCAATTAGGATTTAGATAGAATCTGAAACATGATACCAACCTTAAAGTTGTAAGGCAGAATACTGGGTCAGAATTTTACTCCTCTAATAACAACATTTAATGTGTGTTTCTCTGCACTTTCTATTAGACAGCTCTCTCTAGGCAGCCTGAGGCATCCATCTGCCTTGGGGGGAATTAGGATTGTTAAACACAATGCAAAGGAAAAGAAAACTATAATTTGGCCTCTGACTTGGAAAATACAATTTTCAAATATGCAACAAGACTTAAGTGCTAGGCTTTGTGAAAGGAAAAGAGGTTACTAAATTCCTTTATCTCTTCTTTCCATTTATCCAGAGAGAGGCTGACTTCATCCTAGAGTATCTGAGGTGAAAATAAGTACCCCATTCACCTTTGGCTAAGGACATTAGTCTTGATGCCCTAAAGAGAGAAACAAAGAAGAACAGAGATGAACTTCTTTCTGAAAACAGTAAGTTTGAGAATAAAAGAAAATAATACTTGAGAGGGTTTCCCAAAATTCAATTTTAGGGCAGAAGAGGACATTGCCTTACAGGCTGCCCTTGTTCCAACTTTAATCAAATAAGAGCATGGATAGGCAGAGTGAGAGTCAGAGTCAGTTTGTTTGAGTCTAAATAAGGATGGAAAGAACCCCAGTGTCCTCCCATGCCCCTCAGTGGAGACGAAAAGATAACTTGGATGAGAGCCAAAGGGCCTTCTGAGGCCCACCATGGCAGGGGTCAAGGTCACCACGTAGCAGAGACCATATGGTGAGCTGTCTAAGCCACGACCCATAATTAGCATGGTTCAGAAACTGGAGTGCCCATGTTAACTGTAGTAAGGTCATGTAACCCAGTACACACACAGGTACACAGATTCTGCAATGCACAGTCACAGGTGGAAGACCTCCTCCTGACCAACTAGGAAAGATAGGGACTCTTGGTTATACAAGTCGCTATTTTCAGCAGCTTGTGAAATTCAGTCTATTCTCTTGGTCTACATGAGAACAGGTGACCTTGTTGACAAGAAAACAACTCTACAAACACCAGGAGACACCGGAAGGTGGACACTGTCAATGCCCTGCCCAGGTCTCCTTCCAATACTTTTATGGATTTTGTGTGCACCAACCCCACCTGCCCTTCAAGTGTGATTTTGTCTCTTAAGCTTACCTAAGACCTATTCTGTCAAGATATGTTTTCAGGCTACCAGAAGCAGCTTTATCTACCTGTCACCTAGAGGAAGAAGTGTTCCAGGAGGGGTCTCTAAGCAATGATGCATGGGGGAGTGAGTTGTGTGGAAGGAATGAGATGGCCCAATCTCTTCACCTCAAGTCCTTGTGTTGGGATCATGTGGGGAAATAGTTTATTCCTTGAGTATTGGAAATGTTAGGAAATTAGATAGTGAGTGCTGTGGTTTATACCCTGGTTCATACCCCAAAGCTTCATGTTTTGGAATTTGGTTTTAGTGGGTGGTGACTTGATGTCCCTCAGAAATTCGTGTATTAGGACTTTATTGTACGGATTGTTTTGTAAAGGTATTAAATGAAAACTTAATTCCTTCATTGTATCCCAGGGTGAGGTCTTTGGTGTGACTGTCATTGGAGCCAGGCCTCTGTGACTGAGTTATGGCAGGTCTAAAGGCAGTGAGAATGAGACCAGAATGCAGAAATAGATGTGGATAGAGACCATATGCTGCCCTGCTGAAAGTTCTGCTTTCCACCATTTGTGATGCTTTTGACTTTCTAGCCTTCAGAATTGCGAGTTACTAAACTTCTATTTCTTTATATTTCACCCAGGCTCCGGTATTTCTGTTAGTAATGTAATCATGGACAAAATAGTAAAGACGGTTACACAACTCTATAATTATAATAAAAATTACTGAATTGTACACTTCAAAGTGAATTTTATGCCGTCTGACTTATATTTCAATAGAGCTGTTATTTAAAACAAAAGAAACTGTAACCACACAACAGATTTTTTAAAAAATAGTTGCTTCTACAGCAATATCATCTGAATAAAGTAATAGGCAGAAAAATACATATAGGTAATGTATTAGACCATTATTACATAACTAACAAAAATACCTAGGCTGAGTGATTTATGAAGCAAATAGAAATTTATTGGTGAAACTCACAGTTCTGGAGGCTGGAAAGCCCAAGAGCATCACCACATGGTGGAAGGCAAAACCTTGGGCAGAGTGGAGTTGAGTCTGCGTCCACGTGTCCTCCAACTGCCTCCTTTCCTTATACCCACAGCAGAGCGCAATCATGGCATCCCACTCTAATGACCTGATCACACCCAAAGCCCCCCTACTCTACAGCTCTAGGCACCATGAAGAAGTTAAGTTCTCACTTAACACCTTTATAATACAACAAACTCTTACTCAACACATGCATTGGAGGGGGGGACATCCAAATTATAACACATAAATAGAATTTTTAAAAATGTATAACATACATTCACGAAAGTTCCTAAAGGATGTGTATGACTTGATGAATTTTTTATGTGATGGATGCATCAACTAAATAGACTGAGATATAAGATTTTTCAGTTTCCAGCACCCTAGAAGTCCCCTGAGTATCCACTCCTAGGTACTAATTGCGGGCATTTCTTTAAGGAATTCTAATCTCAAGGTTTGATCCTGGGAAATCTAACCTAAGACAGTGTGGGTTCAAGTATTCCCTCACTCTGCCCTCTCCAAACTTCCAAAAGCCATCTTTGGTAAAGGAGAGAGAGGAAATGAAAATTCCAAGAGGCTATGCTTTAGCTAAAGAATTATCATCAGAAGTTATACTTTCGGATTTCTTTTTTCAAAAAAATTTTTTTTCTTTTTTGAGAAAAGATCATCTTATATTGCCCAGGTTGGCCTCGAATTTGTGACCCTCTTGTCTTAATTGCCTAAGTAGCTGGAATTACAGGCTGCACTAGGAGTTAGGCTTTAAATATTCCAAATGATCAAGTGAAAAGGATATGACTGGGACTGAGGAAGACTGAAATAGAAATTGGCAATTGGACATTGTCACCATGTTAGGGGACCTTCAGAAAGGTCAAAGCAGGTGTAGAGAAGGTCAGAGTAATCTTGAAGGAGACAAATCAGTCCGTTGCTGGAAGAATATGCTAAGCTTTGATAATAAACTAAGCCCCTTGTCCTATGAAAAACCTGGATATTATTGTACTCTTCCAGTGTCATTCCCCACCAATTCTGTCCATTGTTGGATCTCAGAGCATCATTCTGCTATTCTCCCGAAAGACCTCCTGGGTTTTTGCACTTGCTAATCTCTATTCTAGACTTACTTGCTCTGTATTCAATCATCCCTATTTTTTTTTTTAAAGAGTCGGAGTTGTAATAACCAAGTGGATTGGATTCAGGTGTTTTAAAAATAAAGCTATAAAAAACAGTTTTGGGGAGAAGTGGTGAATTTGAATATGGCCTGGGTATTAGATGATAGGGAAAGTACTGCTGGTGGTTTTCAACTGTGTAGGACAATGCCCTGAGTTTTAGAGAATGCATATGAATTATTCAAGATAGAAAGCTCCATGTCTATAACTTACATCCAAATGGATCAGAAAAAAATAGGGAAGTTAAGCAAATATAACAAAACGTTAACAATCGTCGGGTCTAAATAGTATTCAGATGTTTATCGAGTTGTTTTTTCAATCTCCCTTTATGTTTAAAATATTTTGTAAGGAAAAGTTTGAAAATAATCTGTTTTTGGTATTCTATGCCGAATGTACATAATATGTGAAAAAGAAGAAGAAAAGTTGTCATTGTCTCAGATCTCATTGTAAAGTAAAGCTGACCTTGGCCTCTGCATCTGGGGGCCCACATCTTACCGAAGCATTAGTCCCCACTGCAATGCAGAGCATTCTCGTTTATATGCAGCAGAATAATTTGATGGCTTGTTATTTATGTTCACTCCCTTGCTTCTCAGAACCATGTAGGACTCAGGGGAGCTTGGTCCAAGATGCAGAACTTTAGAAAAACCCCTTGTTAAACTGTGAAGTCCTATTACAAGTTACTGGTACAGAAAATAACTTCTTTACAGTTCAGAATACCTCACTATTGGGAACTCAGATAACCACAGACAGCTCTATGAAAAAGTGGTACTCAAGAAGAGCCCTCAGAAGCAAAATGTATTTGATTGGAAAGGTATTTCTGGTAGGATACATGGTGTGAATAAACATGGAAAAGAAGAATGCCCAGACTCTCTATGGTAATGAATAGAATCCATTCATTCATTCAGCAGCTACATATTAATATTTATCGGGACTGTTTATAAAACAATGTGCTAGGGATTAAGGATAAAATGGCGAAGAATCCAACAACTAATGTTTTAGATTAGAGATTGGTAAATTTTAGGATTGTAGGCTGAATACGGCCCATCACCTATTTTTGTAAATAAAGCTTTATTGAAACACGGCCACATTCACTTATTTACATCTGGTCTATTGCTGGTTTTTGCACTACAATGGCAGGGTCAGATAGCTGCAACAGAGTCTAAAATATTTACAGACTAAGAATTGCTGACCGTTGTCCTAGAAACTATAGCACTGTGGGGAGACAGATAACAGTTAAACAACTACAAAGAAATTGAACGTGCAGCTTTGATAAGGGCGATGGATGTGAGATATTGGTCCCAAGGGAACACATAATAAAGGAATTTGACCTAATCAGAGCACTAGGAGAAGATTGCTTTGGGAAATTAAAATTGAGGTCAAAGCTGAAGGGTGAGTAAAAGAAGACCAGATGAAGCAAAAAAAAAAAAAAAAAAAAGGAAGAAAAGAAAAGAAGAAAAGAGTACCTCAGGCAGAGAGGATCTCTCATGTAGAGGCCCTGTGGGAATAGGGTGACTTTGAAGGAATAAAGAAAAACTTACTGCGGATGTAGTTCAAAGAATGCACAAAATGAGACCAGGAAAGAGGGGGAAGGTCAAGCACACAGGATTTACAGGCCAGGTTGGGAAGTTGTCTTTAAGCTGAAAGAGAAAACGTTTTAAGTAGATGAGGGGTGTGATTCACTGCACTCTGAAAACATCACTTAAACTCCCGTGGAGAAGAGACAGGAATGGTGCAGGAGCGAACATACGTACAGCAGTGTTGGCAGCTTGGCAGCTCTTGCACTGAATCAGCCAGTTTGGAAATACATTTCCATGTGGCTCTGGTTAGTGCAGGTCATACGAGGTATTTTGCATGAAAAGACCAAGTAGAGCAGCAGCCCCACGTTTTACATTCTTGAGGTCAGAGGCAGTGTGAAGCTCACACACGTCATTTGTCCACCAGCTCACCATGTTGGCATGGGGAAGGATTGGGACTCAGAGTTCCTCCAGCTCCCACCAGATCATCCCTATTTTCTCTGCGTCTGGGCCAAGTGTACATGCAGCTCCCATGGAGAAGAGCACTGATTTCTCCTCCAGGTCATACGGCACTGTGGTTGGAGAAGGTAAGATAGAGAGTGAGAGAAACCTAAGTTTTATTTCGTCTTTGTAAGATCCAGTTTGTCCTCAGTTTACCCTTGCTTCCCTCTACATCTACTCTTCCCAACTGCCAACCTGAATGACATCAGTCTTGGGACCTCAGCCCCTGATAATAAACACAGTGACAACAGCCTCTGTCAACTGCTCTACCAGCCCCCACAACTGCCTGAAGTTCAATCCCTGTAATAAATTCCTTCCATATCACTTGCAGTGGTTCTGCTTCTGTGATGGGATTCTCACGGATGCAGGGACTGTCACAATAACCTAGACCAGAGATGATATGGTATCTTGAATAAGGGTCATGGTGGCAGTGGTGGCATATTTTATTTGGAACTCCTACCTCCAACTCCTCTCCGTGAGAGAAGACCATATATCTCTACCTTGTTGAACTCAGATGTGACTTTGTGACTCGCTTTAGGGAAAGGTGGGAGGAGGACAGTAACATTTGACACAGGCATTTCTGAACAGAATATTCAAGAGCCGGAAAGAGAGGCACCATATTCTCTGTTACCTCTGATGTACCATTGCAAAGCTTTGGAGAAAGAACGCTCCATTAGTCTGAGTCATGGATAAATGCAACATGCAACAGCACACAGCTGACCTGCAATGGACACGTAACGGGATGCACATCTTTGTCAAGTATGCCTCCAAGAGCAGGGAATGGCCACATTTAAGAGCTGTCCCTGCAACTGAAAGAACTTGGTGATGAATTGGGTATGAGATATAAACAGGTGTCAACACTGATTTCCAGGTCATGGCTTGCTTAACTAGACAAATACTGGAAAAATACACTATAGTCAGAGGAATTGCTAAAGATGGAGGGGTTTAACAACCAACAGTGTTGAATTCTCGTGAAAACCATGAAAGCAGTGTGCCAAGAACTCTGAATGAGTATTTTCTGTGAGTCACAATGAAGAGATCTAAGAGCCTCGAAACTCCATGTACTCAGCATAGTGGTGATGGACCAAGAGGGATTTAAGAAAAGGAAGATGGTAAGGCAACAAGATTGGGAAGGCAAAATCCAGTCTTGGGCACCTATGGTATAAGACAACTAAGCTGGTCTAAGCAGGTCATTAGGGTCTAACACAGGGCATCTCTCATCTGGCCGGTTAGCCTACAGTAACCAGTTTGAGTTAAGGCAAAACTGCCCCACACTGTGACCAGAGATAGCAAGCAGCATATGAGAAGGCATCAACTGTGGGACTGAAGTTTGGAGACTATGTACAAGTCTTTGAGAAGTCTGGTAAAATTATGGTCTCCTGGTCCTTGTGTTCTGAGTGGCAAAGCTGGTTACCAAAACAAGGATGCAGGCCTTAGGAACAAGTTAGGAGACAGTAATTGAAAATGAGACCTAGATTGGATGTTTAGCTACAGGACATGAATTAAAGGAAGATGGACTAAAGCCAGGGAAATATTCCAGACATTGTTAAGTAGAAGTTAGATGTGAGCAGGGTGAGACAGGCCTGCCCCCTAACTCCTACCCCCAACTCTCCCTCTAGACAGAAAAGTTCCCACTGAGACTGGTCTGGCCTAGAGTCAACAGTTTCTGGTAGAAAGGGAATCCGCCACTACCCCCCCTTAGAAAAGCTCCTATTGTGTCTCAAGGCCAAACACCTGCTTGCCTTGCCTCAAGGCTGAGCCCCCTCTGCTTGCCTTAAGGCCCGGCGTGTGCTCCAGGCCAGCTGCCTGCCTTAAGCTACCTAGCTCATTGCAGCTTTGACTGCCTCTGCCCCCTGGACTTTCATGATGCATTTTGGGAAACTACAGGGGCTGAGATGTCTTAAGTTCTGTAAGCCCCTGGCTGCCAATCATAGCTGACCCTGTGATAAAGGGAGAGGGGCCACTCAGGGAAGGGGCCAGGCAAGAGAACCACAGCCATGATAAAAGGTATCCACCCATGTTTAAAACAATCATGAGAATAAATAATCTGAAAAAAATGATGAAAAGTCATTTGATGATGATGATGTGGATAGTAATGTCTTTGTCTTGACTGATATGCATGGTAATTGTGCTGGAAAAAGAAATGTAATGCACTGTAAAGATATATCTGATTCAATGTAATATAAAAATGATTATTATAATAATCAATTTAATTTAAAAAAAAAGAAAGGTGAAAATAAAAGAAACCCGTCCAGATGACTCTGGGACTGGCTGGTCCCTGTTCACCCAGCCTGCTCTCTCTTCTTAAGGGTGTGGTTTGCTTTGCTTAGCTAAATAAAGTTTCTATATTAGCTGCTTTTCTGCTGGTGTCTGTTGTTATTTTTTTTTTTTTTGTCTGTGGATGCCAAGAACTAAGGTTCACAGTCACCCCATAGCAAACATGATCAAGAGTAGGGGCAAAAACAGGGAAATAGAAGCAACTCTTTAAAAAATAAATAAACAAACAGAATAAATGGATGATCCAACACGAGTGATGAGAAAGAGAAAGAGGCAAAGGCCAAGTGTTCTGCGCTCTGTGGGAAACTGCATCATGGTGTGTGGATACCTTATTGACTCCATAAGTCTGGAACTACATTTTTCTGTGTTCTATTCCCTCTATTATTCCAGGTTAGTATTAGCCACAAGAGACATTTTATGTGAAACTAAAAAGGGAGAAGCGGGTCAGTTACGTGGCCTGGTGGTTAAGGCAGCTGGATCCCACATGGTCAACCACATGGTTCGAGTCCCAGACCTGGCAGCTTGAGAAACTCACTGGATATATGTGCATGTGTGCTCAAAACAGAAAGACAGGAGAGATGGAGGAGAAGGGACTGCAGTGTGAGCATTCCCCACGGGGGGAGGGTCTCCTCTCTCTGTGTCTCTCTCTAGATAGAGAATTATCATATGACCTAACAATTCTACTTCTAAATAGATACCCAAAAGAAAGGAAAATAGGGACTCAAATGGATATTTATATGACAACGTTCGTTTTCGCATTATTCACAAGAGCCAAAGTACAAACGACTCAAAGGTCTATCGCCAGATTTTTAATTTTTTATTTTATTTTCCATCAGTGGATTAATGGATAAGGTAAAAGTGGTATATCTCTACAATGGAACACTATTCCGCAATAAGAAGGACTAAAATTCTGACACATGATACAACGTGGACTAAACTTAAAAACATTCTGCTAAGTGAAATGAGTCAGACGCAAGCACAAATACAAAATGGCATTTAAAAAGAAGTGCAACAGCAAGTATATTTTTCTACCCCCTGAATGTGAGCGTGGGTGGCTGGACACTGGCATCTCAGACGTTGGCATTGATCTGCATGGGCAGCACCTGCATCACAGCTCCTCCGGCTCCACCCAAGGTCTTCCCTCAGCATCTCTGAGTCCTGGTCCAGTGTGGGGTAACCCCAGGGCCATGAGTGCTGCAACCCTTGCAGGTCAGCCACAGTAACTCCAAGATGGAACTGGGGAAAGATAAGGGCAAAGTCCAGTTCATCCTCAGAAAGTTCAGATGGCCCTTTCTCCTGTCCACATCCGTCTTTCCTCCTTGACGTCTAGTCTAGTTGCCATGTAACAACTGCAGAATGAGACCATCAGCTCCCCTGGTCAACCAGCTGCCACAGTCATGGAGGAATAAACACCTTACTAAGTTACGTGCAGTACTTCTGCTTCTGCCATTGATCTTGATGCAACAGGCATTGTAAACCCTGTTATACGATGATAGGTCACAGCTTTAATGTGTGGAGTTTTTCTCTCTCTTGTTAAAGAATGCTCTTTATTATAAAAGAGAGAGCTGTGTCTATGTGAACCAACCTTTCGTAATGTATTCATTATGTAATCATATATATATATATATGTGTGTATATATATATATATATATATATATATATATACACACACATATCACATTACATATGTATGCTTAATTTTCTCCTATGAGTCACACAGATAAAAATAGTTGCAGAAGACCTTGACCAAGGCCTCACAGTGAATCTAGCCAGAAGCATAGGAAATGTAATCAACTCGTTCTTTCCAGTCTGGTTTGTCTCTCAGTGCAAACATGATTGTCAGAGTTTGTCTTTGCAAACCCATTCCCACCCAGAGTTCTCTTCCCTTAATCAGAAACATTAGTAAGATAGCCAAGTTAAATATGGACTTGTACATCTCTTTCAGGAAGCCAAGATTTTCCTTCGCCCTCTCTGGATGCCCAGTGTCTCCAATCTCCAGCCAGCAACACCAACTGTGAGTGCCCACTGGAAAACTTTGGAAAAATATGATTCCCATTGGCTATAGCCCACACAATAGGAAGTCCTGACACAGTGTGAGTGGTGTTTTATTTTCTAAACCCTTTTGTGCTTTAAGGTATTTCCTGGAAATTGTTTCTGGGAAACTATCTTAGAGAAAGTTTTCTTGTTTGCCTTTGAGGAACGCCAATGAATATACTATGTGCTCAAGAACCCACATCATAAAAAGCAGCAGAAAGAGAGGCAAATTGTTCTATTAGCTCACATTAAAAATATTATTTTACTGTATGTATTTAAGGAATATAACGTTTTGAAATGCACATCAGACTATGTAGAAATCTCGACAGTTATATTTTATAAATGAAGTTCATAAATCTAACCTTTTTAAAGTTAAACACTTTACGGATATTTGTGTTGTTAAAGCAGTGGTTCTTAAAAACATTTTAGAGCTAGCCAGTGGCATGGTGGTTAGAAGGCCACATTCCACACGGCTGACCCTGTGGTTCAGCGGTGGCTTGAGAAACACTCTGGGCACATACACCTTCATGCCAAAAATCCCAAAGGGAAAAATAAAGGAGAAGGGACTCCAGTGTGGACGTCCCCCACAGGGGGTGCTTTCTCACTTTTTCTCTTTTTTCTTTCTGTATGTCTCTCTCCAGCAAGTGCACACCCTCTATAGCAAATTAAATTAAAAAAAAAGAAAAACAAAAAACAACTTTAAGATGCAGCTTCCTTATTGGTTTAAAAAGTCCCATGAAACCCCTTACACTATAGACAAAAATTCATTCAAAATAAATTAAAAAAAATAAATTTAAGAGTTAAAACTATTAAACTCTTAAAAAAAAAAAAAAGAAAACACAGGGGCCAATCTTCACAATATTTAGATTTGGTAATGGTTTCTTAAATATGACACTGAAGCACAAGCTGCAAAATAAAAAAATAGATAAACTGGACTTCACTAAAATTAAAAACGTTTTTGTATCAAAGGATACTATTAAGATAATGAAAATACAATCCACAGAATGGGACGAAATATTTACAAATCGCATATCTGATCAGGATTTAATATTCAGAATATATACACACCTCCAACCTGGCAACTAAAGGACAAACAACCCAACTCAAAAATGAGGAAAGAACTTGAATAGATATTTCTTCAGAGGAGACATGCAGATGGCTAATAAGCACATGAAAAGATGTTCAAAGTCATTAGTCATGAGAGAAATGCAAATCAAAATGACAATGAGATCCCACTTCACATTTATTAGGGTGACAGTAAGTAAATAAACAAACAAAGATCAGAGAATAACAAGTGTTGGAGAAGATGCAGATAAATGAGACCCTCACATGTTGGTAGAGAGAATGTAACATGGCACAACCACTATGGAAAACAGTTATAGTTCCTCAAAAACCTGTACATGGAATTACTACATGACCTAGCAATTCTACTTCTAAATATGTACCCAAAAGGAGGGAAAATAGGGACTCCAATAGATATTTATATGACAATGTTATTGCAGCATTATTCACAAGAGCCAAAATGTAGAAACAACACAAGGGTCCACTGACAGATGAATGAATAAAGAAGTGGTGTATGTGTACAATGAAATATTATTCAGTGACAAAAAGGAATAAAATTCTGACACGTGATACAACATGGATTAAATTTAAAACATTATGCAAAGTGAAAAGTGATACAACATGGATTAAATTTAAAACATTATACAAAATGAAAAGAGTCAGACACAAAAGAGTAAATAATGAATAATGTATGATTTCATTTATATGAAATACCTTGAATAGATGCAGGAATACAGGAAGTGGATAAGAGAAACTGGAGAAAGAGGGAAATGGGTAGTTATCGCTTAGTGGTTTTAAGGTGATGAAAAAATTTTGGAAATAGGCAGTGGTGACGGTTGCACAACATTGTGAATGTAATTAATGCCATGGGCAGGTTTCATTTTTTTTTTTTACCACATACAAAGAAATTTTAAATTTTATTTATTTTTTATTTTAGAGGTTTTTGCTATAGGGTACGTGCACTCGCCAGACAGAGAGACAGAAAGCAAGAAATCACCCCCAAGGGAGGATGGTCATGCCGCAATCCCTTCTCCTCCATTCTCCTCTTGGGATCTTGGGCACGCACGCACATGCGCCCAGCGTGAGTTTTAAGCCAACGGGTCTGGGACGTGAACCACAGTAGACTACATGGGAGTCCAGCGACATAGCCATTACGCTAACTGCTGGTCCCCACATACAAAGAAAATTTTAAGTCATGAAAACAACCACTTCATTTACTATAGTCTTGAAACTTCTACCACCAGATAAATGTTACCAAAATGAATAGAGGCTGAAGTCCCTATCGATGAGCAAAAGGAATAGATTAGTAATTTATGCAAGAGACCAAGCACAGATGTTGTCACAGTAAAAATATTACTACCATGTGACATTAATTCACAGTCAGGAGACCACTCTGAATCCAGAACCAGGCTTAACAAACCACTAGCCTAGAAGAAAGTGTATTATGGGACATACATGCTCTGATTCTAGAAAGGTTTTCATTTCTCTTTTGATTTAATTAAGAATATTTTAAAGACAGTCTTATCATTTGTAGATTCATTAAAGTTGAGATTAGTTTTTAAAAAGAAAATAAACACAGAAGGTAATGTGCTCTTTGAGTAATTAAATGACAATTTAATTTGTCATTATTCAGAATTGTTGTTTAAAAGGAAAAACTTAGAAATTTGACTCACTCATGTTACTACATTATAAACCAAGTCATCATAATACAGATTATTTAGGTATTGCCAATAGATTCCAGTAAGATTTGAAACATAGAAATATAAGTAACTTTTAAAAAAAAATCATTGATTTTTTTTTATGCTGAATATATATTTGAGGATACAAAAAAAAGTATTTAGGATGCCTTTAGAAATTCAGATACAGAAATTTCTTTCATTTGGTCATGTAGAAGTGCATTAATACAGATAATATGAGCAGGAAAAGATAAAAAGACATCATGTTGGATATTCAATGATCCATTACTTAAAGATAAAGGTTTTCTAATAGCCATTAAAAGGAAAAATCAAAGAATATATAAATTTTAATTTAGCATAACATTGCACTGCATCATAGCTTATGAGAGGTTTCCAGAGCATCCAGCAACAGATGGATTACTGGTCATTTACTAAAGATTTGGAAATGCTAAAGGTAAAGAAATTGTACTACCCTAAAAGGATTTTAAATAAAAAGAAGTTAAATTCCCTGTAGTAAAAACCTTATGGAGAACTGTTATGAATTTAGGCATTACTGAATAAAACTACAGTTAAGAAAGCCAATAATTTTTATAGGGAAAATAAATTTTCCTGTGATAATTCAGGTAAAACTGGTAAATGGGTAACTGCTTTAATAAAAAGGAAAGAGAAAACTCAACATAACAGCGATTTATCCAAAACAAGTGATAATGAGGAAAGAGATAAGGAATATCTTTAAGACATATTATGAGAGAATTTAAATCTGAAAATCTAGTAAATGTGGTTTAAATTTAGAAAGTTTGGAGGAAAAAAAAATCGAAATCTTCACCCAGCCACAGTGGCAACGGCAGTAGGGACACTGCCACACAAAGGTTGAAAGTAAAGGGGTGGGAAAAGGTACTCCATGTAAATGATAATCCAAAGAGAGCAGGGACGATTATACTTACATCAGACAAAATAGACTTTAAGTTGAAAACTGTGACAAGAGATAAACGAGGTCATTACATAATGATAAAAAGGCCAATTCATCAGGTTAATATAACATTTGTAAGTATATATGTACCTAACAATGGAGCACCTAAATATATTATTCAAATACATATGAACAGCCCTGAAGGGAGAAATAGATAGCAGAAATAAATTCACACATTTATATTGAATTGACCTTTGACAAAGGTGCCAAGAATACAAAATGGAGGAAAGGCAGTCTCTTCTAAATGCTATTGCGAAAGAAATTGTACCCTTATCTCTCACCAACTACAAAGACCAATGACCTGAAAGTGTTGCTTTACCAAAAGGAAACATAGAGGGAAAGCTTCTTGACATTGGTCTGGGTAATGATCAGTTGGATATGACCCCCCAAAGCAGCAACAGCAAAAATCAGACGAATAGTATTGCTTCAGAAATGAAGGCTTCTGTGCAGTAAAGGACATGATCAACAGAGCAAATAGTCTGCCTATGGAATGGGGGAAAAATTTGCAAATCATACACCTAACAAGGGGTTAATATCCAAAATATCTAAGAAACTCATACAACATAATAGTGATAAAGTAAATAACCAGATAAAGATAAGGACAAAGGCCCTAAATAGTTCTCAAAAGAATATATACAATGCCTCCAGATATAAGAAAAAATTGCTTAACACCACTAATCACCACAGAAACAAAAACTAAAAGCAAAATGAGGTATCACCTGTCAGTGCAGTTATTATGAAAAATCACTAGTGATTATGTTGCTCGATTCCCACATGGCTGACAGCGATTCAAGTCTTCGACCCGGTGGCTTGAAATAATGCTGGGAGTATGTGTGCCCAAGACCCCAGGAGGAGAATGGAGGAGAAGGGATTGCAGCATAGCCATCCCTCAGAGGGAGGGAGGTTGACTTCTCACCTCCCCTCTCACTGTCTCTCTCTCTCTCTAGCAAACACACATGCCCAAAGTCATAATGGTGGATTTTCACCAGATGATATAAGGTCCTAAAGATCAGTTTTAGGGATTTTTTTTTCTCCAGGGGGAATGAGGCACCAGTGAAAATACATATACAGAATACAGACAGATTATTAAAACAATGGTTGATCGAATGAACCAACACTAGAAGATATTAAAGCAGTCTTGATGAAAGCTCGTGAGTCGGTCACTTGAGAACAGTTGTGGAAACTATTAAGTAAGGCAGACCTTGGCAGCTGACTAGATTAGGAAGAATGATACCTGCCTTGCATGCACAGGGTTAAAAGGAAAAGAGAGCCACAGATTGAATCCATGGAGGAAAGAAAGAAGTGGAGGTACGTAGGGGGAAAGATTACCATGGGTTATTCAAATTTGAAGTGTCTTGTGGACAACGTAGGTAAAAGTCCAGGAAACCGTTAAGTTTAAGACCCCTGAGTTCAAAAAAGAAGTTGCAAACACAGGATTATAGGTGGAAGCATTGTGCAAAAAAGGGGGTAGTTGAAGTCAAGAAAGTTTATCAAGTTCAGCAAGTAAGGAAAGAATAAAAAGAGCAAAATACACAAACAGCATTGAAAAATAGAAACCATCTCTTCTTTGTTTTACCCCTTGATCCTTCCTCATTGGTACAATTGGGGAAAACCAATCATACTTACATGATAGGATAAAATAGAATAATGAATTCACAGAACTCTGAATACTGCCTAGAACATGGTAAGTATTCAGTGAATGTTGTCCTAGAGGATCAACAGAATAATTGTTCTACTGACTGGGGTGGTTAAATAAATAAGCACATTCACAAGATAAGAGATTATGCAACTATTTAAGATCCCGTTTTTGAAGAATAGTGAAATGACTTAGGGAAATGCCTTTAATTTAATATTAAAAGGGAACACCAGAATAAAAATGGTAATTCTACTAAGTAGAAATATGCATACATGCACGCAAACTCTTACAGTAAAATAATGCTCACAGCAGTTACGTCTGAGTAGTGAGAAGAGTAGGAATTAAAATTTTTTCTTGATTTGTCACTACATTTCCTGTACTTTTTATAAGTAGATGATATGTTATAGTCAGAAGGCAATTCTCAAAGAAAGTTTAATCAATATCATCAATTATTGTAGAAAGTTGAAGAAGGAGGGGGGACATCGATCTTGGCAACTCGATGATCACTGATGACACTTTGAGTAGAATAGTAATGATGGAAATGACTTTTTAAAATATTATAAAATATTTCATACATATAAAAAGATTTAAAGAAATAGAACATTATCAATATGGTTGAAACCATCTGTGTATTCCTCTCTAATAACATTTTCCTTCCTTCCCTGTGAGAAATAGAAATTATTCACAATGTTGTGCTTAAAGTCACATTTTGGCGAGTTAAGTGAGCAGGTGGGGAGAAAATGGAGGCTGGAACCCTGGAAGGCTCTTTCATAATTTGGTGGTAAAGTGGAGGAGAGCAATAGAATAATCATTTTAGGGGAGTGCTAAGTGGGGGGGACAGTTTTTAGTTTAGAAAAGAACAGAAGTAAACATGTTTCTAGAAAAAGTAAGAAAGCCAGATTGATATTAAGGATGCAAGAGAGATGAGAAGCTGTGACTAAGACAATCTACTCTCAAAAAGGCAGGAATGGTTGAAATAGGCACTTTGGGGTGAAATTCAACTATATCTCTGAATGATCCATCCTAGTCATTAAAACAATTCCATTATTCAATTTAATGTGTTTATTTTCCCTGTCCTTCAGGGTAAAATATATATTACATTAGCATAAATCTTTTTTTAAGCAGATAAATCCCACTGGAAATTTTATGAAAGCAAAGAAATGGTTAAACGCAACAAAACATTAGCAGAACACACAGAGAGAAGAATGTTGCTGCAATTCCTTGAAGAATTGCACCCTGTAAAAGAGAAGATTTCTTCATTTTTATTTCAAATAGTGCCACATGCATAAATCAATTTGTGGTCTCGTTTTTACATTATAATTGAAAATGAATAAAAGAGCTCCTTGGCTGTTCAAGATGTTACTCTATTTTTCTCAACAAGATTATGCAATAATATCCAAATTTTTAACCAACAGAATGACTTGGGTTATGGAACAAATTATTCATAGAGATAGGACTCGCTTCATAAAAGGTAGACTCTCATGAAACAATGTGAGCAAGGTCTGAATATTATTAGTTGTGCCCCAAATATTTCATTCCGCGTTCTCATGGTAGCGAAATACACCGAACTAGCATTTGATAATATTAAAATGGCTATATGCTTTTGAAGGATTTAAAGGATTCAATCTTAAGAAACCATTTACAATATTCAATTGGTACGCCTCCTTATACGAATCTTTGAAAGCATTTACTAAAATTAGTCAGCATCAGCCTGAATTCTTATTTAAAGGATAGAATGATCCAGAACCGCATCTGTCTCCATAACTATATGAGTCTGATATTAAATTGCCTTTGTACATGGTTTAGGGAAGATAGTAACATCTCGAATATTATAAACTCATGTAGCATCTAATTACTTATCACCAAAATTATTTACCAGTAAAAAGGATTTGGAATTCTTTTTCATCTAAAAAATAGAAACCACCTATTATGTTTATTTTCTAAGAGATATCTCATGGACATATGAGCAAGTTTTTTAACCTCAGAAGCTAAACTAGCCCCCACAGAGAATGTTTATCCATGCCCAGCAATCATGCACTGGTAGATCCTACACACAGTCCCAGATCATCACACCCAGAAAAAAAATCAGTTATAATTGACCATGAAAGACCTTGTGAATATATTGATGATCAATATTCTTTTTTTTTTTAAGTTTATCCATTTCTTCAGAAAGAGAGTCATCTTCAACCTATCCTTCACCCCATGATCCATTCCAGTCTCAGTCAGCCCAGACCACAGGCAAGCACACACACACACACATCCAGCATGTTCAGGGGCTCTTAGAGTGGGCACTGAGGACATTGACCTTCCCCATGTCAGGGCAGTCACTCCTCCCACACCATATGCTTGGCAGAAGGCTTTCGGTAGTACAGAGAGGCCCAGGTAGCCCAGTTTCCTCTGCTCCTGGATACAGGAAGACCAGCATGGTGTCAGCACCAGAAAGGCAGCTCTTCTTACCAGTTCTGAAGGCAGAGGAGCCACTCTTCCCTCCCTCTAGGTTCGGAAGTAGGCTTCGGTTGGTGTGGTAGCGTCCCATGGTCCCTAGTTGTACTCTGCTAGCTTATCCCTTGACTCTCCTTTTTCGTAAGACTCCACACATGGCCCAGTCCCTGGGGCACAGTCAGTAATGTTTCAGGTCGTGAAGGTGGAAGCTACGTGCCAACCACAGCTGGAGTCCCCTGCCTGTTTGGCAGTGCACATGTGCTCAGGATTTTAGTGGACCAGAGGATCGAAGGAAAGGGATCATCCAGTGGAAGGTGCTTCTCAGTCTTTCGTACACGTGAGCACTGTATCATGAATTGACGAATAAAGAGGGTCTGCCTTGTTGGCCTGGTGTTTGGGGGAGCCAGATCCTGCATGGCCCAGCACACTGTTTGAATCCCAGCCCAATGGCTTAAAAAGCATGCTGGAAGCCTGTGTATGCATGTCCAGACTTCACTGGGGTAGGGAAATGGAGGAGAAGGGATTGCTTGTGATGGTGTTCCATCGAAGGATGCTCTCTCCCTCTCCCTATCGCTGTCTCTCTCTGGCAAACTTATGTGCCCTCTGGTAAATAAATAAATGAATAAATAAATAAACAAGAGCTCATGTTGTTAGGAGACCCCAACAGCATTTCCTACAGGGAGATTCTTTTATTCTCCAAATATGAAAGAAAATTATGGGCTATGGTTAGCAAAAAGGAAGACGGTGAAATCGTAGATACTGTGAAATAGATTGACCAAGCAGCCCTTTGTGGAATTTGATTTCTGTGTCAGTTTCCTGAAGGAAATTGAAACCGTTCTAGATGTTCTGAATAGAAAGAGATTTGATATAGGAAACCAGGAGCTTGTGAAATCATGGAAAGGGTTTAAG
Organism: Tupaia belangeri chinensis; assembly: GCF_000334495.1. Taxonomy (NCBI): domain Eukaryota; kingdom Metazoa; phylum Chordata; class Mammalia; order Scandentia; family Tupaiidae; genus Tupaia; species Tupaia belangeri. Next base: position 1,835,464 of record NW_006208670.1, on the reverse strand, counting down.
TATCTGGCTTCTGGAGGCCCTGAGCTAGGTACGTAAGTTTTTACCAGTGCTGGTTCTCAGCACTCGCAAATCCTGGGATTGGATACTGGAGCACCAAATCTGACCATCTTGCCTCCCTCTAGGTATGTATCTGTGACTTGGCTCTTCAAGAAAATTATGACCTTCACCTCATTTCTGCCTTCCAAAGTAAGCACATGTGAATCAAACTGACAGAATCTAGTTTGCATCCTGAACCTCAGTTGTAGTTCTTAGGCGTCCAGCTCTTGCGGTACAGGAAAGTTCACTAAGATTAAGGACGGATGAAGAACTGTTGATGCGTATGTTGCTGTGTTTTTATGATGGTTATCCACCACTCCATGAAAAAGTCTATATTTGTACCAGTTTTCTGCTATTCCACTTCTCCTCCTCAACTTGCACACCCACACATACCCACACGTGCAGAAACACACACATGCACGGAAGCACGGCTGGGTATGTGTTCATCTTCCTCATTTCTGTGGGACTCACTGTCACTTAGTTCCCGAGTCTTTGCATTAAATTTTATTCTTAACAAAGTTGGCAGATTGGAAGGATATAGATCATTTAGGCCAGTCTCCCACTTTCAAGAGGAGGAGCCAGAAGCCAAGAGGCACATGACAAGTAAGTTACTACACAGGGAAGAGAATGCAGTTCCCGTGCCCCTCAGTCTCATACTCCTTCCACAGAACATGCAGCTTTGCCTCTAAGCGTTCTCGGTTGTCCTCTTCAGATCCCATATTGTCATCCATTCGTTTCTAGCCATACAGCCTGCATCCTAGCTCAGGTCTTCACCATCTCAAACGTGGATCCACGATCATCCCTGAGATGATCTGCCCACTTATTGCCCCTCTCTACTTTCATCTACCCACTGTTTGGTCATCATCTTCACTCTCCTCAAAATGCTTCTCAACAGCATCCCGTACTTGGATTACTAACATAGCGGGATACTGCTGATACAGTGAAAATCCAGTTCTTCAGTCTCACTCATCCCTAGCCAAACTTCATTATCTTCTCCAATTCTGCTCTTGTGTGAGGGCTGAGACCTAGCCACCTAATGGAAGGACGCGTCCTTTAAGTTACCAGGATGAACCAAGAATCAAATGAGGCTCAGTGTTAAGGACAGAATAAGGGGTCCGATTTGGTATTTGGTCAGGTCAAGAACAATTGTTGATCAAAATATGTGAGAACTTGGAGTAAGTTATAACTTAAGGCATTAGCAAAGTCATGAAGCTGAACATTAACTCAGCAGTAACTAGGGCTGAACGCACACACACACACACACACACACACACACACACACCTCTCAAGTTTTTCATCAAAAGATGTAATTTTTATTTCAAGTGCCATTACTACCTATACAACTTTGAAGCGATTATTAACCTCTTTGGGACAATTGTCTAACCTGCCTAAGGACAGTGATAAATACCTAGTAGGAGTATTGTTAAAAATGAGTGAACCAACGTGTATAAAATAATTCGGGAGAGTATCTGCCATATATTACACACTCATCATTCCTCTCTTCATTATTAAAAATATTTATTGAGCTCCTACACTTTAAATAATACCTGGCAAAGTATTTTAGGTACCACTATTCAAAAATACAGTGAAGAACAAAGTACATGAAGTCTCTGACCTTATGTAACTTGTAAACTGGAGGAAGAGGCAGACAATAAATAAATGAACATAAGTATAATTACATAATTACAAACTGGGATGTATGCCATGAAATTAAAGAACAAAGTGGCATGAGAATGACCAGCAGATGGGACCTGATTTAAATTGAGGTGGTCTGGGAAGGCCTCTCTCAGGAAATACCATTAAAATTGAGGTATGAAGGAAAAGGAATTAACTAATCGAAGCGTAAACAAAGAGTGTGCCCAATTAATGCTGATTATTTTCTGCCTCTGCACTGGGAATGAGAGGAATTTCTTTTAGTTATCTTTAGGTGGAAATATAGAAACCAATACCAGAAATTCTGGCCAAAAGCGTTTAAAGTGGTCTCCTTGAAAGTGAGACAGAATGGGAAGGAACAGTGATACTCTGGAACTGGTTCAAACCGGTCACAAGAGCTGATGGTGCACATCTCCTGCCAGCCCTGTGTTTAGTGACGTCACATGGATGGCTAGAAATTGTCCTTGGTTGGGGAATTGACAGCATGGAAATCAACACACCTTCCTAACAATGTCTTTTCTCTCCAGAGGAACGATTGCTAAACATTGACCAGCATACCACTGGACAACAGCCTGTTACTATTTGATAATTTGAACTATGTCTTTTGATAAAGATCAAAATTAAAAAGGGACTGAAAATTTAAACATTAGATTAGAAGATAAAATCATTTTAAACTAGAGGGCCCTCAGCTGGTGTCCAGTCAGGAAAATAGAAATTATGCTGAGTAATTCAAACGAAAAGTATTTAGTATAGAAAATTGTTATACAGGCAGGCGTTGAAAGGTTGAAAGTAACCTTGAAATTAAAAACTCACCTCTAGATGGGGCCAGCAGGTGGTGTGGTGGTTAAGGTGCTGCACTCCCACATGGTCGACTACAGTTCAAGTCATGAATCTGGCAACTTGAAAACTACATCAGGCGTACACATCAGGTGTCCAGAATCCTGAGAGAAGAATGGAGGAAAAGGTTTGTTGCATGACTAGCCTCCCGGGGGGGGGAGGGGGAGGTGATTTCTCACTCCCCCCCCCTCCTGTGAGTGCACATGTCCTATAGCAATCAATCAATCAATAACTTGCAGGGCTAGGAAAACAAACAGGAAGAGGTAGCATTTCCAGAACCTAAAAGTTCTTGTAAGAAAGAAACACTTCCAGGACCAGCAGTTAGTGTAATGACTATGTCGCTGGACCCCCATGTTAGTCGACCGTGGTTCACATCCCAGACCGGGTGACTTAAAACTCACCCCGTGCACATGGGCATGCATGCACAAGATCCCAAGAGGAGAATGGAGGAGAAAGGATTGTGGAGTGGCCATCCCCCCTTGGGGTGATTTCTTGCTTTCTCTCTCTCTGTCTGGTGAGCACACGCACCCTATAGCAAAAACCTCTCCAAAAAGAAATTAAAAAAAGAAAGAAAGAAAGACTTCCATGATGCAACTAATGCTTACATCTCTGAGGGGGAGGGCAATATAGCCAGGTGTGTGCTAAAGAGCCAAGGAGACAAGGCCGGAAGAGTTGGAAATGGGTTTGGGGATAGCTGGCAGGTGCTCGGTAAACTGAGTGAGCATGCGTGTGTGAAAATGTGGTGAGCTGCTACTGCACAGCATGGTTACAACAGGTACCTCTGAAGGCAGCTACAAAGCAGGCTTTGGACGTGTCAAGAGAAGCCTGTGTGTAGGGATAGCTGTCTTTCTGTTGGAGCCAGGAGAGGGCTTGTTATTCCCTTTCCCTGACTTTTAGTTTCCCATCAAGACTCCGATTGGAAGAATCTCTCTGGAAGTGACCTGGAAAATAAAATTTTGGAGTCCCAGTCCCAACATCAAAGAACGGTCTATAAATAAGTGTGTTTGGAGCTGAGAAAAATAGGCAAGTAGTTGGCCAATAGATGTATATGTTTTCACGAATTATAGTTGAAACTAAGTGGAACTATAATGGTGGGTTAGCAGATTAAAGTGGTCAAGGTACAAAATTCTGAGAGAAAAGTGGAGAAGGGATTGCCATGTGGCCATCCCCCCTGGGGTGACTTCTTGCTTTCCCTCTCTGTCTTTCTTTTTCTTGCAAGTATGTGCACTGTATGGCAAAAATATAAAAGAAAAAAAAAAGACATGGTTTCAGTCCAGGGTGAATGTTGATGGATTTCCTTACATGAGGCATGAAGGAGAAAATAGAAAAGATTGGAATTTTTTGAGCCATGGTTCCTAAGCTATGGCACAAAGTCACTGTGTATGCATTCATCTCATCTGTTCTGCATTGCTCTCACAGGACTTGAGGAGCAAGAGGAACCAACGTGAACATGAATTTTATACTGCTGTTGTGTCGTGAGTAGTAATGTCCTTTGTCTCTGGCCCAGGAGTCTCATATCTTCTGTCAACATCCATGTGGCAGGCTAACCTGTGTGCTTACAAGTAGAGCAACTCCTTCATAGTTCTTGCTAGGGACATCAGTTCATCATGCGTTTTGCTGTGAAACTGCTGCTAACCCTGCCTCTATGAGTATGTCCATTGTACACAGATTTGTTTTCTCTGCCTCCAGCAATTCAATGTGTCAGGTAAGAAAAACATAGAAAAATACATCGCGACTTTCCCAGTGACCTGATGGAAGGAAGAGGATGGGTCCGTTCACCACCTTACCAGCTGCATCACCACCTCTATCATAATGCCTGCCATTCCATCACCACTACCATAACTTCTCAGAAACTTGGCAGAGAAAGCTCATGCTGAGTTGAGGAGGCTATCCCTACAAATCTCTAATTTTCCAGGAAGTAAATAATGCCTAAAACCCAGTAACAGTACTAAAGCTTCAACTCTCCCTGATCCATCCATTGGAATGAAGAGAAAAGGCACAGTTTCTACATCTTCTGCCCACTAAATAAGATTAGTTTCCCTTTCCACCAGCTTAAACAAAGTAGCCACTCAATGGTCCTCCTAGGACTACCCAAAGAAGAAAATAATTCTCTAATCAATGTTACCGCTAGGCTTGATTGTTTTCTGATATCTGGTCTAAATTTTATTGGTGTCAGTTGAGTATCTCTTTTTAAACAATTCTATTTGCTTCTAAATTATGTGCATATGTTTCATGCAATATATCTCCTTGTGGTTGAAGAGTAAGGGGACGCTGAGAATGACATTGGTTATTTAGTTTTCCTTGTTATTACAATCAGTGGTTTCTTTACGATCCTTTTGTTAAACTAGGCATTTTTTTTTTTTAATTTTGGATTTAGTGAAGTCACTAATGCTGTTGGCCACTTATCCCCATGTTCAAAATGTTCCTCCCATCTGATGAAAAAGTTGCTTTTCATCAAGGTGCTTTTAAGGTAATTTTTATGTTTTTGTTTAACATGGCTCAAAGAGCAACCCCAAAAAAATCAAGATGCAGATGCTGATTAAAACACATGGCTGTCTGCTTCCCTGCAAATTGGCCCAGTGCCTGGAAGGATCATGCACCAGCAGGTGGATAGGATTGTGGCGGATACACCCGATGTGAGAATGGACTATAATGAAACCCAGGCTGCACTCCAATAAAAATCAGGATCTTCATGTCTTTGACTAAGTCACTCCAGATCAAGCTTCTATTATGGCAGAACTAACCAGTGGTTTCAAAATTAAAATCAAGAAGGACTTCAGCATCATTAAGCTGTTTACAGACGTTACAGGAATTGTAGAGTAAGGGATGAAATCATGAAGATGAAGAAGGAGACGAAAACTATTGTGGTAGATTAGTTGCACAAAAGGCCCCAATTCTTGACCTCTCCTTTGGCATTTTGATTGTTTGTGGTTTTGTGAGTTTTTTTTTTTTTTGGGGGGGGGGAGGTGGTTTGATATTATAAGAGAGATTTTTGCTATAAGACAGAAAGTGAGAAATCATCCCCCAGAGGGAATGGCTATGCCACAATCCCTTCTCCTCCATTCTCTTTGAGATCTTAGGCACACACACACACACACACACACACACACGCCTGGTGTGAGTTTGAAGCCTCCTAGTCTGGGACTCAAACTGTGATTGGCTATATGGGAGTCCAGCCACATAACCATTATGCTAACTGCTGGTCCCTTTTGTGGTATTCTGTTGTTGTTGTTTTGCTTTTACTCATGCTATCTGATTTTCTTTCTTATTATTTTACATTTAATTGCTGTTCAGAATTACAGCATACAAAATGAATTTTCCCAGCATGAATACCCTGCATATTAGTCCAGTCAAAGATATTCCCATACACATGATCATCAACAAATAATTTTTCATGTTTGTGTCCATGAAATGTTCCACTTTTCTTTTTCTCCTTGAATTTCCTCACTCCCACCCCTCATTGCCCGTTGCCCTCCCATACTGTCTCTAGTATCTACAATTGCTCTGCATGCTTTTATTCCTCCCAGTCTTTGGAATAAGTACTTGACATGAACTTACTCACTTCTACTTATATTTTTGTACTTCTGTCACCATCCTGACAAAATCAATGGCAAGCCTTCTGGTGGGTGAGAGACATATGCCCAGTCACCCAGCTCCTAGCCAGTGGTGAGTCAGTCACTTACCATTTCAATGAGACCAGTCTGGGTCCAAAAAACTACTCTACCACTCTATAAATTGTCACTCCATAGGTGAACAGGCTAAATAATAAATGCTGATTATTTTTAGCCTCTGAGATTAGAGGTGGCCCCACGGAGTCGTGTCATGGTAGCTTACAAATCATTCAACCACCTTTCAATTCCATTTTCACTGAGTCCCTACTAGGTTTGCGATGATGCAAGGTTTGACAACCTGTAATAATCTCTGTGGCCAGAATGCTTATAAACTAAAGGAGACTGACTTATAAACAAATAACATCTACAGAAAGTAGCGCTAAATATAATCACAAGTACCATGCTGCGAAAACATTACTGAGTTTCAACAATCAGAAAGAATGCTCCTAGCGTGAACATTTATTGTATTACAACTGCATGCACACACATGCATGCATATATCCGTATGAGCAAAAGGTCTTGCCTACGCAGTACAGGACTTAGAATAAGGTATGTCCATCAAACTTACCAGGAAAGAGGGTATTTACTGGAACAAGGCACATGGGATTCAAGTAAACCCATCTTAGTACAAAGGCACAGGGGCAAACACAAGCTGCAGTCTTGTGAGGTGCGTGGTTGCTGTACACCACAAAGAGAAAGTAAGTATTGGGCCAGCCTGTTGCCTAGAGGTTAAGATGGCTTAATCCCACATGGCATGGCTAACCACATGGTTTGAGTCCTGAACCCAGTGGCTTGAAAGACATACCAGGTGCATGTGTGTGCAAAATCCCGAAAGGAGGGAGAGATGGAGAAGGGATTACAACACGGCCACCCCCCATGGAGGGTGCTTTCTTATTTCCTTCTTTTGCTCTCTCTCTCTCCAGCGAGCGTTATGTGTCCTCTGGCAAATTAAAAAAACATATCTGTATTATTTTAAAACCAATTTTTAAAAGACTAATAAAAATGGAACCAGCTGATGGCATGGTGGATAAGGCACTGGACTCTCATATGGCCTATCACAGTTTGAGTCCTGGACATGACAGATTGAAATTCACACTGGGCATGTGTATGTGAGTACCCAAAATCCTGAGAGGAGAGAGAGAGAAACAGAGGGAAAGTGAGAAATCTCCCCTCAGGGGATGACCATGCTGCAGTTCCTTCTCCTCTACTCTCCTCTTGGGATTTAGGGCATGCTTTCACTTTCACACATGCTCTGCATAGTTTTCAAGCAACAGAGTCTGGGACTTGAACTGCGGGGTTGGCTATGTGGCAGCCAAAACTACTATTTTGAACTGAACATTCATTGCACAGACACATAAACAAAGATGACAAAATAGTCACAAGTGAAAAGTCTTGATTTGAACAAAAGCTACATTCCAGCACAAATCAAAACAAGACAAGAATAGTTTAAGATAAAAAATTTATCAGTAGACCTTAGATAGACAGAAAACAGAAGACTCTATCCAGAGTGTTTTGGACTAAAACAGAGACCATTCTTGTTTGTTCTATGTACTCATGCTTAAGTTAAGCCAGAGAAAAATATACATTGTAAGTATCTAATAGCAAAGGATCAATCACTTTCAAACCATCTATTGATAACAGATGATATCCTAAGTGGGGAACCTCTTTAGATATTGTTAGAGAAGAGTCTGAAGTATGTGGGCACCATCAATAAATGGGAGTGAAATTTAGCAGGCTAAGCCATCTAAGGAATACTCCTGACCGTGTTTCTCAGCATCAGGGCCCCTTTGAAAATCTGCTAATAGCAAAGGGAATTCATCCCATAAAACCAGGAACATACTCAGCTACCCAAAGAATGTTTCCAGAAACTAAAGACTCTCTCAAAGCCATTCACGGATCACTTCTTCACAATGCTGATCTCTAAATTAAGAACCCCAAGCAGAATATGACTTTAAGAAGGGTTATTTCCTTGTGGGTGTGCTACTTGTTATTTAAGTATCCATTAATTGGTGACAACTTGATATGCAGAATTTTCATCTCATGGAATTAATAAAGCAGAGAACAAATTTAGTAAATGAAGACTTGCAGTAATCAAAGGTGAGGTCCCTGTGGTCTAGTTCTAAGGTTCTGCTGGTGGTGCAATTCCACCTTGCCTGTGCTAGATAGAACTTTCTATTTTTCCCTTCCGTCCTCTTCATCTCTACTTTAACCAGCTCTTAAAAACAGTGGCTAAAACATACATTACTTAATACCATCTTAGCTTTTTGTAAATGTATAATTTCATAGTATTGAATGCATTCATATTCGGGCTGCCCCTGTGGCCTAGTGGTTGAGGAAGCCAGATTCCACATGACTGACTATGGTTCAAATCTTAGCACTGGCAGCTTGAAAATGCTGATGCATGTACATGCTTGTCTAAAATCCCAACAGGATGGAGAATGAGGGACAAGGGATTGTGGCTTCACCACTCCTCATTGGAGGAGTGATTTCTCCCTCTCTTTCTCTCCTCATTGGAGGAGTGATTTCTCCCTCTCTCTCTCGCGCACGCACTCTCCCCCTCTCTCTCTCTCTCTCTGTCTGTTTCTCTCTGGGGAGCACCCATGCTCTCTGACATTTAATTTAAAAAGAACACGTTTATATTGCTGTGCAACCGATTTCTAAAACTCTTATCTGCAAAACTCAAACTGTACGCATTCATCCGGAACTTC
>NW_006208670.1:1813085-1826588 GCF_000334495.1 Tupaia belangeri chinensis | reverse complement strand
AGCAGGAACTTCCAGTTTCCTCTGTCCCCAGGCCCCCAGAACCCACCACTCTACCATCTCTAAGAATCTGACTGCTCCAGGGACCTTGTTAAGTGGAATCTGCGGTATTTTTGAGACTGCCTTACTTCATTGAGCGAAAAGTCTTCAAAGTTCATCCATGTTGTAGCATATGTGAATTATTATTTCCTTTCAAGGCTGAATAACATTCTTTTGTATGTATGTGTGTGTGTGTATGTATATATATGTACATAAATGTTTGTGTGTGTGCATATATATGTTTGTTATGCAGTACGTAAGTATACATAGATGTATATGATTTTATATATATAAGGTATGCGTGTGTATATATGTATATAAATTTTTGTGTTTGTGTATATATACATATATGCATGCATACATACAAACGTATATGCATGTATGTATATGTATATATATACACACACACAAATATTTTGTTATCTATTCATCTGTCGATAGACATTTAAGTTGCTTCGATTGTTCAGCTATTGTGGATAGTGATAAAGTTTTAAATCTTTGAAAGTTTGTATAAAGAAGCTCACCCAAGGAAGCAGCCTGGAAAAACCTTAACTTGGGAGTCTACAGTAATCCTAAAATGAAAAAAGTGTTCTGATTTTTTTTTCCTTTCAACTATCTTCCCCTACTTCACTCACCATCACCAAATTTAAGCAATTTCCCCCCAAAACAGTCATTCTATTACAGTTTGAAAAACAGTGCTATAGTATTTTATTAGAAAGAATGATTTAGTGTGGCTGGCAGGTGGCATGGTGGTTAAGGTGCTGGACACCCACATGGCCAACTACTGTTCAAGTCTTGGACCTGGCAGCTTATTTCTTCACTTTCCCTGTGTCTCTCGGGCCAGTAATAATAATGATAATACTAATAAATAATGTTATATAAAATAATCTTTAAAAGAAATGAATGATTTATGTTATTTTGTTAGTTACTAAGGAAATAACTAGTTTAATCTTTGTTCCCTAAGAGTTTCATTAGGAATAGATGTTTACTTTATTAAAAAGTTTCTCAGCCTCTACTAAAATGATAATGAAGCTTTTTGTTTGTCCTAGCATGTGAGATATGTCTGCACTTTTCTAACATTAAACCTCCTCTGCGCTACAGATCAAAATACAACTAAATCATACCAGACTGTAATTCCAATGTAATCGTTAATTTATTAAGATCATATTTGTCATTGTTGGTCCTATTACATAAGTAAAAGTGTACGCTGCATAGTTTAGGTTTTGGTATCAAAGTTGGTTAGTATTATGAAATTTTCTAGATGTTTTCCATATGCACACAAGACATTCTTATCTAATGAGCTCTTACAAACACTGCTTATCAAAATGAATATATTTTATCAACTGTTTTCCAAGAAGTACCTAATGAATTTATCGATTTATTTATTTTTTAATCTGTTTTCATCTTTTTTTAGTTTACTTTTCTTTCACAAATGAGAGACAGAGAGATAGCAAAACAACACCCTCAGCAAAGTCTTAGTCTACAATCCACTGCCAGCCACTGCCAGCCCCGGGTCCCACATGCCCAGTGTACTGAGGAGGGCGGATGTCTCTGGACAAGAACCTGCATCTTCCCATATAGGCTAGCCTTACAGAAGGTAATGTTTTACCACTGCACCACCATCTGGCTTCCGTTTTTATCTTTACCAATCCCATTCTTCATCTTGCTCCCATTTCTCTGGTTATTTTCCTTTATATTTGGGGGGGGGGTTTGAGGAGGAATAGCACAGTATAACACATTAACGCAAAATTGCACAAACATATATGTAACGCTCAAATGGCAATGATCAGTTGGCTCATAGAAGAAGGAAAATAGAGTTAAACAGAACATCATTCCATGGACATTTGAAAAGGCACAACTTCTTTTGGAGCACAAATTCTGATGCTGTATTTATTAAATCAGCCTTAATCATTATTTTATTCAAACTATGAGAGTTCTTTTGGTTGTAAGTGGCAGACTCCACTTGAACAGTCTCAGCCTAAAGAAAGACTTACTGGGTAGAAGGACACCCTTGTTACTTAAAATGTAACAATTCCTAAATGCATTGTAATGTATTCTAGGAGGTTTTCTAAAGTTTATTCCTGCAGTATAACTTTTGCCCTTTACTCTCATCTATGAAGATTTTCGGCTGTTGTATTTTGGGTTTTCGTACATTCTTTTTCTCATTCAGTCAGTTTCTTTTTATAACTATTTATGTCAGTCTTGTCATTTCAGATCTTCGCAAAGAAGCCATGTCCTTGGGCATATTTTGATGATTTAGAACAGATATTTTGTAAATTTTGATGTTTCTTAGCGACATTTTTATTGCCAGAGCTATGGTCTTCCTTTGATTATTGAAAGGTGGTGTTTGTGTTCCTGTTTGCTGCAGTAGTTTTTCATAGACCATTAGGTTGAATTTTCTCTATTCATCTTGGAATGTGAGAGTGCTATTATCTGAGCCCAGGGTTTGGCAATAGAGACAGTAAATGATGTGTCCTTGACTATTCTCAGAGTTAAATATTAAGGCCGAGTTGATATCCAGAATCTCTAATACAGAGCCTATTAAACAGTGATGAAGCCTTTTCCAAAAGGAGAATTTCAAAATGTGGCTATGTCCCTTAGGCTGGGTGAGAGGCAGATAGGCAGAACAATGCCCCCTCCATCCCTACTGAGCGGACTGTACCTTAATCCTCGGAATGAATTACTCTTTTATCTTAAATAGCAAAAGAAACTTTCAAAATGTGATTAATGTTACTGGACCGTGAGCTAGAGAGAGTATTCAGAATTATCCAGATGAGCCCAAACTAATCACAAATCCTTAGAAGTAGGGAATCTTTCCACCTCTCTCTGTGTGGTTAAAGAGAGACAGATCCTAGAGAAAGTCAGAGAGAAGTTACTTGAGAAGAACTCAACCTTCTGTTCCTGGCTTTGAAGAGGGAGGAAGGCAACCATAAGCCAAGGAGTGTGGGTGGCCTCTAAAAACAGAAAATAGCCTTCACTAGACATTCTGAACATAAGCGTCTTGGTTCTACAACCTCGAGGAACTAAACTGTGTCAACAACCCAACTAAGCTGGAAATAGATTTTCCCCTACAACCTCCAGAAGGAAACACAGCCTATTGACACTTGGATTTTAGTCAAGTGAAATCTATGTCAAACTTCTTGCTTACTTAACAAGAACATAGTAACTTTTTCTTCCTTCCTTCCTTTCTTTCTTTCTTTTTTTTTTTTTAGAGATTTTTGCTATAGAGCTCATGCGCTTACCAGAGAGACAGAGAGTCAGAAAGACACAAAGTGAGAAATCATCCCTCCCCCAAGTGGGATGACCATGCTGCAATCCCTTCTTCTCCATCCTCCTCTTGGGATTTTGGGAATGCATGCACATATGCCTGGAGTTTTTTAAGCCACTGGGTCTGGGACTCGAACCACAGTCTATTATGTGAAGTCCAGCGATGTAACCATTACACCATCTGCTGGTCCCAGTAACTTGTATTGTCTAAGTGGTTAAATTTGTGTTAGATGTCATGTGAGCCATATAAAATGAAATAGACTGTCTCAGTGACAGGTTGTAATAGAGTTTCTTTTCTTTTTTAGGTTTTGATCATAGGGCAGGTGCACTCGTCAGAGAGAGAGACATAGAGAGGGAAAGTGAGAAATCACCCCGAGGGGGATGGCCATGCCACAGTTTCTTCTCCTCCATTCTCCTCTAGGGATTTGGGGTCTGCATGAACATACACCCGGTCTGAGCTTCCAATTGCTGGGTCCAGGACTTGAACTGTGGTTGATCATGTGGGAGTCTAGCACCTTAACCACCATGCCACCTGCTGGCCCTAGATTTTATTTTCTAAGGACTGCGCAATAAGGCCTTTAACAGTCTTCCCACTGAAAAGTGAGTCTGCTCCGAACCTCAAATCTGGGGGTGCATAGATCCACTCATAATCAAAAGACTGTGATGGAAGTAGAGCTTACCACGCTTAAGGTAAGGCCAGAAAAGACCGTGAATGTTTCACCCCACGCCCCGGAACAGTCATACTCGGACCAGTTCTGCCACGTGAGAGTCCGATTATCTTAAGGCTATCATGCTGTAACGAAGAGAAACCACATGCAGAGGCCCCAGGCAGGTCTTCTGATGGACATCCTTCCTGCCCCGTGCCAGATATAGGACTGGAAGAGCATTCAGGTGGTTCCAGTCCCTAACCGCTGAGGCCCCAACCATCCAACTTTCCTAGCTGAGGTCCAGATGGTGTAAAGAAGAGACAAGTCATCCTTACGTGTGTCCTGTCCAATTCTTCACCCACAGAATCTGTGAACAGAAAAGATTCTTGTTCCAGGCCACCACGTTTGGAGTAGTTTGTTCACAACATTAATAACTGGAAGAAGGGGGACTACCTGAATTAAATGAGAGCCAGTCAAGCCAACTATCCCACGTGAAACAAACAAACAACAACAACAAAAACACTTCCCCTCCAAAACCAACAGTGCCTCCATTGAGAAATGCTGCTCTCGGACATTAATAAATGTCTGTTGGTCTGATGTTGCGTTTTCTCTGCTTCCACCATTGTCTTCTCTGACGAGGCAGTTTGCAGGAGTTCTGTGAAGCTGACAGCACATGAGCAGAATCTACTCACCCAGCAGTCTTCCTCATTCCCTCTGTCCCCACTTCACTTACAACACTTTTCATTAGGTAACGGAGGATCCCAAGACGTAACTTATTTCTCTCACTTTCTCTTCTTTCTGCTGTATTGCAGGCTGGAAGATGCTTTTTAAAGCGTGGGGAGATAGAGGGTGGCTGGAGGAAAGAAGGCGAGTGACAGATCTTGAGCTCTCACTGGCTCCTTCGGTAAAGTACCTGCGTTCTGGAGGTAAATGCGGATAGGGTTGCGCGATTCACTCTGGGCTTTTGACTCCATCTGTCACGTGTGGTTTCACAGGGAGGGACTCAGGGAAGGTAGTTTGTGAGTATGTTTTCAGCCCAACGCCATCACCAATCAAACAGTTCATTGAAATTCCACCTGAACTTGACCAACTTGTCTGTTCTCTTACGTCTAGAGTGGCACATGCCAATTGTCCTCCTTTTCTGTATGTTTGTGGGCACTTTAACAAGGAGTTATAGAGTGGCCTCTCAGACACCCCTAGGCAGCCCCTCTGCTAACCCAAGTTATTGATGTGCTTCTAAGGGCTTTTGTCCTATAACTACCTTCAATGTTTCCACATGCGATATGAAAGTTAAATGAGAGAACAGTCTCATATATGGAATTTAGCTGTACTCCAGTTTTTCAGGAATACATCTGTTCATGTCTTAAGGCATACATAAATGAATTGATAATTGGATATCAGGGAGAGTTGGCTACATATGTGACACTTATTATGACACTACAGAATTTGGAAGGAATAGCATTATATTTGAAGGAATAGAATTATGTTTTTTTAAGTATTTTTTGATAGAAGCTTCAATTCTGATGTCTCAAATTACATTTAAATTAATTAGTTAAATATAGCCTAATATATAATGTCCTTCAAGTAGTTAAGTTAAATGGCAACCTGTGGGGGCCGGCGGGTGGCATGGTGGTTGAGGGTGCTGGTTTCCCACATGGCCAACCATGGTAGTCAAGCCAACTATCCCACGTGAAACAAACAAACAACAACAACAAAAACACTTCCCCTCCAAAACCAACAGTGCCTCCATTGAGAAATGCTGCTCTCGGACATTAATAAATGTCTGTTGGTCTGATGTTGCGTTTTCTCTGCTTCCACCATTGTCTTCTCTGACGAGGCAGTTTGCAGGAGTTCTGTGAAGCTGACAGCACATGAGCAGAATCTACTCACCCAGCAGTCTTCCTCATTCCCTCTGTCCCCACTTCACTTACAACACTTTTCATTAGGTAACGGAGGATCCCAAGACGTAACTTATTTCTCTCACTTTCTCTTCTTTCTGCTGTATTGCAGGCTGGAAGATGCTTTTTAAAGCGTGGGGAGATAGAGGGTGGCTGGAGGAAAGAAGGCGAGTGACAGATCTTGAGCTCTCACTGGCTCCTTCGGTAAAGTACCTGCGTTCTGGAGGTAAATGCGGATAGGGTTGCGCGATTCACTCTGGGCTTTTGACTCCATCTGTCACGTGTGGTTTCACAGGGAGGGACTCAGGGAAGGTAGTTTGTGAGTATGTTTTCAGCCCAACGCCATCACCAATCAAACAGTTCATTGAAATTCCACCTGAACTTGACCAACTTGTCTGTTCTCTTACGTCTAGAGTGGCACATGCCAATTGTCCTCCTTTTCTGTATGTTTGTGGGCACTTTAACAAGGAGTTATAGAGTGGCCTCTCAGACACCCCTAGGCAGCCCCTCTGCTAACCCAAGTTATTGATGTGCTTCTAAGGGCTTTTGTCCTATAACTACCTTCAATGTTTCCACATGCGATATGAAAGTTAAATGAGAGAACAGTCTCATATATGGAATTTAGCTGTACTCCAGTTTTTCAGGAATACATCTGTTCATGTCTTAAGGCATACATAAATGAATTGATAATTGGATATCAGGGAGAGTTGGCTACATATGTGACACTTATTATGACACTACAGAATTTGGAAGGAATAGCATTATATTTGAAGGAATAGAATTATGTTTTTTTAAGTATTTTTTGATAGAAGCTTCAATTCTGATGTCTCAAATTACATTTAAATTAATTAGTTAAATATAGCCTAATATATAATGTCCTTCAAGTAGTTAAGTTAAATGGCAACCTGTGGGGGCCGGCGGGTGGCATGGTGGTTGAGGGTGCTGGTTTCCCACATGGCCAACCATGGTTCGAGTCCTGGACCTGGCAGTTTGCTTTCTCGCTTTCCCCCTCTCTCTCTTTCTCTCACCCTGTCCCTCTCTGGTCAAATTAAAATAAATAAATAAACAGATAAATAATAAAGTTAAATTAAAAAAATAATTCTTTAAAAAAATGGCAACCTGTGAAATAGTCCATAATAATTTATTTTTATTATACAATTAAATAATTATTAAATTGGAAACATGGTCATTGGAGGGTTTGATAGGTCAAAAAGTAATCCAAAAAAAAATGTCTATTTGGCTCATAAGGCTAACACTTTAAATTTTTATCTTTAAAAATTTTTTTTTTTTTAGTCTGCTATAGGGCACATGCACTCGCTGGTCAGAGACCCAGAGAGAAAGGTTAAGTGAGAAATCCCCCTCCTCCCTGGGGGGATGACCTCGCTGCAATCCCTTCTCCTCCATTGTCCTCTCAGGATTTTGAGTAGGCCTACACATGCATACCTGGGGTGATTTTCAAGCCACAGAGGCAGAGACAAATGGCATGGTTGGCCATGTGGGGTCCGACTGCATTAAACTCTATGCCACCTGCTGGCCTGAGGTCAACACATGTATGAAGAAATAATCCCCACAAAGAAATATCCGTGGGAGGAAACACTGACATTTTAAACCAAAACATGGAATAAAATAAAGGCATTGTCCATAAGGTAGCTAAGAAAATGCGTAGATGTGTCTCTTATTTGGATGACCACATTGCCACCTCTTTGAATGAGGGAAAATGACTCCATCCAGTCACCTATTAAACATTTACTTGTATTACGCTGTATATTACTTGAGGCTTCGTCTGTAAGATAAAATTCCCAAAGTAATTTTTCTAACCGAACTCATAACTCTTTCACCACCCTCATCCCTGAATATGCATGATTTCCCATTACTGTTTATAGTTAGGACTTCCGCCTTCCCCTGCATGGGCACGAAAGGCTATGTTATATTTGCCATGGGAACCATCATTTTTAAGGCCCTGGTGCTTGTAAAATCTTTACCTTTATTATATGACTATAAAGTAGATTTTGTATTTTACAGAGGATCGCATATGGAGGGAGCACAATGCTGTTCCGACGCATGGCCTGGGCTGTCAGCTACACGATGTCGCAGCTTGCTCGTTCAGATTAGTCAGGAAGCTCACGTGGTGTTGCAGGCAACTCACTGGCTTCTGATTGGCTACCCACGCTTGCTTGCCTTCGTGAATTACTTCCTGTCCTTCAGTCCCTCCCTACGTTGGGATTGTTTACCATGTCCTCTGCCATGAACTTTGCATTGCTTCCCACTAAAGTAGGCAGAAAATATTTCCGTAGCACATTGAGTATTGGGTGTCGCCACAATTGGCTTAAGCCAACAGAATGTAGGCAAAAGTGATAGCACACCAGTTTTGAGCCAAAGCCGTAAGAGGCATAGAATGTTTCTGTTATTCTCTGCACCTCGTCACTTCTACGAGGAAAACACGAGCATGCCCTGTGTAGCTACTGGTCCCAGAATGAAGAATACATGTGGAACAGACCTGAACCCATCCGAAGCCTGGAGCCCAGCCTAGCCCAGGCCTAGCCAAGCTCAAGCAAGATCATCGGAATTACCGCCAACTGTAATTCCTGAGTGAGAAAAACGAGTGTTTTTGCAGGTCATTGACACATCAGGGTGGCTTGTCATGAAGCAGTGTTATAACAATAGCTAATTAATATCTCTCCTGCTGTTGGTTCTCGTGCATCTGTCTTCTCATGTGCCTGCTTAGTGCTTTTGGCTGGCTAGTCAAATGGGTGAAATAGACTGGAATGCACCAAGGATTGACTCGGACATTTTTGCTGTACATTCAGATTAGCAGAGAGATGTGGTGTTCCTCCAATGTTTATATTTCAGTCACCTTTTGAAGGAAGTTCTAGATGGGCATTCAGCCTAGCAGAACTGGCTGGTGATGCGAGGGACTCTCCTAGTAATGCTCATGAGTTGTGGTTCATGCTTTCAGACTGGAACAACTTCGGAGATAGACTCTCTTCCTCTATGTCATTGTTCTTAAAGAATTATTTTTTACTTAACTTTGTGTGTTTATTTATTTTAATTTGACCAGAGAGGGACAGAGAGAGAGAGAGAAACTGAGAAAGCAAGCCACCAGATCTGGGACTCGAACCATGGTTGGCCATGTGGGAGTCCAGTGCCCTTAACCACCATGCCACCTGCTGGTCCCATCATTCTTAAATCATTAACACATTTGAGCAAGCATCTGGTCATTCTCTTGAACTAGCCTGTGATTCTAACCCAGTTTCTTCATTTAACTGACCAGATACTTGTAATTTATTTATACATACTCACACCTTTGGCAGACACGTTCTTGGAGAGCTCTCAATTTTCACTGCCTCCTGGTACACTTTTCTCACGTAATACCCTCCCCTTTATGTAGAAGGGACCTGTGACTTGCTTTCAACAAAAGAGAACTGTCTTTGATAGACTCTCAAGTTGTAGTTATGTTCCCCAGCCCTCCAGTTTGTCAGGATCTTGGACACGAATATATATGTATACCTGGAATGTTTTCAAGTTGGCCGAGGGATCTGAACCTATGGACAGGCGGCTTCCAGCACTGCAGATCAATTTGCTGCCGACTGTGCGGCCAGATTGAGTCGTTGCTTATTTTCTTAACAGTCCGACACACAGCACATGTTTACCACAATGCTTTCATGTTCTCCTGCACATACGGCAAGATGTCCATCTTCTGGTCACGTTAGTCTAGCTGCCGTGGCTATTTCAGAACCTGAGGATGACCTGTCTCCCTGGGCGAGTAGAGACGAGTGGAAGAGCAAAGAGCTAGGAGAGAGCTTTGCCCAGAGAGGTCCCAGGCTGAGTGTACACATTTGCAGAAGCTCAGGAGAGACCTAGTCCTCGGCAAGGTCTGGCCCCTCAGCTTCCGCCTTTCCTAGAAAACACTTGCAGTTTTTGTGCTTCGCTTTCTTTCAGCCCCGACATAGAGAATGCAGGTAGATGCTGAGGTAGAGAATCGACTAGCACGCAAATAGCTGCAAATCCAAACGTTGTAGTTGCTATTTTTTCTAAGAATGTTGACGTTGGTCCAAATGTAATTTTTCTATCTTAAATGCATGAATTGTATTATAAGTAGCATAACTCAAACTGATTTTTATGCAATGTTTATATTTTATGGTGTTATTAATCATCAGTTTCATTACTTTAGTTTCTTTTTCATGGATTAGATTGCAGGCCACTCTCTGCCTTGTCTGTACTGACTCGGGATGAACAGAGCCCTCAGATTGTCTCTTAAGGAATAAGAATACGAGAACCCAGAGGGGAAGTGGATCCCTACAGCTAAGATTGTGGCCTAAACCCTGAGGTCATTTCAGTGGTTCTCGATGAGGCCAAATGGACCTTCCAAGCTGGGAACCACTGGGACATAGGTGACTGGAGAGGACTGGGTTGGCTTCCACATGTCCTCACTTCCTGCCTGACAAGACAGCTCTAGGGTAATTTGAGTGCCTGAGTGACTCTTTCTCGCCATGTAGAGAACCTATGAGTCCTCAGAAGTTCAGGAGCGAAATGAGGATCTGAGGTGAGAAGTGCTTTTGGAGCTGAACGTTGCAGGATAAGGAGGGGAAGGGAGGCTCCCAGGCTTTTTGCTGAGGGTCCTCCAGGGATAGTGGCACCACCAGTGGTAAAGGATACAGAAAGAGGGTTCGATTTGGAGGAAATCTGAAAAACTCAGCTGGAGCAGATGAGTTTAAGGTACCTGAGGGACTGCCGGGGACACTTCTCTAGCAAACGGCTGGATATACAGGCCTATTCTGGTTACTTATTAATATCTAACAAACCACCACAAAATTTAGTGACTTAATACCAGTATTTTATTTTCCCATAATTCTGCAATTTGGGCATGGTGGAGAACAGCTCATCTCTGCTCCGTGTAGTACCAGCTGGGGCACCTTGAATAGAGCTGGAAAAGCTGCTTCCAAGACGGTGTCACCCACATGCACGGCAGGCTGTGCTCACTGTCTGGCAGGAGCAAAGGTGAGGTTGTTAGCCAAGGGCCTCAGCTTCCCTCCATGTGCCCTCTCCAGGTGCCCGGTTAGATGTCTCAGAGTGTGACACTTGAGTAGTTGGAGTTCTTATATGAAGCTTCCCTCAAGGGCCAGAAATGAAAGCTATGATAAAAGATAGAAATCAAATAAGGAAATAGGTTTTATTCAGGCAATTGCAATAGAGAGAGTACCCCAGATTTGAAGATCAGAGTGTCTCAGCAGAGTAGTCTTGCTTTATAAATAAAAATATATATATATATATATTTTAGAGATTTTTGCCTTAGGGCACATGTACTTATTGGGGAGAGAGAAAGAGACAGAGACAAAGAGAGAGAAAGTGAGAAATCACCCCCTAGGGGGAATGGCCACACGGCAAACCCTTCTCCTCTATTCTTCTCCCAGGATCTTGGGCACAAATGCACATGTGCGTGGTGAATTTCAAGCCACTGTGTCCAGGACTCAAACTGTGGTAGGCCATATGGGAGTCCAGTGACATAACTGCTAAACCATCTGCTGGCCCTTGCTTTATATTTTATAGGGAGCAGTAGACAGGTTACAGGTGAGGCGATTAGCGTTTGTTTTTGTCTTCAGAGGATAGCTTCGTTGCTCAGGAAATGTTTGTCTCTGTGTTCAGCTATTTTCAAGGACACAGTTCCAATTCCAGCCAATCATTCACAAGACAAAGAACAGGGAATCGAAGAGGGTCTGACTTTCTCAACAGGTTCAGGCAAAAAGGGAGCAGTCTGTGTCTTAACCTGCAATTGCATTGTTAGCAAAAAGATCCAAGACTGCGTAATTTATAAATCTGGAGGTTTATTTGACTCATGATTCTGGTGTCTGCTAAGGCCAAAGGCATTACAAAATGACTGAGGGCAGAATTTTGAGCAGAATAGTGCAGTCTGTATCCATGTGAGTTTCTCTCTGTTCTGGTCTTATTCTCTCCACTCCTTATAAACCCAGCAGAACTCCACTGTGGAAGTCCTGTCCTAGTCACCCAACCACTAATCTCTTCTCCACCTTACAACCTTCTAAGGTTAAGCTTTCATCGTCTTAATCCCATTACAAGGGCTCAACACATACACTTTGGAGGGACATAGACTGTAGCAGTTTGTGTTTGGCATTGTCACAGATAAACAAAGAGTCATCTGTTAGTCTTATGAGAAAGAGGACAGTGAATCTCATTTAAGTCACAGGATGAAGGGTTCTTTGTGGTAAACTGTTTTCCAGAACACAAAAAGTTAGGGGGATTTCTTAACCGTCTCAGTTTTCCACAAGGTCAAACTTCAGACAAGTTCAAAATTGTCACTGTAAAGCATCTTAAGACCACAGTCTAGAAGTAAGAGTCATTTGGGCCACATCCTATTGTGTAAAGCAGGTGACATACCCCACACAGATTCAGATGTGGACGATTACATAAGGACAAGAATACTGACAGACGTGGTTCATTGTGGGCCACCAAAATTACAGTCTACCAGAGTCTGAACTGGATATTTAAGACGAGACACACCATCAGCATAGCTGATAGGTAGCTGAAACTATGGGGTGGGGTGGCATCACTTTTGGGTGTCTAGAGTAGTAAGTTCAGAAAAGAGTCTGTCACTTGTGCAGACATTTAAGAATGGAGTCTTTAGGATTGTGATTTCCCTAGTTTCTCAGCAGCCCTTTAAACATTCATTCCAGCACATTCTGGGATTTCGTGGCTAGTCCCATACCTTGACCCTCAGCTCGCTATTCACCAATCTAGCAGTAATGATGACTTGTCTGGCCAGAATTTCCAGTTAGAAACTTTTTACATTTTATTTATTTGCCCTGATTGAATCTGGCCAGAGGCACCAGCTTCTTTGGTCTTTGCCACGGAAAGTGGCCACAAAAGAAGAGGGAATCTCGCGTGAAGTGGAGTGTTTTGTCTAGCAGCAAAGCTCTCCCACACAAGGCCCTTCCTCTGAAGCTTGCTAACTTTTGGAAATTTGATCTTTCTCTGACTCGGTTCTCTGACTTTTTCTGGACTTGACAGCATCAAGTCCTTTGGATCTCTTCGTGAACACAGGCTAATAAAAGACCATAAATCTTTTTTACTAGTTGAAGCGTTTACCATTCCAATTAGCATTACCGTTCAAAGGCGCTCATACTGGGGAAACACCAGCATCCCGCGTGCTCGGGTTAAAGGGACTCTTAAATCATGATTAAGCAGAGACCAAAGGGAGGACTGGGGTTGAGACAGTGCCTGCGTTCTGACAGTCATCAGGCCCCCAGGGGTGCCACAAGGTTAGCTCATGAAGGAAGGGTAAAATCCGAGTCTAGTACTGTGGGTTTATTAAAAAAACCTAACTTGGCTTTCTCTACGGGTTACAGGACAAAGTCTCTGCGCTCCCCGAGCAGAGCTGGGTAGTGTCCGAGAACCTGACAGAGGAGTTGGGTGAGAAGTCGCTGAACTATGGGGACATGTGTAATGGAAAGTCATTTCCACGGGACGGGAAACGCACACATTCCTTGGCAAAGGGCCAGGGTCTCAGGACAGTCCAGGGTCTCAGGACAGTTCAGGGGCTGGCTTGTCCTCCCTTTTCAGCCCCACCTGGGAAGGTGGTGGTGGTGGTGGTGGGGGGGTGGCAGTGGTAGGGGAGTGATAGGGGGTCGTGGGGGGGGGTG
>NW_006208670.1:1705331-1812511 GCF_000334495.1 Tupaia belangeri chinensis | reverse complement strand
GAGCGCTCCCTGCTCCTCGCCGCCGCGGCCCGCCGGCTTCCTCTGCAGGCCGGAAGCGAAGCGCCCGGAAACCCAGCATTTCCAAAGGCGTGCTTCAGAAGACGAGCGCGACTTCACTTGCGTGCAAGCAGCCGGCCCGAGTTCGGAGTTGGTGCGACTCCCAGCTGCCCACCTGTGTGAGCGCCGGCGGGGCTGCCCGGCCGTGAGCCGAACTTGGCAGGGAGTGCAAGTTTCAACTCCCCAACAAGCTCGGCCCTCCCTGTGCCCCTGGTCTAGGAGTGCCAGAACTGTGCTGTTTGGAAGTTTTCATCCTTAGATTGGTTGTGAGTGAGTCTTCGGAAAGCGTCTCCATGTGTCAACTCCGAATTGGACTAAACCCCCCAATTTTAACCTACGCTTGGGCGGGCATTTCTAGACTCGAGTCTTTTGTACTTTGTCTAGCAAAATACTGTCCCAGTAAGACTATTATTAGGGTCATGCTGTTAATACTTCAGTCCTTTCGAACACCTTTGGTTTCAGTAGCTAAGAAATGTATACTTCAGTTCATTTTCTTTGGACTTTTCTGCTTCCCCGTCTGGGTAATTTTCATAATGTATCTCTGAATTCCAATAGAGAGAGGGAGCGTTTTCTATTCAGCGTTTCCAGCCGCCGGCACTGTTGATAGGCATCAGCCCAGCATGTAGGAGTCACCTGGAGATCTTGTTGAACATGTAGGTTTCGATTCAGTGGGTCTGTGCTGTAGCTTCAGAGGAGTTGCCGGACAAGGCACCCTGACTAGCCAGAGTGTAGGTAAGCCGTGTGCGAACAAAGTGATGTGTCCCTACATATGCTCCTGTTCATCATTCACCCTGACTGTAGGGGTGGCTGGGACAAGGGACTGATGGCAGACTGACCGCAGAAAGCTTGCCTAGGAAGGTCCCGTGTGCAGTGAACAGGCCAAGTCTGGATTGCACAGGAATATGGGAAGAATGCAGAAAAACCTTACATGCCCCGAGGTCTCTGCATCACCTAACTCTGAATTTTCCCAAAGCAGTTTGGTCTACTTTTAGCTGAAAGACTTGTTTAGCTGTAATTAGGTTTTGTCAACCTGCACCCTAAAAATCCTGTGTATCTGAATGTGGTGGTTGGAGCCAAGTTTCGTGTTGCTAAGAGTGTTGAGTGAATGCTCCCTCTCAGTCAGATGTAGCCCCAGTTGGGTAGTAGATTTCTGAACCCTGGGAGCAAACAACTGAGTCACACTTCACTGAAGGTATTCTAACTGGATTCAGAGTTTTTTCCTAATGTTATTTTTAAACATAAACTGTTTACAGGTGTCACCATAACCTCGTACAATATGTGCATCACAATGGTTGTATGTAACGTTTGTGAAACTTTAGGAAAGTTCCACAGGAACTACATGTAGCATCAAAATTTTTGTGCCATCGTCATTCTAGTCCTTTACCTTTTTATAACTAACTAATTATTTTTATTTTGACCAGAGAGAGGGAGAGAGAAAGGGAAGGTGAGAAAGGACGCCACCAGGTCCAGGACTCAAACCGTGGTGGACCATGTGAGAGTCCAGTGCCTTAACAACCATGCCACGCCACCTGCTGGCCCATAGTCCTTTACCTTTATTTCTTCATAGTAGAAAATAATACTTAATGGTAGTACTTTGGAAGTACTTACTAAGTCCCGGGCACAGATCGAAGTGCTTTGCCTATCTTAGGTCATTTAACCGTAACAGTCTTTAAGGAAACTAAAGCCGAGAGAGGGTGCGTCTCCTGCCTGGGTTTGCACAGCTAACAGCTGGGATTCTGGCTGGCTGACTCTGGATTCTCTGCTCTTACCAACCTTCTACATGCTGCCTTTGTGTTGCTGTTAATTTATTATTTAGAAAGTAAATAATACTCTCTTTGATCTCTGTTTCCTAGTACTGTTGAGAATTGAGTTTTACTTTCATTTTAAAAGTCAAATTTGTCATCCTTTCATTTCCCCCATATTCCCTTCGAGGGTAAGACGCCTGGAGGCTCGTCATCTTTTCTGAGTGTGATATTGCACCTTGCGAAGTTTCTGTGTGCTCTGCATTTGTTTCCTGGACCAGTCCAGTTCTCTGTGTCGCTGGAACATGGAGGGGTACCTACTTCCTTTTGTCTTCATGGGTTTCTCGCGCCTTCCTTCCCTGCCTCTACCGGATGTCTACACGGTAGAGTTAGTCTACGTTTGTCAGTTCTGATATTCAGGTTTTGAAGACTGACTGGATTGTTTTCTGTCTTTGTTATCCTTATATTTAGGTTTAGGGATTGCCTGGTTTGCAGACTTTATTTGGCCAGTGAGAACAATAAAACAAACATTGTTCATTATTATCTTATTTTCACAGCAAAAAATAAAGATATGCGTAATCCTTATTATAAAGGGTGATTTTTGTTTTAAAGTTCATTTCCTTCACGAGGGAGGATAGGAGGAGGGGAACTGGGACCCGTGACTGGGTCTTCCTGTGAGCTCCCCAGAATTGAGGTAGGCCCCAGATGCAACCCACAGTCCTCCCACAGTACAGGGCAGCATCCCTGTGCCTGAGCCACCACCGCTGGGCAGAGGATGATCTTTTAGGTTGAATACTTAGTGTTTTTAAAAGGTGACGTATTCCTCCCCCAACCCGCTTCTTCTCGGGCCACTGAAAGCGTTGCCCATTATCAGCACCAGTGCGAGGAGCGCGCCTGGGCTCCCACCCAAGACTTTCTCTTACGTGGATAGATCCCTAGAATGGCAGTGTGTACCGTCTAGAGCTTAGAAATTTGAGATCACAGTGGTGGTGGGGGGGGATGGGAGGCCTGAGGGAGCAGGGGGAGGAGGAGGGATTTGTGGGAGGGCCAGTGGGCTACTTCTTTCATAGGAGTATCAGTTCTCCATTCCTGGGATGGTGGTGAGTTTGGGAAGGAAGGCAGTGTCAACAGCAAGGCTCAGCTGTCAGTGCCTTCTCAGAAGTGCACCCAGTGCTTAGGACCCTGTCTACCATTCTATAAATGCATATGCCTTCTAAACTTAATGCCTGTGCGACAGTATAGTAACTTCAGACACCGCATAAATCGAGTGATAGAGGCCAGTAGGTGGCGTGGTAGTTATGGCCCTGGATTCCCACGTCTGTCTGTGGTTCGAAGCCCAGACCCGGTGTCCTGAAATACATGCCAGGCGCATGTGCGTGCGTGTGTGCCCAAACTCCCAAGAGAAGAGAAAGGAATTATTTTTTTACATTTGGTCTATAGACCCTTATCTGCCACCCATGAGTATATGTCTCAGAGTAAAAAAACTGGGCATTTAGACAAGATGGCACGTGTGCTGTATGTCATGAGACTTGATGTGTATGGGAGCAGTCACCCCATTATTGTACATATTAATTGTTCCAGAGAAATTGTATGGATACCACCAAAAACCTCACCTTGGTACAGTCAAGTTTCGTTGGCTACTTAGAAACAATTTCTGGTTTTCACAGTTTTTTGAATTTTTGGAAAAGAAGATAATACAAATATTGCATATGTAGATGTATAAATTTGTGTGTAATTTTATTCATCACAGTGCTTATCTCCTGACAGAGAACTCCGGCAGTGTAAGGCTTGATGTATGGGAAGTGCTCGTTAAATGTCCACTAATCTGGATGAAAAACATCAACAGATAACTTCACTTAGTTGTCATTCAGTGTTGCCTGAATTTCTGTGACTGATTTCATAAAAATATTTCCAAATATATTTTTTAAAAGAATGATTTAATTTTTATTATTACTATTTTTAAAATTTGCTATAGGACTTGTGCACTCACCAGAGAGAGAGAGCAAGCCGCCAGGTCCAGGACTCAAACTACAGTTGGCCATGTGGGAGTCTAATGCTTTTACCACCATGCCACCTGCCAGCCCCAGTATTTCCAAATATTTACCATGGCAGATTTAGCATTTTTTCTTAGTTTCTTAGAAAAGGTGGTTACTGGATTCCTTTTCTGAAACAAAAGTACTCTTAAGAGATTTGAAATCGGCATTGTCAATGATCATAAAGTTCTCAAAACGTTTCGTTAGTATAGGAATGCTAACCTTTACTTGGTGTTGGTCATGAAGTTACACTTAGAAGAATGTTTGCCTTTTTAGAATCAGTTGGATTTAACCTTACAACTTTTGGCAGGATAGCTGTGGTCTTAAGAAATAATTCTATAGTGGATATATTTGGTCCAATAATCACATTGGGATTATATTGTTTTTTTAAATGTAAAAACGCATCATGACTTCACAACGACCTAATAGTTTAGCCTGCCATTAGGAAAAAGCTTCCGTCCCCCATTATTAAAAGTAATACCTATTGTGGAAATGTTATAAGAAATAAATGATCAGAAATATTGATAATTACGGGGACAGGCGGGTGTCCTAGTTGTTGGGATGCTGGACTCCCACATGGCCGACCACGGTTCAAGCTGTGCATGGACTTCAGACTTTTTTTTTTGCACCAAAATAAACTCGTGTTTTAATGAAATAGTTGAAGTTCTCTTCAGGGCTCTCTTGCCTTGAGAAGTATGGAAAAGGAAGTGTCAGTTTTGTGTAGCAAGTATTCATTTAAAAACAAAGTAACAAGTGTTGGTTAGCAAGAGTGGTTTATCTCTTAGTTAGAAACTTTGTGTCCCTAAATAAGATAAAAAGGTAGAACACTTGCTAGAAACAGACAAAGAAGGCGGGAGGGGTGAGAGAGAGAGAGGGAGTGAGCATCCTCCAGTGGGGTATGGTCAGGCCGCAATCCCATCTTCCTTTCTAAATCTCGCTGGGATTTTGGGCATGTACGCACGTGCTCCCAACATTTTTTCACTCTGCCAGGGCCAGGGTTCAAACCACGTTTGTACGTGTTTGATCTGGCTACCTCAGCTACTACTAGGCCCTGGGACTGGCCTATATTTTACTTATTAATGCTGTGAATAGGCTTTTTCTCTCATTCTCCACACGCACACGCACACACACACACACACACACACACACACACGGATACATACACCTTGGAGGGTAAGGAAGAAGTCTTCAAAAAGCATGTGGGAATGTGTAGTATGAAAAAGCTATGTATGGATTTCACACTTTTTTTTGCACCAAAATAAACTCGTATTTTAATTAAATAGTGGACAGAAAAATGAAAAGTCTCATCATACTTACTAATAAAGTTTAAAAAGATTTATATATGTGTGTGTAAAAACAAATAAAAAAATGTTTTCTGACCTGACTCTTGCTGGTCAAGAGAAGACTGAACTGTTCTTGTATATTTATTTTATAACCAGTCACTTTCTGAATCTCTTCCTTACTATAACGGCTTTTCAGTTAACTGTTAGATCTTTCAGGTTAGATAATCTTACCATCTGGAGGCAGCCATTTTTGCATAGGGGTGTTTCATGATTAATTTTCAATTATGGAAGCTGTGTTGGAATGCTTTTCTTAATTTCCTTGACTTGAAATATAATGTTTTGATATGGTACCACTGTGATTTGGTCTGCTCAGCTCTCAAAAGGTTATAAAATATCTAGAAAGCCACTCCACCGAGTGATCTCTCAAGACCCATTTAGCTCAAAGTTTTGGTGATTCCACTGTTCTGTCACACACAGCTCTTTGGCACTTTAAAGTTGAACTGCCTGCAGCTTCTTTATTATTGTGGTTGTTAGGCTTCCCCACCACCCAAACAGTTACTCTGAGATTTTTGCACTTTGATCTTCTTAGAGCCTGAAGATTTTTTTCTATGGGGTTTGGCAGAAATTAAAGGAGAAAACTGTCAAACTTCAGAGTTCAGACTATGCAACATTGGTAGCTTGTTTGCAGAATCAAATCTCTGGAGGATTTTTCTAGTCAAGTGATAAAATTTTCTACTCCTTATGGTTGAGTTTTCTTTTCAAAGCTACATTCTGGCTATGGGCTAAAGTTTTCCAAGTGAAATTTTCTGACTGTCAAAACTAAGTCCGATGGAAGCCGTCAGGAAACGTTAACTAGATCTGGATGCACTGAAGGTTGGGTAGAATAGGAGGGCTTCAGGAACGAGGACACTCTTGGCGTGCGGATGCTTCTTTCTCTGGCCCTCTTTCTCCTTTATCTTTCCGGACTCCTTCGACTCTGTCTCCCTGTCGACTTTGTTTATTCTCTAGATGTACCATGTTTTCCTTTCTTTCAGAGAATAACTCACCACCAGGCCTTTCTACTTCGATCAAGAGAACTGATGGCTTCCACGCAGTCTGAGGTAGTAGACCTGATAAATCCCCCTCATTTCCATTCTCCTTGTTACAAAATTGAAAAACGTTTGGATCAGTAGCAGTCATCCATCCTACCGTGTAAAGGGTATGGCAAAACATTGGCGAGTTGAAAGCGTTAGCAAAATGAGAGATACTTTATGAAGATAAGTGCCGGGCTGGCACCCCGGAGGGCATTGGTTAAGCTGTGTGCATAGGGAGCTGGGTCCCACATTGCCAAACGTGGTTTGAATTCCCAGCCTGGCCCCTCGAAAAACGTGCCAGGCACGTGTGCGTGCATGCTCGAAATTGTCATGGGACGGAGAAGTGGAGGAAGAGAGAGTGCGGCACGTTCACACCCCACTAAGGGGCCTCTCTCTCTCCCTGGAGAGTGCATGCAACCTCTAGCAATTAGAAGAGTAACTGAGGAGTGGAGGATTAACAAGGAAATAGGATTAGTGTTACAAAGAAAAGCTTCCATTATCTCAGATCTTTAATCCCAATTTCTTCCCTGAGTTTTTTGACCTGTGTGTCTGGTGGCCTCCGTGGAGAACCCCACTTTTGAATGGCTCACAGGAAACTCATACTTAGTATATACGCAAGTGAATTTACCACCTTCTCCCTTCCAAGGTATTTTTGTTCATTCGTTCGTTTCGTTTAAATCTCAGTGGGTGGCACTACCATTTCCCTGGTTGTGCAAACCAGAAACTTGGCAGGTGGATTTGATTCCCCTTCCCCACATCCTCCTGTGCAGGTATCAAATGCTGTGTATTCTACCTCTTTTCTCTCTCTCTTTAAAACCTGTTGTCAGAGGATGTGTGCACCCGAGAGACAGAGCGTGAGGACAGGAGAAAGCACCCCGCTTGGGGCATGGTCACGCCAGTCCCTTTTCCACTCCCCCCTTTCAGGATTTTGGGCACGCACGCACGTATACCCCGTGGCTCTCAGTCTGGAACTTGAGCCGTGTGCTAGGCCATGTGAGATCAAGCCACCTTCCCCGTGCCACTGGCGGACCCCAGGATTCTGCCCCTTAACTCCATTGCCTCTTCATGCCCATTCCTGTGCTGCGGTCCGGACTCCCACCCTCCTGCTGTCAGGTCTTTTCGTGGCGTTTCCTTAGCCGGGGACCTGTTCAGGCTCTCACTGGTTCCTCTACTCTCCAGCTCAACACCACTTTATCCCGTCTTGCCTAATTCTCAGTCTCACGTCTCCCTCGGCTGCTTTGGTCATCGTGTGTACTTTTCGTCCTCAAGTCTAAGATTTCTTTGAGTTTTGTAACTGTTGATGTTTTGCTCACCTTGGGCCTGGAATATTCTTTCTAGCTCTTCACCTTAGTGACTTTTGCGAGGTCTCGACTTAACTGCCATTGCCCCAGGAAGCTCCCTTGTATCCCCGAGTCTGCGTTGTGCCCTTCTTCTTGGGCCAAACATCCTGTTACCACTCTAACAATGATGTATTGTGAATTCCTCTTTACTCACTGGTCTGTGGCCTGCTTTCGACTGGTCTCTCAGTACCAGGGCCACGTACCGTCCACACATGTATCATCTTTACTGTCATACTTCTGGTGGTGTGTTTATTAAACGTGGATGTCCACACCAGCTGATGATCTAGGTGTTAAACTACATCAGTAAGGAAGAGGCCGTCTGGTTATAAACCATCTTGTGATAAACCGCTATAGAACTTGTGAGCTTAACAGCAGTGTGTATTTCCTTACGGATTGTAATTTGCCGAGGACTCAGTGGTGGTAGCTTCCTTCTGTTCCAGCTGGTGTCAGCTCAGTGGGGGTGGGATATCAGGTTCCAGGATGGCTCCCTCAGGGGCCGCTCACTGGCAGTAAATGCCTGCTGCTGTCTAAGAACGCCTCTCGGGCTGCTGACCTTCATAGGGTCTTTCCAAGTGGCCTGGGCATGACCAGTGGGTTCTGAGAAGGGGATGAGCATTCCGAGAGGGAGGTAGGAAATAAAAACGAGCCAGCCCTCTTAAAGCCTAAGCTTGGAACTGACAGCATTACTCCTCCGTTGTAATGGTTAGGAAGACAGAGTCAGCCCAGATTAAGGGGAGGAAATGGAACACACTCTTTTGCAGAGAAAGTGACAGTTTGCAGGGATCCATTACACAGACCTAAAAGCAAACAGAAAATAAGGCCACAAAAATTGTTGGGTGAATCAGTTCCCGTCTATACTTTCATCTTCCCAAGAATCATGATAATATGTCATTAAATTAAAAATGTGGGGCAGCCCCATAGCCTGGTGGTTAAGGGAATCGGATCCCACATGGCCGACTGTGGTTTGAATCCTCAGCCTGGCCCCAGCTCTTGTGGCTTGAGAAACACACTAGTTATGTTCAAATCCCAACAGGATGGAAAAATGAAGGGATTGTGAACACACCCCATGGGGAGGTGCTCGCCCCCACCCCTCGGGAGTGCATATACCCTCTGGCAATTGCAAAAAAGGAGAAAAATATTTAAAAATCTGAACCCCGTCTCCGTGGCATAGTCAGTAGCTTACTGAAATGCAGTGCTGGAAGCCACGTTGCCACTGTGGGTTTGGACCTGAAACACCGAGTATTTGGGTACTTGCCCGAGATCCTGATGAGGGGGAAGCTCGGCATGAGCAGACCCCGGCGAGGGAGCTTCTCTCTGTCCCTTTCTCTCCTGTGTGCATGGGTACTCTCCGGCATGGATGAAAAAGAACTATTTAAGAAACATAATCGGGGTCTGGACAGCGGTGCAGCAGCAGTACCACACTAGAGGCTGGCCCACGTGGAAAGATTTCGGTTCTCATCCAGAGACCTCCCTGGGCATGTGCGTGTTCCCACGGTCCGTGGGGAGCTGAGACGGTGAGTCACAGAGTGAAGGCCCCGCTGGGGCTGCCTTTTCCTCTGTTGCTCTCTCAGGGAAGGAAGAAATAAACTTGGAAAAAGAAAGTTAAACACTAAGTAAAATTTTTGATAGTAACCCTTATTTAAAACCATTTGCTCATCGTTCTCCTTTTTCTATTATTATTTATAACTTTTTTTAGTCTTTACATGTCAATTATACATAAAATTTTAATTACTCTTGTGATGTTTTTAAATTTCATCTTTCATAAATCCTCATACAGTGATGTTATCACCTGAAGTGTATTTTTAGGGTGGGATTTCTTTTGTCAAAAGGTGTGTATAGTTTTGGATTTTGGTATTTGGTATTGGCCAAACTGCCTTATAGAAAGACAATCTTAATTTATTCCCAGCTTTTAGTGCTGCAGAAAACTCATTTCCCCCGATCTTGCTATCAGAGGTTACTGTAAATAGTTGTTTTTGGTCAATATATTGGTGAAAACTTACAGATTGCTTATGTATATATATATTTAATGCCTGTTTGAGTGCTTTGTCCTTTCTGGGGAGTGTTAAGATTTTATCTTAGTTTCCTTCTGCTCATGGTTGAGCATGTATGTGTGTGCACACGAGAGGAGAGACAGAAGCATCACCGGCAGGGCTCGGTCATGCCGACTCCTCCAGGTCACCAGGCTCCTGGGCGTGTGCACATGGACCCAGTGTACTTTCAGGCCACTGGACAGAGGATGCAAATGGTGGGCAGGACGTGGCTCCCAGCTCTGTGGTCTAGCATGCACTTGCCGTGCCACAGAACCGCAAATGGTGGGCAGGACGTGGCTCCCAGCTCTGTGGCCTAGCACGCACTTGCCGTGCCACAGAGCCTACGTCTGTTACTGATTTTTAAGAGCTCTTTGCATATTAAAGATTTTAACTCTTTGCCTGTTGTATATATTGCAGATATTTCCAATTATTATTATTATTATTATTTAGATATTTCTGCCTTAGGGCATGTGTGCTCTCTGGAGAGACAGAGACAGAGAGACTGAAAGTGAGAAATCTCCCCCTCCCCCTCCCTGCGTCCCTTCTCCTCCATTCTCCTCTCGGGATTTTGGGCACACACCCAGCATGAGTTTTAAGTTGGGACTGGGACTTGAAACACGGTCGACCACGTGGGAGTCCAGAAACGTAACCATTACGCTGTCTGCTCGTCCCACCAATTTCGTTTTTTAAATATGCATATACGTTTTTATTCTTATGAAAGGCTTATTGAATTTTTATGTAGTCCTTTATATTACTCTTTTTCTGTATGGTTTTTGATTTGGGGATAATTTTGGAAAGAGTATTTCAAGATTATAAAACTGTTAACACTTGATTGATACTAAACTTGTTATGGCTTCATAGTTTTACATTAATGCCTTTGACCCATCTGGAAATATTTTTTTGTGTGTGTACAAAGAAAGTAAGGATCCAAATTTATTCTTTTTCAAATGGCTAGATAAATTTTCAATAAATGATGCTGCAGAATTTACCTTTTGCCACAGATTTGAAACAGCACCTTTATTAAATTCTAAATGCCCATATGTTCTTGGCTCTATTTCTGGAATCTTGGTTTTATTCCACTAAGCTGTCTCTTCGTGTATCAATAACCATTTCCTGTAAGTCTTAGCACGTTACAGTGTCTGGGTATGCTCGCCCTTACCTTACTATTCTCTTTTCTGAATTTTTTTGAATTGTCTCAGACATGTATCCTCATGATTTCTGGTAGTTTTTCAGTTGATTCTTGTTGGTTTTCTAGGTAGAAAATATGGCAAACATTGGTGAATGCACCTCTTCCTTTCTAATATTTATGCCTCATATTTTCTTTGCTTATCTAATTCCTTTGGCTACCACTTTCAGCACAATTTTAATTAGCAGCAGTGGCCGCCAGGCCTCTTCTTTTGTGCCTGACTGGTGCGTGATTGCTCCATCAGACATTATGCGAGCTTTGAGGAGGATGTGTGCATCGAATGCCGGTGTGTTCTTTTAAATCGTGATAGTCTGTTAGGAGGGGATGTTCATGGTTATCAAATGTCCTTTTTGGCTTTTCTAGATATGTCGCCTACCCTTAGTCCTCCTGATATGGTGAATTACATTCACAGATTTTTTAGGGCTATCTGCAGTGGCACAGCAATAATGCGATGCTCTGCAATGCTGCAGTCACATGGAAAGGCCCTAGGTTCACTCCCCAAGGTCCCGCTGTGCATGCTGGATATGCACACTCGTGTGCGCCATCTGGACTGGCTCAGGCCCGAGTGTGGATCACAGTATGGAGACCCTGTGGAGGGCGCCTGCCTTCCCACCTGCCTGCCTGTCATTCTGTCTGTCACTTCTTTCCCTGTTTCTCATGAAGAAATAAATAAGCTCTTGGGAACCAGCAGTTAGCGTAATGGCTGTGTCGCTGGACTCCCACGTAGTCGACCGCGGTTCGAGTCCTGGACCCGGTGGCTTAAAACTCACGCCGGGCGCGCGTGCATGCGTTCCCAAGATCCCGAGAGGAGAATGGAGGAGAAGGGATTGCGGCGTGACCATCCCCCCTGGGGGGTGATTTCTCGCTTTCTGTCTCTATGTCTCTCTCTGTCTGTCTGGCGAGCGCACGCGCCCTATAGTGAAAATCTCTCCAAAAGAAAGAAAGAAGCTCTTAAAAATAGATTTTTCTAGTATCAAATGATTCTTATGTTGTAGTAGGCCTAATTCGTAACACACTTCTTTTGTAATACAATGTGGACTTGCCATTAGTACGTCTTGGATGTTTGCAGCCGTGTTCATAGACGTGACAGGCATGCAGTTCTACTTATGTGGCACTTTATCAGGCTTAGAGTCAACATTATATTGGTTTCCAAGAGCCGTTGTTATACTGGTTTCACCAGAGTACTGTGGAAGCTTTCCTTTCTCTGAGCTCTGAAACAATTTATGTAGCATGGGATTGAAGGGATTCACCGATTCTTCAACTAGTCCTGATGCTTTTTGTGGAGTAGCACTTTATTATCTCAGCTTCTTTCTTAGTTGTTGTTTTTGTTCTTGTTGTTAATCTTTCATTTCTTGGATCAATTCTAATAATCAATTTTGATCTTTTTATCTATTTAAACATTTTTTTAGATTTGTTATTATTTTTATTTGACCAGAGACAGACAGAGAGAGAGGGAAAGTGAGAAAGCAAGCCACCAGGTCTAGGATTTGAGCCACAGTCGACAATGTGGGAGTCCAACACTTTAACTACCATGCCGCCTGCCAGCCCTGGTGAAAGATATTTAAAACGTTTATTCCTCAAGAGCTAATATTATAATGAGAAATTATCAGGTCAAAATCTATATGAAAACAGTAATTCGGTATGGTAAGCAGAATATGAAGACTTAATTTTCTCTTGACATTTGTCACATTCTGAGGAACTTTTATCTTGGTTTTCAATGTCTCACAAGGCATAGAGGTAGAAGTTACAGCTGCAGTTGGTTCAGGGTGGGAGGTGTAATAGGGAATACCTTTCCTATAGAACTATGACTCTGAGGAGCTGGACCTGTGGAGTATGAGTGAACTGAGATGAACACTTCCCCACGTTTTCACCCACAAAAGGCTACAAGAAAAGTTGCTTTGGGCCTGGAAAAAAAAAAAGTGCTTATTTGTTCCTTAGTAGTATTGAATACAGTCCTCTCTCCTGAGTTTGCAGCTCAAATTCATGTCACCTGGGTGGTCCACAAAACCTTAAGCTTTGAATTTAAAGTGGTTCTAGGTACCTTATAGAAAGAAATTGGGATCTTTTCAGGTAGAATATATTTTTATCGTGGACCCCAGAGAATTCCTACAAATAAATTTCTAAAGAATTAGCTTCCACTGAAATAAAATCAAGCACACAAGGAAACAAAGTACCATGAGTAAGAAGCAGCAAGAACAAGTGACACAGGTCGGTCCTCAAAAACGTCATATACTGGAATTATCAGACACAGATGTTAAAATAGCTGTGTTTACATTTAAAAGGAAGGTGGAAATATCTGCAGGGAACAGGAAATTTAAACACTTTGAGCAAAACTTCCAGAAGTGAAAATTACAATTTAATGAAGAAAGTCAGTAAGCATGATTAATATCAGGTTATTTTAACTGAAAGAGGGTTAACGAACTGGATATAGGAGAGAAGAAATAATCCAAAATTTATCACGAAGAAATGGGCAAAAAGATGTGTATATATGTACACATAACACACAAGTATACAGACGTGAAGGAGAAAAATCTAACATGTTTTATTCATTTTCCAAGAGAAATAAGGAGAAAAGAAGAGGCAATGCTTGAAGAGATAATAGTTGAGAAATTTTCAGAGATGACGAAAAATATTAAGTACGCAACTTTTGTAAGCTCAGAGAATTACAGGCAGAATAGCTTCAAAGAAATACACATGTAGACACACCATAGCAAAGAAGACCAGCAACAGGAGTGTATTTTACAAAACGCTGGAGGACAAAGGACAGGTAACCTTAAAAGCAGCAGGCAGTGACTCTGACCGCTAATGGCACACGAGCAGAAATGGAAGCCTGAAAACAGTGGGGTGATACCTGAACATGCTGGACGCTTTTTCTTTTGCTAATCTAGAATTCTACAGCCAGTGGTAATAAGTTTCAAGGGTCAGAGGGAATGGCCAGGAGCAGTGATAACGCAGCTGGACCCTCATGGGAAAGATCCCCGGACATCCTGAGTATCTGGACGAGATGGGGGCGGAGCATCATGTGGAGACACTGTTGGGGGGCAGCTTCTCTGTCTCTGGCCTTCTCTCTCTCCTTCATGGAGGAGATACATTTTTAAGAAGGGTGAAGTACACACTTGTTTCCAGACAGAATTATACAATATTTTCTGATTGTAAAGAAAACATGTATAGATACATTTTTGGATTGCTTTTAGTATTTTTAGTGTATAATTGTATAATAACTGCGATTCTGAGCTTCATATAATTATTTTTTTCTTAGAAAATTATTTTGTTTACACTTAGTGAATGGAGATACTATTTGGCAATACTTTTACCAATATATTCTCCAACTTTGGGATCTTTGCTCTGTTCAGAATCTTCACTGTCGTAGGAAATCTTTTGTGGTGCTTAATGGATGTCTTTTAACTCTTGCTATCTTAATGATGTAAATATTATATTTGAAATGTTAACCAAGAAGGATTTGGAGAAAGATAAATTCTGCCCTGTTATTCACCAAAATGCGTCCTGGAGATGACTTTACTTGTCCCTAATCCCCATCCTCCAGTCCCAAGTGCAAATTTCTGGAGGAAAAAAAAAATGGGGGATTTGTTTTTAACCCACTGACATGGTTTGCAAAAGGAAGAGTTTAGAATAATGGGAAGATCAAACAGAACTTAAAGTTAAATGGATCTGGATTCTACTGCTTAATGAGTCTTTTTTTTTTTTTTGGAGAGTTTTTTGCTATAAGGGCACATGTGCTCATCAAAGAGACAGAGACAAAAGTGAGAAATCTCCCTACCCCCCCGGGGGGGGGCATGTGGTGGTTGAAATGGCCATGCCACAATCCCTTCTCCTCCATTCTTCTGTGATTTTGGACACATATGTACATGTGCCCAGCAGGAGTTTTAAGCCACTGGGTCCAGGACTCAAACCGTGGTCGACTACGTGGGAGTCCAGCAATGTAACCATTACGCCATCTGCTGGTCCCAACAGTATAGTCTTGATCAAGTGACTTAATCCTTCTGATCCTTAGTTTTCTCATCTGCAAAATAGGGATAAGACTGCCTTGAAGTTTATATGGTGGGGAGTAGTTGTTAGTCAAAAGTGCTGAGTATAACCTGTCACTCCTTGGGTTTCTGAAATATGATAACTTAAAAGTTGTTACTACTGCTGGGACCAGCAGTTGGCACAGTGGCTATGCCGCTGGACTCCCATACAATTGACCGTGGTTTGAGTCCCAGACCCAGTGGCTTAAACTCACGCCGAGCGCATGTGCGTGCGTGCCCAAGATCCCGATAGGAGAATGGAGGAGAAGGGATTGTGGCGTGGCCATCCCCCCTGGGGGGTGATTTCTCGCTTTCTGTCTCTCTGTCTCTGTCTTTCTGGCGAGTGCATGTGCTCTATAACAACCTCTTGGGGAAAAAAAAGCTGTTACTACTGAGTGAAATAGGAGAGTGAATTAAATTTGGCAAGGAACTTGTTTATTGTACAAATGATAGAAGAGAATTGATCGTTTTTAATAGTGAAGACTCAAGGATACTAATAGTAGTAATAAAGGTTTTCGAAGGCACGGGAATGTCAGAATGTGGCTTTACCTGTTGACTTTATGGTTAAATTTGCACAAGATTATTTATATGTGCTGTTCAGAGACCAGGTAGCTTCATATTCTACCTCGCACTTTTGAGAGGTGGACATGGTAAGAAGCAGCCCGTGCGTTTACAGATTACAAGACTTATCACCACACATCACACACACACACACACACACACACACACACACACACACACACCTACCTGTTTCTTGTGGTTGAAGTTCATGATGGCGGTTACTTTATGGTAAACCTGATTTTTTTTTTTTTTAATTCAGTCTAACAAATGATTATAAAGTGTGTACTTAAAACTTTATACTTTGGTTTTCAGAGGTTAAATAAATTATTAGACCTCTAATACTTTAGGGTAACAACTATCAGGGCCCTTCAGTTACTATTAGAATTGAGACTACTCATTTCCATAAAATATTTCATGTATCTGGATTTCTTTAGGTTGTGGATTAGTTGTGAATGAAATAGAATGTTTTAATGATGTGGAATTAAGTATATATTATGCAAGTGATTTTCCAGTTTTTTTCCTTAACATGTAGATATTTTTCTCATTGAATATTGGTAACTAGTTAGAATATGCTAGCTGATTGCATTTTCTGTTTTTTTTTTTTTTTATTGTGAAATGATTATTGAAATGTTGTCCTTTGTACTTGTTAACTAGCGGGGCCTTCCACTCTCACTGCTGAGTTAGTTATCTCTGATGTTATGAGGATGGTGGCAGTCAACACCGCCTCGCATGGATTGGGCAGTTCCCAGGATCACCCTAATGGTTCCAGGGAGTTCTTTGGGTAAAGGTGGGGGCCTCGTCTCTTAGGCAGTGTAAACAATCTCACGAAAAGAATTATTTTCATCGTGTTAATGTTTTTTCTGTTTCCTTCTGTCTCCAAGCAGTTCCTTGAAGGCTTTGATGATCTTAGAAGTTCTTCGAAGGCTCCTCCTTTGAGCTGAAGGCACCACCTCACTCTGGGCTTGTCTGTTCTCAGTGGTTGGTGTCACGATGATCCTTGTAATTATGATGGCAGTTACGGTGGCCTCGGTGGTGTCCTCATCAGCCTCTTTTTGGGAACAGACCTAGAGGGCTTATCTTGCAGTCCAGGGTAGACAGGGGCACATTAGATACAAGACTTTGATCCCGTTAGGGTCAAACTGCAGCATGGTTGAGAGTGCATGTGTCCACTGAACCCGGATTCTGAACTGCCAGAGAAAGTTGTACCTTAACCTCCTCTGAGCCACAGGCTAAAAAAAATTGATTGCATTTTTAAGCAATACTTTTATCATCATAGTACAATTTTTAAAAAATGATAAGAAGACAATTCAGAGGCTTTTATTTTTGTAGCTTGACATTTTTAGAATGCTGGTTGCAGGGATATGTTATATTCATAAGTTTGGAGTTTATTCAGGTTTCAGAGACACTAAAAACAAATTGGGCATTTCTTGTCTTTCAAGAAGTTTAGAATCTTTAGTCAAATACTTTGAAAGTGATTTGGGTAAAAATAGTGAAGCAGCTTCATCTAAATACATACACATAATGCTTCCTAGTACACATCTGAAGTGTTCGAATTTTCTAGATTTACTTCAGATACTCATGTGATGCGGGCCTTGAGCCCAGCCAATTTTTGTGTAGTTAGGTCATGTGATACTCACACAGTGCTGCTTTTGATCCTGGAGGTAATCCCTTGTAATCACAGACTTTAAAGAATATTGAGATTATACTTTCAAAGTTGATATATTTTGCATTAATAAAAATACATAGGATTAGAAAAGATACTGTATAAAATTGTAGATTTTTTTTCTTGTTTACATTTGGATTTATTTTTCATATTTTGAGCTTTGGTTGTTTGTATACCTCAGGCTGGTCATTTCTTTTTAACTAGTGAATGTACTACGTGAAAAATCATAGGTTAAATTTGAATGAGCCTTTGTTTTATCTTTTATGTCTTTTAATCTTTTATATTTTGAAAATGATATTTTTTGACCTTATGACACCAAACATTTGTGTATCAAAGTTAATCCTCATAGAAATAAGAATTATTGCTCTTGTTTGTCAAATAAGCATTTACTCATTTATCTCTTCAGTGCTCTAGTTTGAGTTCATTGCAAGACTGATGGAGTGGTTTTTTTTTTTTTTTTTTTTTGAGAGATTTTCACTGTAGGGCGCGTGCGCTCGCCAGACAGACAGAGACATAGAGACAGAAAGCGAGAAATCACCCCCCGGGGGGGATGGTCACGCCGCAATCCCTTCTCCTCCATTCTCCTCTCGGGATCTAGGGCACGCACGCACACGCGCCCGGCGTGAGTTTTAAGCCACCGGGTCCGGGACGTGAACCGCGGTCAACTACATGGGAGTCCAGCGACATAGCCATTACGCTAACTGCTGGTTCCCTAAGACTGATGGAGTTTTTAGGTACAATTGTATGTTCATATTCCATAACACTAATAAGGAAACTGATAAGGTAATTAAACAAAAATTTCAGGGTTTTTGTTTGTTTAATGAGAGATTTTTGCTATTAGGCACGCGCTTTTGCTGGATAGACAGAGAAAGAAGGCGAGAAATCTCCCCCGCCTCCCCAGGGGATGGTCATGCTGCAATCCCGTTTCTCCCATTCTCCTCGCAGGATTTTGGGCACACACACATGCACACACATCTGCTGTGAGTTTTAAGCCTCTGGGTCTGGGACTTGAACTGCAGTTGACTACATGGAAGTCCAGCAACGTAACTGTTACTTCATCTGCTGGTCCCCCTAGTGGTCCATTCTTAAAAACAGCACTAGACAAATAGACTTTTCTAGGTATTCATGACTGTTTACATAAAATAATGTTACTAGGTTTTGCTAGGTTGCTTTTGTGGTGTTCTCTTGAGAAAACATTAGATTTTTACATAAAATAATATTCTAGATTTTAGTTGTAAAACAAAACTTTCATTTGAAACATTCTAGTATTTTGTCTTGAATAGTAATTACCCTTTATAAAATAGTTTATACAAGAAATTACTTCCAAATCTTTACATTATTGAGAGGACTGATGAAAAACTGCTGAAAACAAATTTTTTTTAAACTTTCAATATTTAGTGATACCAAGAAATTATTAATATTGTTGGAATGATGATGGAAGAAGAGTCTATATTTTTTTCTTAATAAAGACTTTTTAAAAATTTATTTGCTTTTTTAGAGGTTTTTGCCATAGGGCGCATGTGCTCACAAGAAAGACAGAGAGAGACAGAGAGACAGAAAGTGAGAAATCACCCCCCAGGGTGTATGGCCATGCTGCAATCCCTTCTCCATTCTCTTCTCGGGATCTTGGGCACACCTGCACATGTGCCCAGAGTGAGTTTAAGCCACCGGGTCTGGGACTCGAACCACCGTCAACTACATGGGAGTTCAGCTACATAGCCATTACTCCAACTGCTGGTCCCAAGGCTTTTATTTTTTATCTTAATCAATATATAAATAAAAATTAAAAAGTTATATCTTCTGTAGGAGCGAATGAGAGAAACACATCCCAGCTGGGTGTTTCATGCTGCAGTCTACCCTTGATCTCCACTGGCTGGGTCACAGGCACGTGTGCGGGTCCTGAGTGCTCAGGGATGTCCCAAGACATGAACTTGTGACCGTTTCCACGCGGGCCCAGTTGTGGGACCGCTGCACTGCTGTTTTTGTTATCCTCTAATTATGTAAGGGTAGAATGACAGGAGGTCTGGGGCAGGTGGATCAATAGAGTCAAGTCTGCTAAGTTGTTGAGTGTGGATCTTGTGTCTACAGGGTTCATTCTATTTTCACCTCTGTTGTACAATGAAATTATGGAATTAGATGTTACCAGGGGTTCATGTGTTTGGGCACAGTATATATTTGGGATGATCAAAGTTCTGAAAACGGATAGTGGTACAGCATTGTCATTGCACTTCACGCCACCAAATTGTACAACTACAAGTAGTTCAATGGTAAATTCTATGCTGTGTATATTTTATAATGAAAACTCAATAAAAGCAAGCACATGAATAAAAAGAATCCCAAGAGCCATCATTTTTTAGTGAAAACTTTGGAAGACATGGCAGCAGATGGGAAGAGAGAGAAGGGGATTGAAGAGGGTGCTTTGTGTTGCTGACCTTGGTGGAAAGTAGGCCTCTGGGTCACGAGAGCTGATAAACGAGCTCTCCCAGAGGGTGAAAGAAAAGAGGAAGGAAAAGCACTCCATGTCATCTCAGTAGCCTCTCAGTGTGGTCAGGTTCTAGGGCGTGATTTTTGTTCATGTTTTTGTGCGGGTGCTTTCTGGTAAAAATCAGAAAGCCTGCTAGACAAATTCTAAAAGAGTGGTAACATTAGAGCATGTTTTTGTAATTGCAGGTTAGTGGTTCATGTGTGTTTCTCCTAACATTTCAAACGTATCAGAAAATATCAAGTTCATTGTGTGCAGTAAGTGTAAATATGGTTATTATGCAATTCTTAAGTAATTTATTAATAAGGTATGATAACCCCATATGTGCTGTAAAATGTATTCCTTAGAGTGGGACTTTTTTTTTTTTTGGCTTTTTTTTTTTTTAATGCTTTCAAGTTGATTTCTTTCATGAATGTATCTGAGAGAGAGGGAGAGAGAAAGAGAAGCACCCTCATGCTGAGATGCCCACAGCCTTCCCAGCCCATTGGGGCCATGGGTGCAGGTCAGCTGGGGCACTGAGCCATGGTCCTGCCTGTGCTTCCAGCATAGCGTTAGTGGTGGGTTATCACTGCATCACCAGACCTGCCCAGGTGGGGTAGTCTTCAAAAAGTAGTAATGGCGGATGTTGGGAGCCACATAGACAGTAGAAAGATAGATCAAAATTTGTACAAAAGGGCTCGGATAATAACTCTGTATTTCGCCCTATTTTTAGATGTTAATCAGACATTAATCAGAAGGAGCAGTTGACCAGGCAGAAGTGACAAGGCTATGTATTCACAAGCAGATGATGAATAAGCCATGTACAGAAGGAGGGGACTAGGTGAAAGGGTAACTCCTCGATTCTAATCTCATTGTAGGGTCTTTTTATCAATTTAAAGTGTGTGTTAATTGGTAAATCACTGAAGAACTTTCTGAGGTAATTTTTTGTTATCTGTTATTTGCAGAACTTCATATATCGTAGATGTGAAGCTCATATATTTATACAAATACTGTTTATGTGAAAAATTTTTTGGATGTTTTGTTAATATTAAAGATTATTCAGAATATTAGCTAGTGAACTAGTGCTCGCCACCTCATACAGCCTCTCTCTCTCTCTCTCTTTTTCTTTTTTTGGTTTTTAGAGATTTTTTGCTATAGGGTGAGTGTGCTCACTGGAGGAACAGAGGCCCAGAGAGAAAGCGAGAATCACCCCCTGGCGTGATGGACGACATGATTTTACCCCTTCTCCTCCTTTCTTCTCTTGGGATTTTGGGATTGCTCGCACATGTGCCTGGCATGAGTTTTAAGCTGCCGGGCCTGGGACTTGAACCACCGTCGACTACGTGGGAGTCCAGCAACATAGCCGTTATGCCATCTGCTGGTCCCCAGCCTTTTTTCCTTAAATCATTAATCTTGTTATCTGTAGCTTGCCGTCATTCCCAGGGCATTTTATTCCAGAGAAATGAAGGTGAAGTAGTTAGAAGTACACTCTAGAGCCGAACGAGACTGAGCTGAAATTCTGTTTCTGTTTACTAGTG
Organism: Tupaia belangeri chinensis; assembly: GCF_000334495.1. Lineage (NCBI taxonomy): Eukaryota > Metazoa > Chordata > Mammalia > Scandentia > Tupaiidae > Tupaia > Tupaia belangeri. Next base: position 1,791,519 of record NW_006208670.1, on the reverse strand, counting down.
TGATAGCTTGGGAAATTTTTGTAACCTTTTTTGAGTTTATGTTTCCTCACTGAAATTGCCTCATAGGATCTTAAATTGAATGAAGTGATTTGCATAAAATTTCTGGAATTTTACACTCTGTACGTACTTATTCTTAACATTAAGCCCTTCTCTCTTTGCATCTTTCTTTCAAAGTCTAATTTTAAATAGATCTTTGCTTTAGTTTAGTGCTTGTTGGAAAGATTTTTCTGTGGAGATGAAGAATAAACACTTAGGGGTGGTGTGGTAGATAGGGGCACTGGATTCCCACATGGCTGACTGTGGTTCGAGTCCTGGATCTGGCAGCTTGCTTTCTCACTTTCCCTTTCTCTCTCTGTCTTGTTCTGGTCAAATAAAAAATAATAATAATAATGAAAAAATGGAAGGAAGTAAATCTATAAGAAAAGAAATAGTTTATTTACAAAATAAAAACAAATACTATGTGTTCTTTCTGTCCTAGATATCTAGTTTCCTGAATATTTTATGGACAGGGAGTGAATTATTGTCTTATCAGTCTAGCCGTAGTGGAAGGATTTCATGTGACGGTTCCATTAAAGGAGAGCTGAGAAGTCCCGTAATAAAGAGTTAACACTGAGCTGTTTACAGACTGCACCTTACTCCTTGTGATGAGCATGCTTATTTTCAACTTCAGTTTATTTTCAACTTTGGTATTTTATGATTTCAAAAAACTGTGAGATCTGTTCAACGGATAAAGGTATGAATCTTTAATTTATTAGTCTAGTCGGATTTGCCTGGAATAAGGACTGACTTTTGTAGATTTAATGATGTCACTGACAGGAGGTCTAACATTTTTTTACCCTCCTAACAGATGTCTTGGCCTACAGTGACTCCAAATCCCATAATCTTTCCAATTTTCCCCTCTACTAAATAAGTTTCAAAAAAGTGACATTTTTATTACAAGTGATTGACTTAATTCAGGCAAATATTGCAACTAAGTAAAGACTTCATCCCAGTGAAGAACACTTTGGTATGAATAAAAAGTTCGATTATTTATTTTTACTTTTAGGAATTTGATGCATAGTGTTCTCTATCTATATTCAGATTTTTTTTTTTTTTGTATAATAAGCCCTTTTCAAGATTGATAGTTTTTTTGCTCTACTATACGGAAGTGTTACACTTTTATTGTACTTGTTCTTAAATGACATTTAAAAACAGGGTCAGTCAGGATTCATCCAGAAATTAGTAACCACGGTAGGTTTTCAACAGAGGAGTGTTAATTCCAGAGAGACTATTGATAATTCCACGGGTGATGGAATCGCCCAGGAGCCTGATAGGACCGAGAAAGCGCAGAGACTGACAGTGGGAAGCCTCCATCCTTCCATGAAGTCTGGAAGGAAGAGCAGAGGTGGGGGGACTGGAGTATAGAAGCCAGGGCCTGCTGGGGGAACTCGAGCCACCCCACAGTGGCAGGACAGGGCTGGAACACAGCAGGGCGACTGAAGGGAACCGGGGTTAGTGGAGACAACGTCGCTGCCAGGGCTGGCCCAGGAAGCAGGGAGAAGGCCCAGAAATATTCCAGTTGCTTACTCTGGTTCTCCAGTTACTCAGTAGTGCCCCTACTGGCCAAATCTCCCCACACAGATCTTTGCCTGAGGGTCAGGTTGCCTGGGAAACGTGTCCTAGGGAAAGGCGAGAAGTCTGGGACCGCGGTTAGTATGTCCAGTGTAGAGGGGGCTCCCCAAAGGCCGTGGAAAATGTGTATTATGAGAAGCCTCGGCATGGATTTCAGACTTCCTCATAAAATAGACTTGTACTTGAAGTTCTCCCATGAACTTTTAGAAGTCGCATTATCTGACGCTCACCAATAAGCCTGTGCGCATGTCTGGCCCCGTCTGTTCAGAGGACTCAGGAGGAGACTTTTTGGTATAGGGTGTGTGCACTTGCGAGAGAGAGAGAGAGAGAGAGCGAGCGAGCGAGCGGGCGGGCACCCCCCAGGGCGATGGCAATGGTCACTCTGCAGTCCTTCCCTCTCCTGTCCTCTCAGGACTTTGGGCACGTACACATGCACTTGGTGTGATTTTTAAGATGCTGGATCCAGGACTTGGACTGGGAGGTTAGCCATATAGGATCTAGCACCTTAACCTCCACACTACCTGCTGACCCCCAGAAAATTCTTTTTTTAAAGCAATGAATTCTCTAAAAACGATGTTAAGGTCAGCATTTCATTTCAGTTTGAACGTTTATTGAATGGCACTGTACTATTAGACAAGCAGGTTACAGGGATGAAAATTCTAGGTTCCTGGTTGTGTAGTACTGACGATCTACTGGAAGAGATTGTTTAGGAAGGTCATTTAGCACTGCATTCCCACCTGGCTGACCAGAGGGGAGTCGCGGACCCGGTGATCACCTGCCCGCCTACAATCCCAGGACGAGAATGGAGGAGACAGGATTGTGGTGTGTCTGTCCCCCATGGGGGCTGATTTCTCATTCTCGCTCGCTCTCGCTCTGTCTCTCTCTGCCAAGTGCACGTGTCCTATGGCAAAAACCTTAAAAAAATTTTAAAAAATTAATTTTAATTTCAAGCGAATGTGCGCTAAGTTAGAGATAGGTGTGTGTTTTGTAGGAATTCAAGGGAGGAACAGTTAAGCCCAGTCTTACAGGGGATGGGGCATGTGCTGTGGATCTGGGCCCCCAGCTGAGCTTTGAAGGATTAGTTAGAGCTGATAAGGACCGAGTAAGGGCCATTGCTGGGAGAGTTAGAGCGCCTTTCTGGTCACAGCTGCTAGAGCATCGAGTCTGCAGGTGTGGAGCCCGAAAACGGGGCCGGAGAGTCGGGGAGAGGTCGGGTTCTTTTTCCTCACGTTGGCAGGGAGCTCTTTCAGGGTTAGCAGAGGGCCAGACTAGCTTTGTTTCAGCTGTGCTTTTCCGTGGTACGGAAGGTGACTTCAGGACGAAATTCTGTACTGGAGAGAGAGACCTGTGAAGAAGGTCTGATGGATACAGACTCTCGGCGGTGTCTTCTTTTTGTGCCTTTAGTCATTTGTTGCCACAGTGGCAGGACAGGGCTGGAACACAGCAGGGCGACTGAAGGGAACCGGGGTTAGTGGAGACAACGTCGCTGCCAGGGCTGGCCCAGGAAGCAGGGAGAAGGCCCAGAAATATTCCAGTTGCTTACTCTGGTTCTCCAGTTACTCAGTAGTGCCCCTACTGGCCAAATCTCCCCACACAGATCTTTGCCTGAGGGTCAGGTTGCCTGGGAAACGTGTCCTAGGGAAAGGCGAGAAGTCTGGGACCGCGGTTAGTATGTCCAGTGTAGAGGGGGCTCCCCAAAGGCCGTGGAAAATGTGTATTATGAGAAGCCTCGGCATGGATTTCAGACTTCCTCATAAAATAGACTTGTACTTGAAGTTCTCCCATGAACTTTTAGAAGTCGCATTATCTGACGCTCACCAATAAGCCTGTGCGCATGTCTGGCCCCGTCTGTTCAGAGGACTCAGGAGGAGACTTTTTGGTATAGGGTGTGTGCACTTGCGAGAGAGAGAGAGAGAGAGAGCGAGCGAGCGAGCGAGCGGGCGGGCACCCCCCAGGGCGATGGCAATGGTCACTCTGCAGTCCTTCCCTCTCCTGTCCTCTCAGGACTTTGGGCACGTACACATGCACTTGGTGTGATTTTTAAGATGCTGGATCCAGGACTTGGACTGGGAGGTTAGCCATATAGGATCTAGCACCTTAACCTCCACACTACCTGCTGACCCCCAGAAAATTCTTTTTTTAAAGCAATGAATTCTCTAAAAACGATGTTAAGGTCAGCATTTCATTTCAGTTTGAACGTTTATTGAATAGCACTGTACTATTAGACAAGCAGGTTACAGGGATGAAAATTCTAGGTTCCTGGTTGTGTAGTACTGACGATCTACTGGAAGAGATTGTTTAGGAAGGTCATTTAGCACTGCATTCCCACCTGGCTGACCAGAGGGGAGTCGCGGACCCGGTGATCACCTGCCCGCCTACAATCCCAGGACGAGAATGGAGGAGACAGGATTGTGGTGTGTCTGTCCCCCATGGGGGCTGATTTCTCATTCTCGCTCGCTCTCGCTCTGTCTCTCTCTGCCAAGTGCACGTGTCCTATGGCAAAAACCTTAAAAAATTTTTAAAAAATTAATTTTAATTTCAAGCGAATGTGCGCTAAGTTAGAGATAGGTGTGTGTTTTGTAGGAATTCAAGGGAGGAACAGTTAAGCCCAGTCTTACAGGGGATGGGGCATGTGCTGTGGATCTGGGCCCCCAGCTGAGCTTTGAAGGATTAGTTAGAGCTGATAAGGACCGAGTAAGGGCCATTGCTGGGAGAGTTAGAGCGCCTTTCTGGTCACAGCTGCTAGAGCATCGAGTCTGCAGGTGTGGAGCCCGAAAACGGGGCCGGAGAGTCGGGGAGAGGTCGGGTTCTTTTTCCTCACGTTGGCAGGGAGCTCTTTCAGGGTTAGCAGAGGGCCAGACTAGCTTTGTTTCAGCTGTGCTTTTCCGTGGTACGGAAGGTGACTTCAGGACGAAATTCTGTACTGGAGAGAGAGACCTGTGAAGAAGGTCTGATGGATACAGACTCTCGGCGGTGTCTTCTTTTTGTGCCTTTAGTCATTTGTTTGCTCGAAGTGCCTCCTGACACCAAGCTTCTCAGCCCGTGCCCCTCTCCTCTCACATCATCTGAAAACTGGAAGTAAAATTGAAGATGACGTTTAAAACAAAGAACAGATAGCATGCCATTTGTTTTGGAATTGCGTATGCTTCCCTAGACACTCTGCTGCTTTCTCCGAAACTGGCTTGAGACCCAGGCCTTGGTCTCTGGAGCAGGGAATTTTTATCGGGGTGGGTGCTTCGTCCCCCTGCAGCTGGATGGCGACGAGCCGCTCGGTGACTGCCACGTTGCCGAGGTGTGACGTGATGCAGTAATTTCACAGGAACTGGAGAGAAATGTCTGTATTCCTAACGTAGCTTCTGATATTGAAGAGTGACAGATTTGCAGTGTGACATTTAAGTTTAGTAAATATATCTTTTGAAATACCAAAATCCTACATTTGAATAAGGTTCTCTTTACAAATTGATTTTAATATATATTCTCTAATTTGTTCTGATAATGTACGTGAGATACTTGTTCCTGTCGGAGTTATTTTCCTCCGTCCGTCCCTCCCCCCTCTCCTAGCACATTCAAGTCTAGGCTGTCTAAGTGACACGGAGCGGGATTTCCACTGTACCTTGTCCTCAAGAAGCCTCTAATCTCCTGGGGTTGGCGTTAGTCATACTACCAGGAAGCCTGAGGGACAGGCCAGCAGCACCGTGTTGAGGGAGCTCAGCGGAAGAACGGCATCTTACTGTATCTGAGACGTACTTGTTCACATCTGAACATTTCTAAAAGTGGCGCACATCTTAGAACGGGGTGGCATTTTAGATGTGAGAAGTGATCTTTGGGGAACAATAGTGGCACATGGTGGTGGCCCTCGCTGGATGCTGCTGTGTGGCAGGTGGCACACCAGCTACTCGGGAGGCTGAGGCAGGACAGGCCCAGGAGACCCTGTCTACAAACAGAAGAAATCAAACAAAAGAAACTCCTGCGAATAACTTTCTCCTCCTCAGGCTTCTCCGCATAACATTTTCTTGAGCTTACTTTACTGTAAGAATCAGCTTTATGTTACTGGTAAGGCTCTGGTCAACACTCGGCTGCTACTAACTAAGTTCGGGGTGAGTGAGAAGTCCTGTGAGGCTTGTGGGCTGCACAGGGCTAACCCCACGTTGTTCAGGAGAACTGTATTAAACACTGTTGAACAGCAGGGGCAGGGGTGCAAGCCGTTGTCCTCATCTTTTCCTGATCTTAAGGGGAAGGCTTTCAGTCTCTCACCATTGTTTGCTGTTAGCTGTGATTTCAAAAAATAACTTATTTGAACTCTTTCAGATAAACTTTGTCTAAGTAGAATACACACTTTTTGGGACCAGCAGGTGGTGTGGTGGTTTAGGTGCTGGACACTCCCATATGGGTGACCATGGTTCAAGTCCCAGACCTTGTGGCTTGCTTTCTCACTTTCCCTCTCCCTCTCTCTCTGGTCAAAGAGAAATAAATGAATAAATGAAATTAAATAAATAATTCTTTTAAAAAAGAATACTTACTTTTTAATTAATTTGTTCGTTCAATTTGCTGCAGGGTACATATGCTTGCCTATGAGACAGACAAAAGAGAGGGGGAAAGTGAGAAAGAACCACTCGGGGGGATGGCCATGCTACAATCTCTTCTCTATTCTCCTCTTGAGATTTTGGACAAAATGCACATGTACTTCTTGTGGTTTGTGTGTGTGTGTGTGTGTGTGTGTGTGTGTGTGTTATACCTAGAGATTTTCTGCTATATGTTGTGTGTGCTCGCCAGAGAGAGACAAGGGAGAAATCATCTCCCAGAGGGATGGCCATGCCACAATCCCCTCTCCTCCATTCTCCTCTCAGGATTTGGGCATGCATTCATATGCACCCGTTGTGAGTTTCAAGATACTAGGTTTGGGACTCCAACCAAGGTTGGCCATGTGGGAGTCCAGCAATGTAACCATTACGCCATCCACTGGGCTCCTTATGTTTTTTAAGCCACTGTGTCCAGGACTCATTTGGGCATGTGGGATCTGGGCACCTTAACCACCATGCCACCAGCTAGCCCAGCTGTGATTTTTTTTTTTTTTTTAATAAGGCATTTACCATGTTGAGGAATTTCCTTTCAGTTTCTAGTTTTCCAAGTCCTCTCCTCCCATTTTTAATCACAGAAGGATGTTTAGGTATTGGCAAATTCACTTTCTACATTGATATGATTGTTTTTCTTCTCCTTTGTCCTTTTAATATGTATTATATTGATTGATTTTATGCTGAACCATCCTTGCATTACTATGATAAATCCCCCTTGATCATGGTATATAATCCTTTCAATAGGCAGGTGGAGGATTTTGTATTTATGTTTATAAGGGCTATGGATCTCTATTTTTGTGCAATGTCTCTGTTGTTGGTATTAGTGTAATGTTGGCCATAAAATGATTTAACCAGCGTTCCCTCCTCTTTAATTTTAGGGACAATTTGAAGAGAATTGGTGGTGTTAATTTCTTAAATATTTGGAAGAATTCACCAGGTCTGTTCCTAGGCTTTCTTTGTTGGAGGTTTTTAATTACTGATTTAATCTCCTTAGTTGTTATAGGTCTATTGAGATTTTCTTCTCTTTCTTCATAAATTAGTTTTTTTTTTGGAGAGATTTTCACTGTAGGGCGCGTGCGCTCGCCAGACAGACAGAGAGAGACATAGAGACAGAAAGCGAGAAATCACCCCCCAGGGGGGATGGTCACGCTGCAATCCCTTCTCCTCCATTCTCCTCTCGGGATCTTGGGCACGGCACGCACACGTGCCCGGCGTGAGTTTTAAGCCACTGGGTCCGGGACGTGAACCGCGGTCGACTACGTGGGAGTCCAGCGACATAGCCATTACGCTAACTGCTGGTTCCCCATGAATTAGTTTTCATAAATTTGTGTTTCTAGGAATCTACTAGGGTAATTTATTAGATAATCTAGTAGATTATCTATTAGCATTTTCTGATTTTTTTTAAACTTATTTTTTTCTTTTTTCTTGAGAGGTTTTTACTATAGGGTGCGTGTGCTTGCCGAAAAGACCGAGAGAGACAGAGAGACAGAAAGCGAGAAATCACCCCCCAGGGGGGATGGTCACGCTGCAATCCCTTCTCCTCCATTCTCCTCTCGGGATCTCGGGTATGCACACACACACACACCTGGCATGAGTTTAAACCACTGGGTCCGGGACTCGAACTACAGTTGACTACATGGGAGACCAGCGACATAGACATTATGCTAACTGCTGGTCCTAGACATTGATCTTTTAAAATGACTGTAGCTTGTTTGGTGGCAGAACTTGTGGACTCGCTGGCGAATGTTGCACATGCACCTGAGGTAAACACATACTCTCCGGCAGGTGGCGTGCTCTGTGTTTTTATTAGGGCTCCTTGGCTTGCAGTGTTCAAGTTTTCCCTTTCCCTAACGACCTTCTTTGTAGGTGTTTATCATGATTGAAGATAGGGCACTGAAGTCTATTTCACTGTGGAACTTGGTACTACAAAGTCTGAACTCTAACTTTGGAAGTTCCCCATTTCACATTTAATGTAATTATTCAGGGCCAGCTGCTGGCGTGGCAGTCCAGGCGGCAGGAACCCATGTGGCCAGCTGCCCGGTTTGAGTCTCAAATGCGGTGTTTTATAAAACACTCTGGGCATGTGTGCGTGTGTGTGTGCCCAAAATCCTGAGAGGAGAGCGGAGGAGAAAGGACTGCTGCAGGGCCGTCTCCCTGAGCAGCGCCCTCTCTCTGTTTCTCTCTCTGGTGAGCACATGCACTCTATTGCAAAATTCTTAAAAAAGAAAAAGACTATAAAGAAATGGTTGCTACTTTAACTCACTTCCTTACGCCATTTTGTTTTCTGTATTGTACTCTTTCTCCGTCTTCTCCTTTTTCTTTGATCTATTACTGTCCTCTTTTTCATGGGGTTGATTTTTGTAGTGAACCGTTTGATTCTCATTTCCTTTTGTGTATGTTTTTAAAATGTTTCTTTGTGATTACCAGGAAGATTGCCGCTAACATTCTAGAACAATCTAGTTTTAATTGTTGCCGTTTTAACTGTAATGGCACACCCATCCTGGCTCGTGCTCGCCTCTGTCCACCCCTCCTTTGTTGCCCTCTCAGAATCCCTCTTTATGCATCGGTATTGTGTCTAATAACACAGATTTATCATTATTTTTTCAAGTACTTATTTCTTAAATATCGTGGGAATAAAAAATGAGTTACTAACCCAAAGACAAGCAGTAGTGGCTTTATATGGGCCCATATGTTTATCCTCACTGGAGAACTTTACTTGGTTTGAAAGCTCTGAGTGACTCTCAGGGGCCCTTTCACTTAGACCTAAGGGTTTCCCTGAGCACTCTTGTTGGACAGGTCTAGGTGTAATACCTTTCGCTGGCTTTTGTTTATCTGGAAACATTTTCATTTCTCCTTTATTTCCGAAGGACAGTTTTGCCTGACATAAAACTATTGGTTGACAGTCGTGTTAGTCAGAGTTCTCTAGAGAAACAGGGCCAATGAGAGACATGGCTGCACGCGCAAGCAGATTTATTATAAGTGATTAGCTCGTGCGATTATGGAGGCTGTCACCTGAGAAATGAAGGCTGGAGCACAGGAAGTGAAGCGAAAGAAATTTACTTGAGCCAGGGGCCTCGACAGTCCGCCTGGGTGACAGCAGATTTTGCTTGCCCAGAGAAGCGCACTGCCATGACTACAGTGGTGGCTTGTGTGCATGACCAGGAGAAGGGCAGGAAGAGCAGCTCCCAGGTGCTTGCCAAGAATCTACCCTGGCTTGTTTAAGGTGACGCAGGCAACTGGCGGGCTTTACGTCGTCTTTACATCCTGAATTCTGGGAACGTTGAGGGGAAGCGAGGGGAAGGGTCATGTGGTAACCCCATGACCATCTGTCTTTTGAGCAGTAGCCCCAATGGGCGTGGAGCATAAACAAGACCCACACTCACGCCCCTCTTGTGATTTTAATAGACATCAGTTTTTGTGGGTTTCTCTAAATGGCTTTTCCTCTTCATCTCTTCATCTCCCCCATAACAAAATTGCCAGAGAGTGCATGTGCTCAGCAGAATGATGATGGAGGAAGGGAGAGAGAGACACAGGGAGAGAGAGACAGAAGTAGAAACCACCCCGACAGGGAATGGTCCTGCCGCAGTGCCTTTTGCATTTCTCCATTCCGTTGGGGTTGGTGCATGCATACACATGTGCCCGGTGTGTTTCTTCAAGCCTGGGGCAAGCATCATAAAGGCGGTCAGTCACGTGTGATCTGACTTTCCTGACCATCAGGCACTGGCTCAGCCTTCACTTCTCCCTTTTGATCAAGATTTTTCTTCCTGAAAGCATTGATGAGCGGCACTTGGTTATGACTTTGTCCCTGGGAAAGCTGACTGCCAGACAACCATGTTCTGTGTCCGAGGGAAGGAAGAGAACGGCTCTGTGCTTAGGAACTTAGGTCTCTGAGCTGAACTGGTTGGCAGTGCAGAGCAAGGCTATGGGACTTAGCTGATAGGCCACCGACTTACAAAGGGGCTGGAGTATGTTGTATCTTCTCTAAATATTAAGGTACTATAATTTAAATATCTAGACACACAGAACATAGTTAACTCAATACAACAAAGGTAAGTAAAATGCCTACAAAGACTAACGTAACAAATTATAACTTAAGAAGAGCTTATGCCTGACAGCAAACAAAGCTGGTTATGTAGGGTGTTGGTTGATTATTGCATTGCTAACAGAAATATCTGAGACTAGGTGATTTATAAGGAATAGGGGTGTGTCCGACTCATGGTTCTGATGTTTGGAAGGCACAGTGGTGTGCCCCTCGCATAAGGCCGGCCTGTATTTCATCATAACTGATAGAAGCAGAGAGGGTGGTGGGCTCATAAATGAAACCCTGATACTACAGTTTTTTCTTCAAAAGTTCGGTTTCATAACAACTTGCTGTTGTGAGAACTAACCCTGTTCCAAGAGACCAAGAACGCAGTCTCTTACCTGACAGCAGTAGTCCATCCATGTGGGCAGGGCCTCCATGATGCACTTACCGTAATCCAGTCATTGCCCCCTCGGACCACATTATAAAACATGAACCATGAACCATGGGGGACAAACCATCATCCAAACCATAACATGTAAGGCAGCAGTCCTACCCCTTCCCGGCAGCAGGGTCTGGCCTTGTGGAAGACATCCCTCCATGGTGGCGGGTTGTTGGTCCTGGAGTGTGTGCCATATTCATGGTGCACCCCATTTCCACCACTACCACGTAGAATACCCGAGGATCCAGTACCAGCACTGATCCAACCGGAGATGGAGCCCAGGTGGCAATGTGAGTGATGGGGAGTGGCCACAAGCTAGTGAAGCCTTCCCACTTGTCTGTGGACCACCCTTTACTGCCTGGCCCAGCTGCAAACTGTGGCAGACTGGCACTGGTCCGTAGCTCAGTGACTGGGGACCCCTGGTATGGGGAATCTTCTTTTCTTGTATCTTGCAACCGTTTGAGCTTTGGGTCATCTTTTCTATTCCTATGTTTCTTTGAGGAGACTTGAGAAAGTCTGTGGAAAAGTAGAATAAGCTATGAATTTATTTTGGTGCAAAACATTTTTATAATCTATAGTTGTCTTTCTTATAATACTCATTTTTTTTTTTTTTTGGAGAGATTTTCACTGTAGGGCGCGTGCGCTCGCCAGACAGACAGAGAGAGACATAGAGACAGAAAGCGAGAAATCACCCCCCAGGGGGGATGGTCACGCCGCAATCCCTTCTCCTTCATTCTCCTCTCGGGATCTTGGGCACGCACGCACACGCGCCCGGCGTGAGTTTTAAGCCACCGGGTCCGGGACGTGAACCGCGGTCGACTACGTGGGAGTCCAGAGACATAGCCATTATGCTAACTGCTGGTTCCCTTATAATACACATTTTTCATGAACATTCTGAAGACCCTCTTGTACTTCTTGGCAGTATTGATATAAGAGTAGCAGGAGTGTGAGTCCATAGCCTTCCTTGTTTTGCTAGTAGATAGCAGTTCTGTCATCTAGTGTCCCATGACTGGATTAAATTAAAGTAGGGGGTGACAGTTTGCAGGTTACCCACAGAAGGAAGTAATTGTAAAATTCTGTAGTGTTATTCAGCCAAGCAAAAGAGGTAAATAAAGCGAAGAAAATTTAAGAGGGATGAGAGTCTTCTTATGATAGGAAGTCTTATTCTGACATCTTGGGGAAGCTCTTCACAATTCATCCTGGTGACTCTGAATGTCTCTGGTTGTGGCATCAGGGATTGATAGCACCCCTAACTTCCCAACATGGCCCTGACCCCTCGATCTGCCCCCAGCTTCGCCAGCTCTTGGTCATAGGCATACGTGCTCAAGAAGGTCTCAGGTGTGATCATGGAACGATCTCCTGTGGGTCAGATTGCAGTGTGTTGTATTTTACCTCAGTAGCACTATCTAGCCCCCCAAGAAAAGTCTTACCGAACTTATGCAAAAAAAAAAAATTTAAAATTCATGAACAGTTTCTGAATTTTGGAAACGGTTCTGATTTTTTGAATTTCTATGCACAAAACCAGCATTTCCCCCCCTTAGAAGATGTGTGCACTGGCGAGGGAGAGGGGGAAGAGAGCTGCCTCCCCATGGGGCTTGGTCATGCTGTAATCCCTTCTTCTCCATCTGTCCATCATTTGGGGACTTCAAGCAGGCACACACATGTGCCTGACGTGTTTCTCAGGTCCCCAGATCTGAAGCCTGAACCACATAGCTGGCCACATGGAATCCGGCTGCCCTGATCACCAGACTGTGGAGCCAACCCCCAGCAGTGATGGTAATAAAAAGCTGCCCCCCCCAAATAATTTTTTAATCAGTTCATTTATTCTTAGAGTTTTTGAAAATTCTTACTCAGTTGAAGGTTATTAGAAACCCGTTCTTGTTAGAGTTCTTTTCATTCTTTATATGAACCTTCCTGAAGAAACAATACTTTAGGATTCTCGCAAAAAGCTTATAGAAAGGTATGTGAGTAAGACTTGAAGTAGGCACGGCTAATGATCCGGTGAGAGTTGTAAACTGTATCAGGACTATAGATTTCTGGGAATCTCAGCCTGTTTTGGAATGTGTGCTAATAATATGTTCATGCATTTTAACTCAAAGTTAAACATTGTCTTATTTGATAATGCTTCCCATACATTTTAATATATCATATAAGCTGAAGTGGTTTTAATCTCTCTCTTTTAGATGATTCAGGGCTTTCTGTAACATCTGGAATTTAGTTTGAGGTAAAAAAACTCAATTTAGAATTTGATTTAGGGTAGCCTTGTCAAGGATGTTAAATAGCTTAAAACACTTTATCAAAATACGATCATAGGCACAAACCCACTCTCTTTTCTGTCAATAAAAATATATCCTCATAGTTCATAACCCCTTCCACAAAACATGTCTTATTTTTCTTCTGTAGGAATTGTTTCTCCTCCGATCTCTAGCTTAGTTGCCATTATCAATGGATGTAAGTTAACATGACCTCAGGATGAAGTTACCGAGGGAGAGTTCTGAAACTATGACAAGTTCATTTTTGAACTTTTATCCCATTTACACTCACTCTATTAAATTTTTTTTTTTTTTTTTACTTTTGCCAGAGGGTGCATGCACTCTGAGACAGTGAGACAGAGGGGGGAAAGTGAGAAGCACCCCCCTGGGGCATGATCACACCACAGTCCCTTCTCCATATCTCCCTCAGTTTGGTATTGTGGTATACACATGTACCTGGTGTGTTTTTTAAGCTGCCAGGGTTGGCCGTGGGATCCGGTTGCCTCAACCAAGCCATGAACTAGCCCTTTAATTTTTCAATTTTAACCATTTGAATAATTATGGACAAGGGAAGCCTCTGTTTTTAATTTTTTTTCCCCATAGGGTGCATGTGTTCACTGAAATGGGAGAGAAGGAAAGTGAGAAGTCACCGTCTCTGGGGGTGGGGTGGGGGTTGGCCATGCCATGATCCCTTCTTCATTCTCCTTTTGGGGTTTTGGTCACGCACACACCTGGTGTGAGTTTTAGGCTTCTGGATCTGGGAATCAAACTGTTGTCAGCCATGTGAGAGTTCAGCGCCTCATCCTCCATGCCACCTGCTGGCTCCTGTTGTCTTATTTTTTACTAATCAAGCAAGTATTAAAAATATCACAGAAGGAAAATTAAAAAGTTCCTACTTTATTCTTTGAACAATTTAAAAGCCAACTTCATTTACCAACAATTATCTTGGACTACAGGATCTAAAAGGCCTTTGAATTAATTTTTATTTTTTTTTTCTGAGAGACTATTTTACAAGCACTTTTTTTCCTAAGCTAATTATGTAGAGCTTGCTTATGTGTTTTCACAACAATTAAATATCATATACACATAGCCATATGGACATAGACAGAGACAGAGACACATCTCCTCCTATCTCCCACAATATAAAGTGACTTTTGGTACTCCAAAAACCCAAAGAGATCTGGGAGTTCAATGCAAAAGGACAGAGTTTTAGACCCGAGAGGAGGACATTCATGACTTTTGAGGATCCATGAGGAAGACGGAGGTCTCAGAAAGGGCCCTTGTGCCTCCTTTCCCGTATTTCTTTCTCAAGGAATTTCTGGTTTGCAGAAGGACCAGGGAAAGAAGCAAATAAAAGAACACATTTTAAAGGAGTCAGTTTAGGAGATCTTAATTTATTTCTTTTTTTAGAAGAACCAATGAAGCTCTAGTAAATAGGGAAATAGGGTTTTGAAAAATTTGACTGAATATCTCCTATAGAGAGAACAGAGGCTTTCTTCTTTCAGTGTATATATGTTAATAAACGCACATATAAAAATATGAACATATAGATACACAAATACATATATGTCTATATATATTTATCAAAAATTTTAACCAAATTATACTTGGCATGTGACATAAGTCACAAGTGTAATTCAAATAAAATTTTACTCTAGACCAAAAACTAATAAAATACATGAATCTTTCTAATTCAGTTTGCCTGATTGTACAACTAGCTTTTCCAGTTGTTTGCACAAATACAGTAATTTAGGAATTTCAGAAGATCTCCATTTCAGGGGTGGCCCCATTGGTCTGGTGATTGAGGGAACCAGGTCCTACATGGCTGACTGTGGTCTGGATTCTGGTTCTGGGAGCTTGAACTATTGAGTTGTTGGAAAAGTCATGATGTGTTTTTATGTGGACCACCCAATACATGCTGGATGCATATGTATGCATGCCCCAAATCCCAACAGGATGGAGAAATGGAGGAGAAGGGATTGTGATGTGACCATGCCCTACTGGGGGAATGTTCTCTGTTCTTCCTCCTCCCCATCATTTCTCTCCAGTTAGTGCATGTGCCCTCTGGCAAAAAAGAAGGAAAAATATCCTATCTCATCCAGTGTAATTTGGGATCATTTTGAGCTATGTAGACTCATTTTCCTAAGTACTTGCAAGATGGAACTTTGCACATATTATACATAAATCCAGTTAGTCTATCTAAGGGGATTTACTCCTTGAGAGAAGCTCTGTGCTTGATGAGTGGTTCCCATAGTTTAGAACCCTTTCCCAAAGTAACCAAACGAAGAGGTAGTGTTTAAGATTGAAGGGCTAAACCTTGAGTTTACTGTCCTTTTATGTGCCTCAGGAAGCTCTGGCTATTGGTGGCAGAAAAGCTCTCCTGATTGTTGGTCATTCTTTTATGTGTATGCTTCTGGCTGAGCAAGGTATTCCCTAAAATGCTCTTGTTACAGGGAGGCCCAGTTGAGATTGCTCATGGACTGGAAGACTTGAGCCTCCTGAGTCTCTAGTCACCTAGAGCACTCGATCGCATTGGAAGATAGTGGTGCCCCTTAGCTTTGGGGTCAGAAAACTCACTCCCATATGCTTTTGGTTTGAAACTTAACATTTTGGTCACAAGTGAAGAAGGCCAAATCCAGTTACGTGATAAGAAATAAGAGACAGCTAGGTTTTCAAAGCATGCTATTACCTTAGCTAAAAGATAAAATGAAACCATTGGTGCTTGCCTCCTAGAGATGGAAAAATCTTTAACCTAGATTTCCTGGAGTTGAAAAACCTTTTCCCTAAATATTCCAGAGGCGGAAAAACCTTTAACCCGATCAGATCTGGGGATGGAAAAACCTTTTAACCTGACTTTATGCAGATAGAAGAGAACGACTCAAAGTAGATCTTAATCAAAAGAAAGGAGGTGTAGATTTGAGCGGACTTACTCCTTTGTCCCCGTGAGGCCTCTGCAATCAGAACACAGTAGGTTCAAGCTGGGATGAGCAGTGACTGAGAGGAGAACCAGGTGGTTGAGGTTGCTCTGACTACCATGCGGTTACCCACGCAGACCTAAGAAGGGAGGCTGAGGCACAGTGAAGTGAAGGAAGTTTACTTGAGCCAACTTAGATGAGTCACCTTGGTGACAGATTCTCAGTGCACCAAAATGGCTGCCAGGAGGGCTCGTTTATGTAATAGAAGGGTAAAAAGAGGA
Organism: Tupaia belangeri chinensis; assembly: GCF_000334495.1. NCBI lineage: Eukaryota > Metazoa > Chordata > Mammalia > Scandentia > Tupaiidae > Tupaia > Tupaia belangeri. Next base: position 1,775,423 of record NW_006208670.1, on the reverse strand, counting down.
GCTTACAAGTTGTCAGGCGTTTATATTGGTTCATTTAAACGATGCAGGCAACTAGTTGGCTATACATTATTCTTTACAGGAATTCTGGGAACATTGCTATGGAGAAAGTGTATGTGTGCGTGTGGGGGTTCACACTAAATCTATAGCCATTTTTTTGGTCAGTTTGTTTACTATCAACAAAAATACAACTTTTGATCAGTAATCCTGATGGGTGTGGAACATAACCAAGGCCTGAAACTCACACTTCTCTTGGGATTTTAATGGACGTGCTCTCCTATGGGTAGCTCTGAATTTTTTTCTTTCTCAATGCTGAGAAATCTAGCTGTAGTTGCCAATTGGGGACCCAGACTAATCGATGGCCTGGTTTCATACAGATGCCTGAGAACCAGGAAAGGCAGTGATGTAAGTTCTAGTCTGACAGCTGGTAGGCTTTAGACTCGAAGCGCTGATGTTTGAGTTTGAGTATGAAGGCAGGAAAAGACGAGATAGGCAGGAGGAGTTTCCTCTTACCCTGTGTTTTTGTTTTATTTAGGTTTTCAATTTATTGGATGCAGCCCACCCATATTAAGGAGGGCAATCTGCTTTACTCAGTCTGTTGATTCAAATGTTAATATTATCCAACCAGCTTCACAGACATACTTAAAATACTTTACCAACTGTCTGGTTACTCCATGGCAGTCAGGTTGACGTATACAAATTAATACATTATGAATTTGTTTCTCCCCTGTACTTAAGCAGTCCTCTCACTGCTTATTGGTCTCTGTGGTCTCTGATGAAAAATTGACTATTAATCTTACTAAGGCTTTATTATACTTGATGAGACCCTTTTTTCATGCTGCTTTCAAGATTCTCTCATTTCTTTTTTTAGAGACATTTTTGTTTGTTTGTTTGTTTGTTTTGCTATAGGGAGCATATGTTCAATAGAGAGACAGAAAGAAAGAATTCATCCCCCAGGAGGGATGGTCACACCACAGTCCCTTCTCTATTCTCCTTTTGGGATTTTGGGCATGCACATACACATGCCCTGTGCTTTAAGCCACAGGGTCCAGGACTTGATCCATACCATTAGCCATGTGGGAGTCCAGAGCCTTAACTACTATGCTACCTGCTGGTCCCAAGATTCTCTTTGTCTTTGTGTTTCAAATTCATTATAATGTGTCTCTGTGTATGTGTCCGTTTATCATACCTGGAGTTCATTGAGTTTGTATATGTAGATTCATGTCTTTCATCAGATTTGGGAAAATATTGGACATTATTTTTTCGAATAGTCTTTTTTTCCTGTTCCCTCTCTTTGTTTCTTGTCGTACTCCCATAATGTGTTGTTTACTTGATGGTGTCCCACGGGTCTATTAGGCTTTTGTTCACTTTCATCATTCTTTTTTTTCTGTTTCTCAGACTTGGTAATTTCAGTTGTCCTGCCTTAATGTTTGCTACTGCTTCTTTTTCTGCCTGCTGAAATTTGTTCTTGAGCCACACTAGAAATTTTTCATTACAGTTATTATGTTGTTTTATAGCCTTTACTAATGTCTTGACTTCCTTAGGGACATTCCTATCAATGTATTTTGTTCCTTTGAGTACACCACGTTGTCTTGTTTCTTTACAGGCCTTGTGATTTTATGGCTGACTACTGGATATATGAATAATGTACTGTGGTTTCACTAGATATTCTTCTCCTTTCTCCAGGCTTATTGTATTTGTTTGATTATTGAAAGTTGTAATAGCCCATTTTATTGGGTCATTAGAATACTCATGACACATTTTTACATAGAAAAACACAGAAAAATACATCATGACTTTTCCGATGACCCAGTATGTAATGATTTTTCCTAAGCTATTTTTGCAAAGACTTAATTCTTTGTCATAGGTGCTCAGTAAATTACATATTTCTTAGTTTGTGATCAGCTGGTATTTTTTTTTTCTTTTTCTTCAAACACTTGCCCAGGAACTAAAACAAAAATAAAGTTAAGTCTAGATAGCCCACAGAAGGATGTCTCTTCTAATGTTGCATATTGGCTCTGTGTGGGGCACTCCTTCAGCACCTAGCCAGGCTGGCACTGAGCCTAGAGGTCAGTCCAAGGTGGAAGCTTAGAGTCATATCTTTTCTGATTATGCATCTTTTTAAAGAAAGATTTTTGCTAGTGAGTGCGTGCACGCACCAGAGAGACAAAGAGATAGAAAGCAAGAAATCACTCTCCAACGGGGATGCCACGCTGCAGTTCCTTCTCAGTTCTCCTTTTGGGATCTTGGGCATGCATGTATATGTGCCTGGCACTAGTTTCAAGCTACTGGGTCTGGGACTCAGACTGTAGTTGGCCATGTGGGAGTCCAGCACTCTGACCACAACACCACCTGCTGGCCCCTCTGATTATGCATCTTGGTATAGGCAGGCATATTATCTTCTAAATTCCCTGCTATATTCCTAATTTGTCAAACTCTCCTAAACTTTTGCTTCTGGGCCTTAGGTAGTCTAATGTATGTTTACCTAGTAAACTTTTGTCCCAGGCATCTGTGGGTTGTTAGTTCTGCCTACTGTGTTCTCAAGATGTCTGCCACTTTTCTAGCCTGAATTCCTAGGTGGAACTGAGAGTTTGCAGGTTGCTCCCAGATATATCTATTTAATATCTATTTTATGTGCAATAATTTACAAATGAGGTCTGTTTTGCTCTTTCTGGAATCAGAGAACAGAGAAGATGGTCTTAGTTGCCATTCTTGCCAGGATAGGGTTGGGGATAAGGCATGTACAAATACCACAAGGCTCTTAGGATTTTATTTTATTTTATTTTTTTAATCTTCAGAGGAGGGACCAGCAGATGGCATAGTGGTTATGTCATTGGACTTTCATATGGCTGACTGCAGTTTGAATCCAAGACCTGGTGGCTTGAAACTCTCTCTAGGTACATGTGCATTGTGTGCCCAAGATCCCAGGAGGTGAATAGAGAAAAAGGGATTGTGGCATGGCCATCTTCCAGGGGAGAGGTGTAATTTCTCACTTTCCCTTTCCCTCTTTCTCTCTCTCTGGTGAGCACATGTGCCCTAAGGCAAACATCTCTATTAAAAGAAAAAAAAAAAGATCAGGGGTCATGGGTGCTTTCCAGAGAGAGAGATGGTGAGAGATAGAGAGTGAGAGTAAGAGAGAAAAGTACCCCTGTGACTCCCACAACTGGGCACGGTCACACCACAATCTGTTTTTCTTCATTTCTCCATCCTGTCAAGATTTTAGGTGCATGTGTACATGTATCCAGTGTTTTTCAAGCTGCTGGGACCAGAATTTGAACCATGGTAGGCCACGTGGGCTCTAACTCCCTTAACTACTAGACTTTGGGGCTGGCCCTCTTAGGACTTTGAAGTTGTCATTTTTTTATTCAACATTTGCTTGGCTGTTGTAAAACTTTGTTTTCCATGGTCTTCCCAAAGTTAGTTCTGACAGGTACTGCTTGTTTTGGATGTTTGTGTGAGGAGATAGAACTCGAGCTCCTTATTTTGCATTTTATTGACTTCACTTCTGGCCGAGCTGAGCCTAGCAGAGCCAAGGCTGTCAGGACTGAGCTAGTGGGACCAAGGCCAGGCAGAGCAGGGCTAACTGACAGGGCAGAGCAGGGCAGAGCTAGCTCACCCCTGCCCCATTTCCCTTCAAGGGGCTGCAGACAATAGCGGCTCATTGTCACACACACACATGCTCATTGCATTCACTGGCCTAAACAGCAAAGTAATAATCACATAACAAATGCCCAAGCACAGTACAACTAGTAACATAAGGTGTTTGCCTTGTGGCCTTCAAACATAAGACAGGAAGTGAGGGAGCCGGACCAAACCATTCTGTCTCCGCTTGCAATACAGCTTCTTATTGTGGTTTTGATGTGCATTTCCTGATGACTAATGATACTGAACATCTTTCCGTATGCTTATTGGCCATTTGAGTATCTTCTTGGGAGATCTGCCTATTCAGATCCTTTGCCCATATTAATTAATTAATTAATTAATTAATTAATTTTTGAGAGAGGTTTTTGCTATAGGGCGTGTGTGCTTGCCAAAAACAAAAACAAATCAGAGAGAGAGAGAGAGGGAGAGAGAGAGAGAGAGAGGCAGAAAGCGAGAAATCACCCCATAGGGGGGAGGGCCATGCTGCAATCCCTTCTCCTCCATTTTCCTCTCGAGATCTTGAGCACATGCATGTGCGCCCAGCGTGAGTTTAAGCCGCTGGGTCCGGGACTCAAACTGCAGTCGACTACATGGAGAGTCCAGCCACATAGGCATTTCGCCAACCTCTGGTCCCCCTTTGCCCATTTAAAAAATTGGGTTATTTATCTTTCTATTACTAAATTTGAAGAGTTTTAATATATTGTTGGTACAGATTCCTTATTATAAATACGATTTAGAAACAATATCTCCCAGTTTAAGGGTTGTCTTTTCACTTTGTTAAATTGAATTAGAGTTGTCCTTTGAAAAACACAGATATCTTAAACTTAAATGACACCAAGTTTATCTTTTTTAAAATTGTGATTTTGGTGTGTTATTTAAGAACTATCTATATTTGAGGGTCAAACAGAAAAATGAGCAACTAATTAAAACTATGGGGTTAGAAAGAACCAGGAGAAGACTTCATCAGATTAATCAAGGAAGGAGTGAGTTTAAATCAGGTAGTTAATCTTATCATGTGCTATAAAAAGATTCTGATAAAGAGCAGAAGTGATTGGAGAAGTATAAAAGGCAGGAAGAAAGGTAGGTCGTAGATGGCTTTTGGTACTGGAAAGGGAAGGTGTTGTGATAAGAGGTATTTGCTACCAGACTGATTAGAGAGTATTTTATTTACTTGATTTTTAAATGCTGATTCTAGGACTCTGAGCCGTGGTGCACAAGTATAGTTAGATTTCTTGTAGTCGCACTTCATTACACTTCTCAATGTGTTCCTTTGATTGTAATCATAGTTTTCTGGGATACCTGCTCAGCTTAGGCCTCTCATCTGAGAAGTAATACCTTTGCTCAGATGGTCTGCCTTTCTAGCTTTGTAAGAGAGATCCTCCTATTCCCAGGATCCAGCTGTTAGGACCACGGGTGGACCTCTGTGCTAACTGTGCAAAGCAGCTTTTCAACAATTCGAGGACATTAAATGCTGTAGATGCAAGTTAGAGTCTACTAGATTTTTTTTTTTTTCTTTTAGAGAAAGTTATGTAAAAGTTGGGCTGGGACAACTCAGGTTAGTTTGAGGTTATGTATTTGGTTGTTGGAAAAATAATGACGTATTTTTCTATTCAAAAATGTGTCATGACTTTTCTGACAACCCAGTAGGAACAGGGAAGCGGTGTGGGGGAAGTATACTGAAAACTATCGGCAGGAAGGTCTCAAAGATAGAACAGCCTTAATTCGTGGTAGCCTTGTAGTCTTTCTCTTTTTTATTTACTTATTTTTTTTTTTTTTTAGAGAGATTTTGCTATAGGGTGCATGCCCTTGCCAGAGAGACAGAAATTGAGAAATCACCCCCCTGGGGGGATGGCCAAGCCATAACCTCTTTTCCTCCATTTTCCTTTTGGGATTTTGGGCACACACAAACACATGCCCAGCGTGTTTTAAGCCTCCAGGTTGAGGACTCAAACTGCAGTCGACTACATCGGAGTCCGGCAATGTGACCATTACACCATCTGCTGGTCCTGCCTTGTAGTTTCTTATTTCCAACCCTTTGTAAAGAACTGTAATTCCTGTTTATCAATTCTATGAGATGCTGTTATTCCATTTTCTCCCCCACTTTGGTCTAAGCAACTTGGAGGTTTGTTATTGATATCTATACAACTTTAACTAGGACACCGACACATCAAAATGGTCCTGATTCCACCTAGAGAGGGACGGGAGTGAGGAGACACTTTTCTCTGAGGTATGTATGTCATTTTAATCAGTGATGTTGGCCAGTGACATTCAATGGTGAATTTTCTTTTTACTGTGGCTTCCTGTGCTTGCTGGTGACATAAATTTGATTAAGCCTGTGTTTTACATTGTTAGTCCTCAGGATTGGCTTTCTCCTTTCCATAAGTTGTCTTTGAAAATAATCAAGTTAAAACAGTTTTCAGTATCTTTTAAAATAGCACATGCACATAACCCGAAACACAATTCTGTCCCTAGTTATGAGAGAAAACCTTTGGGTGTGTGCACTAGGAAATGTATTCAAGAATATTTTGTCGAAGCATTGTTTTTAATAGCAAAAACTTAACAATACTGAAATGTACATCAGAAAGAGATAGGATGAGTAAGGCAGACATTCAAGTGTTATTACATAGCATTGAAAATGAATGACCTTTATTATATAGCCTTGAAAATGACCTTCACCTGTATACATCCATGTCAATTTTCTTAGAACCATAATAATGAAAAAATAGTAAATGTTTTTTTCACTGAAAAATACATTAAGTGGGATACTATTTGGAAAGGACTTCAAAACAAGTTAAAAATTAACACTGTTTAATTGCTGGAGAGAGACAGAGAAAGAGGAAGAGCGAGTGTCGGAAAACACCTCCTATGGGGGATAGTCACGGTACAATCCCTTTTCCTCTATTTCTCCCTCCTTTTCGGGATTGTGGATACTCATGCACATATGCCCACAGTGTTTTTCAAGCTGCCGGATCTGGGACTTGAACCTGCTGCTGGCCATGTATTCGGAATCCAGCTACCCTAACCTCTGTGCATCTGGCTGGCTCTGTAATAAAGTTTTTAACAACTATTTTTTGAAGGAATACATGGATGCAGCCTTTTTCCTATCTTTTTCTCTCTTAGGATGTTAAGTCATTCAGAAAGTATTCTGTTCTTCTCAGTAGTCTAGATTAGTTTGCGTCTTTCTGTTTATAGGGTCTACCTGTGTTTCAGGCCCCTACATGCCTGTGATGTTTCTCAGCTGACCTTTCTGTAGGTATTCTTCACTCTTAGTTCATTCTTTTTTGTTTGTTTGTTTGTTTTTGCATATGCTTGCAAGAGAGACCATGAGAGGGAAAGTGAGAAATCACCCTCCAGAGAGAATAGTCATGCCGCAATCCCTTCTCCATTTTCCTCTTGGGATTTTGGGCACCCACGCACACCTGGCCTGGCATGAGTTTCAAGCCACTGGATCTGGGACTCAAACCACTGTTGGCCATGTGGGAGTCCAGGGCCTTAACCACTGTGCCACCTGCTGCCCCTCTTTTGTTCATTCTTATTGATGCTGGATTAACCTTCTAAATTGCTGCTCTGATTGTTCTGTACTTTTCCTCAGAGAGCATTTGCGATACTCATTACGGAATGTTGAGGTCCATATTACTTAGGCTGGGACTGGGCTTCTGTAGTTTGTTTTTAACCAGAGACTGACACACATTGCTGCATCCCTGAGAGGACGGTCAGCTCTCCTACTAGCTTGACCCTGGGCCGTGGTGTGGTGCCGTGGGGAAGGTGGAGTGTCCTGCCTAGGTATTCTTACAGTTAATGCAGTCCATAGCCTTCAGGGACGAATGCGTGGCTCTCTGTACCTGTGCCACTCTCAGAGCAACTCTTCTATTATGTTTTGCTGGAATTTTTTTTTTTTTTTTAACTTCAGTAAGGTCTTGTTTTCCATCTTTCCAGTGTTTCCCTTAGTTTTGTGCTGGTTTGCATTTCTAGTCTGGTTATGGTTGGAATCATTATCAGTGGCATCATTATTTCAGTGTGCTGTTGTCTTAGATAAGTCTCTGAATGCTGATAATAGAAACTCATACAAAATCAGAATTTATATTAAAAGGTATCTCACAGAACTGACCATCAGGAATTACAATTGATTTTGAGTCTAATTTCTGAGGATTTCATGTAGAGTGGGAAGTCAGAATGTGTGTTTAGTGGTTTTTTTTATTTTATTCATTCATTTAGTTTTTTTATCATTTATTTATTTATTTGACCAGAGAGAGATACAGAGAGAAAGAGAGAGAGAGAGGAAGTGAAAAAGCAAGCCACCAGGTCCAGGATTCAAACCGTGGTTGCCATATGGGAGTGTCCAGTATCTTAACCACCTCACCACCTGCTGGTCCCCTAGTGTGCCATTTTAATTCAGCTTGACTGCATTTTAAAAATCAATTTTTTCAACAGACTCTTTACAGATAGGGGGTTTGGTAATAGTTATTCCCACTGTGAATGTCCAGTTTGGCATATGTCTAGTCTACTTACATAGTTACAGGTTGGCGATCGAAAGTATAAAAGTAACGTATCATTCATAGTGATGATATCAGTGGGAATATTTCATGGGAGTTATTTAAAATTCTGTATGATCTTGAAAGTTTTATTAAGAATTGTGGACCTAACTACAGTGTCTGGGGCTGCATGGTAGATCTGAGTTTGGTTCTGGCCCAACCTGGCCAGGCAAGACTGTGGAATGTGGTAGGGGATTGCAACATGGCAATACCCTATCAAAAATATCTACTTGTCTGTCTGTCTTTCTCTCTGTCTGTCCGTCCCCCCCACCACACCCCAACTTCTGTGCTTTCTCCTTCTCTCTCATAGAAAGAAAGAAAGAGGGAGAGAAGGAGGGAGACAGACAAATGGGGGGTAGAAATGTGGACCAAATATAATTTTGAAGCCTCCAGGAAAAATATGTTTTATAAAATTAGAATTTTTTCTTTATACTAATATGCATGTATGCCAAGAAAAAAAGTCTAGCAGAAAAAAGGCAAAAAGGAAGGGAACATAGTGTAGGTAGTATCCCCTCATAAGCTTAGAGTTTTTAGATGATAATTTCCTTAAATGGTGCATGTGTACCATTTAGTTTTGAATAGTTCCAATGACAGTCTCCCTTTGGAAAATTAATGATTTATTTTAGTGGCAAAACTAAATCTTCACACATTATCAAATTTTGGCAAGGGTGTTTGGAAGCCAGAGTATTATGTGCTGATGGGAGAATAAATTGATAGAGCTATTTGGAGAACATTTGGGAAGTACCCAGTAAAATGGGAAATACACATGTAACGCATCAATTTCACTCTTCTATAGATTTAGCGCAGTGGTTCTCAACAGGGCCATTTAAAGTCACAGAGAATATTTGGCAATGTCTGGAAACACTTATGGTTGTTGACATCTATGGAGTATCATCAGCATTGTTGATGTGGAGACCAAGAACGCTGCTGACACTACAGTTTACAGGACCGACCTCTACAGTAAAGAGCAGCCCAGGGGCCAGCCCACGGTATGGGGATGAAGGTGGCTGGATCCTACGTGGCTGACCTCAACGTTCGAGTCCCAGATGGGGTGGCTGAAAAAACATCCTGGGCATGTGTGCTGGTGCGTGTGTAGCCAAATCCTGTCAGGAGAGAGAAATGGAGGATAAACGATTGCCCTGTGACGATTCCCCATGGGCAGTGGTTTCTTCTCTCTGCCTCTCTGATGAGCACACACACTGTCAAATTAAAAATATTTAAAATTCTCAACCCAGAATACCAGTAATGCCAAGGCTGAGGAACCATGCTTTTGAGAAACTCTTACATGGGAACAACGAGATTGCTCACGTCTATTTGTTAAAGCATTGCAATAACAGACTAGAAATGTAAACGTCCGTGGAGGGGAGGGGTAAATCAATGCCGCATGCACATGTGACTCACTACTTATAACAGCGAGAAGCAAGGAAGTCGATTGATCCACGTATCAGTAGACCTCAGAAACAGTGTCGACGTAAGCAAACCAAATACCTTCAGTAGACCATTTGTGAAAAGCTGAAAACATGTACAAAACAAACTGTTATTTAAATATGTAAATAAACCGGGAAATGAATTAGGATGCCATGTATGAATGTCGTGACAGTAGTTGCTAATAAGCTGATGAAAAACAGTACTGAAACAGGAGGTGGTGAACAGTGCGCTTCAACTTACTCTCTGGTTCTTTTACACATACACTTCAAGTGAAATGTAATTTCATATTTATGAGAATATGAATGCATGATATGAATGCCAGTTGTGCTAAGTTGTAGTTGGTGGGAACAGGAATATTTGTGATACTACTTATATAGTTTTAGTATTTCTCAAGGAAGAACTCGCCCGTGAATTCATAGTACTTAACATAGTGTGTTGAATACTTGTGTTCCTTTTTTCAGTTCTTCCTGTTCAGGGAGTTGACAGCTTCTGCAGAGGAAATGCATTTTAACTAATTTTTTTTTTTTCATTTCTTATTCAGTTTATGTGTGTAATTGGGAAAAAGAACTACTGACCATAATGAATTGTTAAATTTGTGCTTAATGAACAAAGTTGGAAACCTTTGTAGATAATGCCAAACAACTGTTATTTTGCCTGGTTTTTATAAATTAAAATATAAGAATTAATGGGACAGTCACCAATATAAAACATGAAATGTTTCTGTTGAGACACTTTTCCTTTTTTGTTGTTGTTGTTCTTGTATAAAAGCATTTGAGTATGGTAGTTTAAATTTTCAGTAACTACAGGAAATTAAATTTAGGTATCTAGATGATTCTAGGAACTTTAATCATGAACTGTTCTTAAAAATCTGTTAACATTTTTGGAATAGATTATTCTTAACTGAACATTTTATAGAAGTTATTAAAGAGAAAATGAATATAATGACATAGCTAATATATTGGGTCATCGGGAAAGTTAGGATGCGTTTTTCTATGCAAAAATGCATCATGACTTTTCCAGCGACTACATATACATGTATATATACGTATATACACATGTATATACATACACACACACACATATATGTTTTTTTCAAGAACCACAGAAAACAGTTGTATATGGGATAAAATACCTATGAAGTCGAGTTAGTCTGTGACCTGTAATTCTTTTTTTAACAATGATATAATAAGTATCTCAAATATAGTGTAATTAAAAGTTATAATTATTCATTTAAATTATGTCAAATTAAATAATGTGGATTAAAATTGCATTTATAATTGTGTAGTTTATAATTCTTAAGCAAAATGTATTTACCAAAAATCATCCCAAAGTTTAGAAAACCCACTTGTTTAAATTTGAAAACTTAAAACAACCTTTAGTTAATGATTTTTGTTTATCCTTGTTAGAACTTAAATGTAAAAATAGTAACCTCTATACATGAATGTCAGTCTAAACAAAAGCAAATGTAAAAATAGTAACCTCTATACATGAATTTTAGTCTAAACAAAATATAACTGAAAATTAATTATTTTTTTTTTAAAAAGACAGGTGTTAAAATTTTAGATTAGATTTTTTTGTTAAAGAGCTTATACAAATTATAAGAATGGCTTAATTATAAAATTCATAAAGATAATTTAAATTGAGAATGTTTAATTTAATATGATTTAAGCTTAAATTTATAATTATGAGTAGTTATGACTTATAACTATATAGATTTTAAAATAAGTCATATAACCTTTTAAAGATCATTTTTATAATTAGGTGAGAATAAGGCACGAACCATCTCTACTTGATTGCTAATATTTGCAATTATAATAGACTTAGTCCTTAATTGCTGAAAAAGAGTTGCCTATAACATGGTTACCAATTATTCTTCTATAATACAATATGTAGTACATTTAAAGATCAACCACCCAAGAAATAAATGTTCATTAAAAAGTTTTAAAAGAACATCTTACTAGTGTGTGTGCGTGTGTGTGTGTATTTGTGTAACTAAAGGTAGGTTGATTCTTTGATAGACTCCATGTGTATGGGAGACAATAGCTGATTAGACCTGGAAACTTATTAGATAACTTGCCTTCAAGTGTAAAATATGTACTCTTCCAACAAAGGCATAAGGATCTGGTTTGAACAGGAGGGTGAGATCCATTCACAGTTTTTTTTTTTGTTTGTTTGTTTTTTAAGCAGAATATTTGAAGAAAGGCATTCTTTTAAAGTGTGAAGTTGAGTAAGATATTATGGAATGGGAAATTATTTTAAGATAACATATTCAACATGGCAGAAATTGATACGGTGATTCTAAGTTCTTTTCCCAATCCCTGTATACGTGAGCTCGGTGGGGCACATACTAGGGGCGTTTTGGTAGGAAAACTGGCTCTCTGACTTACATCTTAATCTTATATGTCACTGATTTTAGTTATTAGACTCTCCTTGAAATAAATGTGAATACAGACACGAATTACTAGTTCTCTCCCTGAAGTTTTTGTTTTATGTTTTTTGTTTTTTCGTTTTGTTTTTGTTTTTTAAGAAGAGATTTTTGCTATAGGGCATATGTGCTCGCTGGAAACACAAACAGGAAGTGAAAAGTCACCCCCCATAGAGGATGGCCGCAGAGCAATCCCTTCTCCTCCATTCTCTTCTTGGGATCTTGGGCCTGCACACATGCGATGAGTTTTAAACTGCCGGGTCCAGAACTCGAATGGTGGTCCACTCTGTGGGAGTCCAGCGACCTACCCATTACACTATATGCTGGGCCCTATCCCTGAAATTAAGCCATTTGCAAGTGTTATGATAAAGAATTTTTGATGTTGTGGCTTGAGTTCACCGATGTAATTAAAAAAACTTATTTTAAAAATATTCTATTTTGGAGAGGGAAGTTCAAGATTATTTTTATTTCCAGAGCCTGCAACAGTTGGTTAGCAATGCTGTTTAAGTGGGTACAATCTGAAGGCCCTCCCACCTCCCTCTTCAGGCATTCAACCAACAGAACTCTACGAATAAGAGCAGAGACCAACGGGGTGTGTCTCGTTTGTGTGGGAAGAGGCACCTCCCTTTCTCCTGTCCCTTTCCTCCGCACGTATTAATACTTTTTCCAACAAGATTGTTTTATAGCCAAATGTACTCAGATACCTAACATAGCAGTTATCTCCAGTATCAGGTTTTGTTTGTTTGTTTTTCCCTCTCTTCACCCTGAGAATAGGGAACTGAGGTGAGAGGAGAGATTTATCCTTACTGTGGGGAATCCTGACTGTGCCCCAGGGCAGCAGTGATGGAGGCGGGCCCCTGTCTGGAATCAAGTCAGCTCTTCCGCTCATCTGCTCCCCTGTGGCCTCTACCTCCATGGAGTTAGATAAGGAGGCAGCTCATGATGATTCAAGAAAGCTTTACCGTGAAAATCCACTCCCTGCCTCCTGAGAAACAAGTCTGTCCAGTCCCCTCTGCCAGTAGCGTCTCCCTCCTAGTGCCAGGCCTTCTGGGCCCTCTCCCCACCCTTGGGTGGCTCATGCAACACTGAGTTGTGATACTCCTTGATTCATAAAATGAATCTTTAAAAGCATAATAGCTATCAAAGAAGACACTCGGCACAGATGTCCCTCCGCCGTCCCACAGAGCCCACCCGCTCCCGTCCTCCTTGAGGTCCCTGTTCTGCAGGGTTCTAGCACTCCCTGGAGGGTAGGCCACGAAGCTGACCCAGAGTGTCTTCCTGACTGTGCCTCCTGTCCCAGTCAGCGTCACTGGTGACCAGGGGAAGGAGAAGCAGGGCACACCTCCCCGAGTAGATCTCAGTAGCTAGAGGCAGGTCTGAGAGGTTTAGTTTATAAAGCACAATTAATTTTTCATTTACGTCACTTGGAATTGGTTTACGTATTCACTTTTATGTTTTAAGCTCAGGAAATACAAATGAAAGGTTACAATTGTGAACATTTTCTGTACATGGATGCGTCTATACATCTATTTAGTCTCCTCCAACCCCACAGGTCACAGGTACTCACCAGAGAGACAAGATAGGTGGGGGGTGGCGAGCGGAGAAGCCATCCTGCATTGGGGCAGTGCTGTGTGGTAATCCCTGCTCTCCCACTTTTCTATCCTTTTGGGATTTGGGGTGCTCATGTACACATTTCCAGAGTTTTTCAGGCTGCAGGATTTGGGCTGGTCAGTGTGGTTAGCCATGTGGAATCTGACTTCCTTAACTATGAGACCACAGGCCAGCCCTGATGGGATGATTTTTTTTTTTAAAGATATTTTTGCTGTAGGGCATGTGTGCTCAACTGGAGAGACAGAGGCAGAGAGAGACAGGGAGACAGAAAAAGAGAAATCACACCCCTCCCCTGCCCTGGGGAAATAGCCATACTGCAGTCCCTTCTCCTCCATTCTCTTCTTGGGATTTTGGGCACACACACCCATGAGCCTGGCCTGAGTTTCAAGCCACCAGGTATGGGACTCTAACCGCCACTGGCCACATGGGAATCCAGTGCCTTCACTATGCCACCTTCTGGCCTAATGCAGATGTTTTCTAACGCTTGACCTTCTCTCTCCACGTAAGACTTGAGGCAGCTAACAAGACCATACAAATGTGACTATGACATTGAGTAAAATCTAGAAAGGCACCATGGAATATTTCATTTTTTCTTAACGTAGAGTGGATGATAGTTAAATTTGGTGTGGGCTGTCAGTTCATTATAAGGCCAAATACTCTCCTAGAACATTGTGTCTAACTGTACCTCTTCAACTTCAGTGTAAATTCCCAGCTCAAATCCATCTTTGTTGTAAACCACCAAGTGAAGATGCGTTGTGTCTTGATCTGCTCAGGCATTGACTTTGCGTCAACACGGCTGCAGGACAGTTTGGAGAATTCTGTTAATGTAAGGGCCTTGTCCCTGAACTTTTCTAATGGCTTCAACTTTGGAGTCTTTTTTTTTTTTTTTAAAGAGGCTTTTGTTATAGGGTGCGTGCACTTGCCCGAAAAAGAGACAGAAAGCGAGAAATCACCCCCCAGGGAAGATGGCCACGCCGCCCCTTCTCCTCCATTCTCCTCTCAGTATCTTGGGCACGCACGCACACGTGCCCGTTGTGAGTTTAAGCCAACGGGCCCAGGACTCAAACCACGGTCGACTACATGGGAGTCCAGCGACATAGGCATTACCCCAACTGCTGGTCCCTCTTTCTTTCTCTTAACTGCTCCACATAGTTTGTCTCTCTGAACTGTATTTTAATTAGATTTTTAAACATTGCTAATTCTTTTTCTATTAGAAAGAGCCTCAGTGTATCAACTCTACTGTTTAGGTTTTACACTGAGTTAAAAATTTCACCTGATTTCTTGGAGTTTTGTGTGTGTATGTGTATCTCCTTTCTTGAAGGTTTGTGTATGTGTGTGAACTTCTAATTTTCTTTCTTTCTCTGTTTGAAAGAATGCTTCAGACATTATCGTGTAATCTTGCCAGTAATTGAAGAATTTGTGGTCTCGTTCTGCTTTCTCTTATGTTGGCTTTTATTCATTATTTCTGCTATTTCCTTGCTTTATGACTTCTTTCTTGAACTTGAATAGTCTTTGGAAAGGTGTTGGATTCTTTGACGTGTGGGTTGAAGTACTTTTTATCACAGAGGATACGCTTTCTCGAGTTGCCTGCATGGCAGTTTAAATGGTACCTTCAAATGAGATTTACTGGATCACAGGCATGCTGTGAGTTTACACTGATAGTTCGAGAAGGTCGCTTAGTGGGTACTGTTTTAGGAAAATTGACAAAACATTTGGAAAAACAAAACTGTCGAACTGGAGTACATACCAGTCAGTGCCAGCGGTTGGGGTGGTTGGGTCAATCGGGGCTCCGGTGGTGACTTGAGAGGGGTGAGAAGAGGGGGAGCTTCGTGCTGCTTTCTCTGTTAGTATGAGGATGTAGCCCTTTGGAAGACCAGCTCCTGAGATTGGTGTTTCTTTTAATAGGCTCTTCATTCATTTTAAAAGAATTATTTTATATCACTTTATTTCTAATTCTGACTAGAGAGGGACAAAGTGAGAGACAGAGAGGGAAAGTGAGAAAGCAAGCTGCCAGGTCTGGACCTTGAACTGCGGTCAGGCATGTGGGAGTCCAGCGCCCTTGACCACCATGCCACCTGCCGGTCCCTCCTTTTAATAGGCTCTTTAAAGTGTCCCCTCATAAGTCTCTTGTCTACTGTCTAAACGTGAATTCGGTCTCACCCATGCGAGGCACGTACTTGTAGGGTTAAGCTGGGTCCTGACATTGTCTGCTTTTCACGAGGCGTCTACTTTTGCTGATAACCTGCATGGACACTGTACTTCCTCATTAGCTCAACGCTCAAGACACATTTCCCCCAAGTTTTAAAGTCATGTCTAAGAGTTTCAAGGTATCGAGGTTGTCTATACTCCTGGAGACCAGCGTCCCTACTCTCTGTAATGTAGTCTCACCAGATATTTAAGCTTCAGCTCTTACATTTTCGCTGTCATGGTCGTTGTCATTTCTTTGGTCTGTCACATTTCCTGGGCGGGCATCACAGTTTACTCGTTAGGCTCCCTGGCCTGTAGTGCTCTCACTGGCCCCAGCATGGTCCACTGAAGACGGTGTGTGTCGTGTCCCCCACACTTTTGTGACTCCATTTTGTTTAAATGCTATCTCTTCCTTCTTTTTAATCCCTCTGGTGCTTCCAGCACTGTTGACATTTGGGGCTGAGTAATTCATTTTTGTAGAGTTTGCTTGAGAGACAACGAGGAAGAGAAGTGGAGGGAGGGAAAGGAAAGGAGAGGGAGACCGACTTGTTGTCAGGCTTTTGGGGTCTTCCCACCCCAACCTCCCCACTAGCTAGGACCCCAGGTGTGTGCCACATTGCTTCACCTGGTTTTAGGTTGGACCTGGAACTTAACTGGGCTTCCCCCATGGCCTCAGCCTCCATGTCTCC
This sequence comes from Tupaia belangeri chinensis, assembly GCF_000334495.1. Taxonomy (NCBI): domain Eukaryota; kingdom Metazoa; phylum Chordata; class Mammalia; order Scandentia; family Tupaiidae; genus Tupaia; species Tupaia belangeri. The sequence continues at coordinate 1,758,912 of NW_006208670.1, read as the reverse complement.
GCCGTATGTGTCACCAAGGAAGAGCCCAAGTAATTCATTTTTGTACAGGCCACGCTGCAGTCCCTTCTCCTCCACTCTCCTCTCAGAATCTTGGACATGCACTCACCCATGCCCAGCATGAGTATCAAGCTGCCAAGTCCAGGACTTGAACCATGGTTGACTACGTGAGAGTCCAGTGATGTAACCATTATGCCATCTGCTGGCCCTGCTAACCATCATTGTAGCCAGTATACTGGGCTTTAGAATTTTCTTTATTTTTTAGGTTGGGCTCAAATATAAGGTCATACTGAAGTAGTACAGAGCCCGACTCTTTCCTGCCACTTTCCATGGGCAGTGTTCATAGTCTTACTGAGCTTCAGTTCTCACTGTGAAGTAGGTAAAATAGTACTTAACTTCCAAATGGTTATGAGAATTTATTAAAATAAATTGTATTAAATACCTTGTTGAAAGTCAACAGGTGGCATGGCGGTTGAAGTGCTGGATTCCTACATGACCAACCATAGTTGGGAGTCTCAGACCTGGAGACTCGCTTTCTCACTCCCTCTCTTCCTCTCTCTGTATCTTTCTAGTGAGTGTGTATGCCTATAGCAAATTTAACAACAATAATAAATAAGATCAACTAGCAGTTTCAAAAAAAAAAATACCTTGTTTGATGTCGGTTTCCTTTTCTTCAACTGGAGTACTATATTGGATTTATTACCTTAGATGTGTCAAAAACTCATCACAAAGTTACTTGTGGGAAAGGTTCTCATGGTTTGGGATCTACTATTTATGAGTTTCAAGAATGGCATACTCTGGATAGATAAAAACTAACTACATGTTGAATGAAGACTGATTGTGTTTTGTCAATTGTGTTTTGAACCTTTGTGGTACACTAATTAGATTGTGATTACATCAAATGCAGTAGTTAAGTAATCTCTTCACATTCTTGCAAGGACCTTGATCTTCCCAAATTGAAGATAGCATTAAATGTTAGCCATCACTTTGTCCTTCAAAGTGTTTGTCTTTATCTCTGAAATCCCATCAGTTTTTAACGGCTTGCGTGTCTGATTTAATAGAGAAAGCTGGATTATGTTAGGTTGAACTTAATCCACTAAAAATTTCAAAAACATTGAGATAGTTTATATTTAATAATGCCTACTTAGCATTTTTGCAGAATTATAAAATATTGTCCACTAATTAATGAAATGCCATCTATAATAATTAAGATTATTCTTACTGTTCTTTCCCTGCAGAAAATTTCTGAAGACCTAGTGAAGACAAGACAATTCAAAGTCTACAGCAGTATTATACTGTAAGTTTACCTTTGAAAGAGAAATGTAAGTTATTTTAAGTATCCAGTGGTTTGAGGGAAAATGTTAGGCAAAGATAGTATATGGGAAATGTAAAGGAGGATATATTATAATCATGTTAATAATTTATAAGAGCTAACTTATGCCACCTTTTAAAAATTGAAAATGTGTTCTTAATGTATTGAGATTAAGATTTTTACCAAAAGCATTGAAAAATATTTCTAATTCTAACAAGGATTGATCTAATTTATGTACATTTGCTTATTTAAAACTATCAGAATCTAGAAAATCATTGTAGTTTTGTAGGTTGTGATTTGTTTGGGAGACTTATTGTTTAGGTTATTTTGCAGAATTATTTATTTGCTGATTTATTTATGTATTTCATTATTTATTTATTTGATTATTTAGTAAATTATTTATCTGATGAATTATTAATACATCTTCATGACATGCTTTAAATTATTTATAACTTAATTTTGAGTTTATTGCTTTTAGACGCAGCATTGTTACTGACTAGTTTTGATTTTTTTTCTTCATGGTTCTTGAAAATTAAAGTATTAGCTCTAAGGCATAAGTATATTCATTCCAATGCTTGTGGGTTTTGTTTTTTATGATAGAGGTAAAATTTCAGTTATGCTTTGTTTAGCTTTACATTTACCTGTTTAGGGTTACTGGTAATAGAATGTTTGCGTGTGACTGCGTAGTCATTGTGGAATCACTTACAAATGAATCCTGTGGCCTATCATCTGTAAGCAGAGACTGAACATGTAAACCTCAGCCCACATTACCCTTTGTGTCTCTAAAGGGCATGTCTGCATTCCTTACTTATTTTAGAATAAATAATGGAGTCTCGCTCATTTACTTTCAGTGGCAATCTGTTCTACTACTGGAATATTTTTACAAAAGTTTAGAAAAATTTAGTTCAACTTCTGTTTGCATCCCTGAGATATAAATTTAACTGACAGTATTTTTAAAAAAACCATTAAATGTGTATTTGGATAACAGCATGATGTTTATATAGATTTTTGTATCAGTCATAATAACATTTCATACATCTCTTATGGAAAGTTTTATATCATTTTAATAAGCTAAGGACAGAGATCTTTATAAATGTGAGATATCATTTCTTTTACGTTAGCTCATAATTTTCTCATGTAAAGTTTCTATTCTTAACCAACTAGATTATTCTTTCTTCTGATGTGTTTCTACAACGTAGTACAGTTGTTAGGGCGCTCTCGTTGAATGGATTTAATGAATAAGTTAGAATAATCATTTGGGTAAAAGAGTGCCGCCTATATAACCTGATCTTTATTTCGTGTTGCTTGCAGTGAATGATGTGCTTCACAGTTTAAACGCTTCCGAGAGGAGCTGCATTGTATGTTTAAAGTTGAGATGCTGTTGAGATGGGGTGAAGAATGGCCTCTGCAGACAGGTTTCACTGTAGAACTGTAAATTATGCATATATATTATCTAGATATATATCGGGATTTCTTATTTTGAAATATCGAATATATGAATATTTAATTGGAGTGTTTCTTTGGTATCTTCGTATGCTTGCCTTAAAGGACATGTTTTCCTTTGATTTATATACATGGATTTAGAAATGTGTGTATCATACATATCCATGACTGTTCTGAGATGAACAAGCACAGAAACTGTTGGATATGGATATTATTTTTAAATGCGCTTCAGTGTGCCAGCATGGTACTCTGCGCTGAATAGCTACCTTTTCCTAATGTGGAGTTGTATTAGCTGTCACGAGGACCTACCTAGGCCACGCTATTAATATTAACATACTTGTGGAGTATTGGCCGTCTCCTCTAAGTGACCGGTCCTCGGAACGTGCATACATGTGCACACGTAATGGAAATTCTCTCCTGACATTAAAATACATTTTCAGGACTTTTTGAAAAGAGGCATTAGTGCAGACTGTCACATAATAGTGGCATTATCGAGTTCTTAGACGGGTAAGCACTGTGCTCGTGTCTTTTACGTGGATCGTTTAGTATTGTTACCTTTATTTCTGACACGAGGAAATAGAGGCTTAGGGGTAGATTTAGGGCAAGTACGGAGCTTGCTTCCTACCACACAGCCGAGAGCATGTATTGGCACTGGGGTGGGACGTCCGTAGTCTGACTCCGGCGCCTTTCTTTATAGTCAGTTACGGTGATGTGTGTTTAGACAGTGTAATGTGATTTGAGGCCATTTTTTTTTAATTGTAGTTATTTATCTTTAATGGATTTTACTTCATAAGTATATTCACTTTGTGTTGCACTTAGTCATCTTTCTTAAAGAGTAGGCAACTACTTGAGCTTCTTGAATTTTTTAATTTCTTTTTCAATCCTGTGTCATTGAGCAGAACTTCACACAGGACTTGTACCTCAGGGAGCATGTGTGTTTGCCTGGTGGATGTCCAACCCTCAGATCAAGCTTTTCAACTCCTGAGCCCAAGGCTATACCCAGGGCTCTGTTAGATCAAATGTGATTTCCTTACAAAAGTAATGTTACTGTCAGGGTCAGGCATATACTTATTGGTAAAAGAATGATGAAGTCCCCGATAGCTAGGCTTTTATAGAAATGCCACATACATACTATCAAATGAATCCTGACTACAGTGTTTAATGCAGGGAAGTATTTTAACATGCACATAAAAAGGACAATAAAGTAACCAATTTTAGGGCCAGCAGGTGGCATGGTGGTTAAGTCTCTGACCCCCACATGGTCGACTGGGGTTCAAATCCTGGACCTGGTGGTTTGCTTTCTCACTTTCCCTTTCTCTCTCTGGTCAAATTAAAATATAATAACATAAAATTAAAGAAATCTTTTTAAAAATGCAACCAATATTACTTTTAAACAGGTATAATTATTTAAATCCCCAGGTGTTAAGCAAAGGTGTGAATTAGGTGTAAAGCTAAAGAAAATCTTTCCAACCTTGTTAGCTTCCTGGGTTTGTGGGTGTAAATACACATAGCATGTCAGAAAACAGATGAATTACAAGCAAGACTTTGAGCGGCGTTTGTCCGAGAGCTGCAAGTAGCTGTGTCTGTGATTGGCAGGTTACTGTGAATCCCTGTTTTTAAGTTAGAAAGGTTTTTCAAATAAATAATAAATGTTACATCATAAAGTCCTCAAACACATGATTTAGTAGCATGAAAGACTGTAATAGCTAGGATGACCACATGTATCTTCTAATCCAGCGTAGTTAGGAGAGGGAAGATGTGAAAGATTGTAGGGCACTAGACCATGGGGTAAACTGGGGCCTTCCTGGGCAGGTCAGGGCCTGTGATTGGCTTTGTGCCAGCTTCACTGCCTATCAAGCATTTTTTAATAGTGTCTATATGTACATTTATGTAGCGTTTTATGTATTTAAGTAGAATATAATGTAGGAATCTGGATTCACAGGCAGTGGTTTTTTTTTTTTTTTTTTAAAGAGGTTTTTGCCTTAGGGCATGTGTGCTCACCAAGAGACAGAGAGACAGAAAATGAGAAATCACCCCCCGGGGAGGATGGCTATAGCACAATCCCTTCTACTCCATTCTCTTTTTGAGATTTTGGGCACGCAAGCACAGGTACCCAGTGTGGGTTTTAAGCCATCAGGTTTGAGACTTGAACCATGGTTGACCACGTGAGAGTCCAGTGTCGTAACACTGTGCTACCTTCTGGCCCCCATGTGCAGTATTTTTAAGAATATTTTCTTTGATGATAAGATTGTTATGGCCAGTATTTATGTATTTTATTCACCAATCAAAGGCAGTTTGTGGCTATGCCTTTAATAAAGGATAAATGATGTTTATATTTTCAAGGCAAAAATGAAAGGGAACAGAACAGTAAGGATGACAAAGTTGGTCTTGCTTTAGTGGATAATTCTAAAATTTTATTCATATCAAACATAACAGGATATTTTTCACACCTGTGTTGTCTTGTGCATATTCTAATTGGTAGTGTATTGGATAATATTGAAAGCTAATGCTGTTTGTTATACCTTCAGGTTTATCATTTCATGTTGGATGATCTGGTGTTTTTTTTTTTTCTTTAAAAGTTATCTTAAATGTCAGATATGTTGATACAGTTAGTTTCTGAAAAACATTTTCTTTTTAGTTTTGCCATAGGGCACATGCACTCACCAGAGAAGGAGAGAGAGAGAGAGAGAGAGAGAGAGAGAGAGAGAGAAAGTGGGAAGTCTCTACACCCAGAGGGGATGGCTATGCATGAAGTTGCTACTCCTCCATTCCCCTCCTGGAATGTTGGGCATGCATGCATGTGCGTCCAGCTTGGTTTTTTTGTTTTTCTTTTTTGGAGAGGTTTTCGCTATAGGGCGCGTGCGCTCACCAGACAGAGAGAGACATAGAGACAGAAAGCGAGAAATCACCCCCCAGAGGGGATGGCCACACCACAATCCCTTCTCCTCCATTCTCCTCTCGGGATCTTGGGCACACACACACACGTGCCCAGCGTGAGTTTTAAGCCACTGGGTCTGGGACGCGAACTGCGGTCGACTACATGGGAGTCCAGCAACACAGCCATTACGGAACTGCTGGTTCCCCTGCTTGGTTTTTCAAGTTGCCGAGTCTGGGACTCAAACCACACAGACTGGATTCAGCTGCTTTTATGACCACACTACCGGCTGGCCTGGCAAGGCATTTTTGAAAACTGTATTTCCTTAGTGAAATTCTGTGAGAAAATAGAAATCTCTGGAAGGAAGTAGTCTTTTTATTTTTTCTTTTTTTTCCTCCTTTTTTTTGGTATAGTTTTTTAAAATTCACACCTAATGTGTTAATTTGATATGGCAAATTACATTAACATCATAATTACATTATAAAATTGTAATTTTTTGTGTGTATGTTTAGGTATAGATGACTTAAGTTGAACTTGGTTATTGCAATGACATATTTGTATTGGAATATACATGAAAAAATTAGGAAAATTCTTACACAGTAATTGACACTCATGTAGAATATCCGAACTCTTGTTCAGGGGGCACTGCTCTACCTGGTAATGAAGGACAGGGCTATTGCTAGATTTTCCCCAGGTCTATCACAGTGTGAAGCACTTCCTGAAATACTACTGTAATGTGAAGAGTAATAGTATGGTGTATGTGTTGACTCTGAGTAGTCCTTCTGTAATTCTGACAAGTAAGAAGTACAGACAAAGGTCACCTTAAACACAGGGTTGGTTTTCTACCTCATCTAGTTTGTGGATAGCATGTGAAATAGTTTGGGTCTCTGCTCCGATATTTCAGGAGAGCAACCAAGGTTGTTCTTTCCCCCTACCTCCCGGGAGGTTGCAGCATTTACCATGACTGCGTATTTGAATTCCGGGTTAATTAAATAGAACTTTATGAAATTTAGAGTTTCTAAAGTACAAAGGGGGGCCCTTTTATACCTCAGGGGTTCCTTAGGGCATTAAATTACAGTGACACTCATGGTTCTTTACTGTTGCAAGGTTCAGTAAAAGGCAGTGAACGCAGTGTCTTAGTATTGGCCACTTTAGTACTGCTGCTACTCATCGCAACAGTAAAAGAAAACAATAGAGCAACCACAGAACAGAAAAGAAAACCGCAGATTAACTAAAAATGTGACATGACGATAGACATGTCATCTATTGGTTAAATGCTGAATTTGACTGTCGTTTGGCTGCCTAAGGAAAAGTTGGAGTACTCACAGCTCATACATAGCACGTTTTCCCTCACATGAATAAAGGAACACAGGCGTGTTCCAGACTGGTTATCACGGGGTTTTAAGTCATCCTCAGTACACACGGCTGCAGGGAGGACTTCAGAAAAGGGTGAGCAAGTGACACCTTTCAGTGTAACTAATGTGTGTCTTTTGTCTGTGTCTGCCATCTTTTTTCCCTTTTGTTTACACTCTTTGCTGTGTTTTTTTCTCCCCATAAGATTCCTACAGTAATGGTTTTCAAACAAGGAGGAAATTGCCCCAAGAGGGAATCTTAGAAATTAGTAAGGGTGTTACTGTCACGGTGACTGAGAGTGTTTTTGGCGTTTAATGAATGTGGGTCCGGAGTGCTGTGGGCCCTACAATGTGGGGGGCGGGCCCAGACTATCAGTTGTCCTCGATATCATACGATTTTGGAATATCTGCTTGATTAAGCTCCTTTCAGAGATAAATCAGTGTACTATAATGCTGACAAGATCTTATAAAATGTTACATGAAGAATCTGATCATTTAGGGGAAGTTTATGTGCAGAGGAAGTATAAGTAAAATAAATTATCTTAAAATTATTGTATAATTCACACATTCTTCTACTTTCTGATTTATAGCACTTCCAACTGTATATTTAATTGGAAAGTTCTCACTTAAGTAATGCAGTTACTGGAAGCTCAACAACGCGTTGCATTTATGTAAAAGAGGATACTTCAGATGTTCTTTTAACAACAAACTTAATTTTAAATTGGTCTATCATTAAGTTTTATTGATAAGAATTCTTTAGAGTAATGGTAAATATTAATATACAGAAGTTATTTTTGTGTTGTCTAGTCTTTGAATCATTTTGATACCATCTCCAGTAACCTCTTATACGTAGTCTCTAACTTTTTGCATTTCATTTCTTTACCACTAAATTATCTTTTTTTCTGTTTCAGGGTTATGGGGCTATCTCTTGTTTTTTTTTTTTTTTTTTTGGAGGGGGGAGAGTTTTTTGCTATACGGCGTGTGCACTCGCCAGACAGACAGATAGAGACAGAGAGACAGAAAGTGAGAAATCACCCCCCAGGGGGGATGGCCATGCTGCAATCCCTTCTCCTCCATTCTCCTCTCGGGATCTTGGGCACGCATGCACACGCGCCCAGCGTGAGCTTTAAGCCACCGGGTCCAGGACGCGAACCGCGGTCGACTACGTGGGAGTCCAGCGACATAGCCATTACGCTAACTGCTGGTCTCTCTCTTGTATTTTTAAGTAATAGAGATAATGTAATATACTTTCATGTTCTAGAATTTCTGGGAAAGGTCATAAGCACATTATCTCTGATCTTAGCATAGATGATTATTTTTTAAAGAGTTAAAATAATGTTTACTAGTTTTTAATTTGCTATAGGGCATGTGTGCTCACCAAAGAGATCGTCAGAGAGAGGGAAAGTGAGAAAGCAAGCTGCCAGGTTCGGGATGTGAACTGCAGTTGACTTTGAGGAAGTCCAGCGCTTTAACCACCACGCCACCTGCTGGCCCTTAGATCATTATTTTGACTCTAGAAATAAACCCCAAGTCACTTGCAGGAATTTTTTTTTTATCATTTTCTTCATTTTAACAGTCTGTGTTTTGATGTTTTATCCTCTAACCTTATTTCTTTTCACAGTCAATTTAATTTTTGTCTGCTGTTAGTTATTAACAGTAATTAAAAAAAAAAAGTTGTAAGGCACATGCACTTGCCAGAGAGTGACAGCGCGAGAGCGAGAAAGTGAGAAGGCACCCCCTAGTGGTTATGGCCGTATTGCAGTCCCTTCTCCACTTAACTCCTGGGATTGGGGCACACATGCACACGCGCCTGTTGAGTTTTTCAAGCCACCAGGTCCAGAACTTGTACTGTGCAGCGGAGCCACCAGGTCCAGAACTTGAACTGTGCAGCCGGTCATGTGGGATCTAGCTACCTCAACCACCATACCACCTGCCTGGCCTTCAACACTAACTGATTTTCAGAGAGACAGAGGGAGTGAGAGAGATCACCTGGCCTTCAACACTAACTGATTTTCAGAGAGACAGAGGGAGTGAGAGAGATCACCCTGCTGGGCAGATGACGCACCGCAGTCCCTTCTCCTCAATCCCCCGCTCAGGATTTTGGGCAGACACACATGGCCGGTGTGATTTTCAAGCTGTTGGGTCTGGGACTCGAACCATGCTTAGCCATCAACACTAATATTTACCCTGGCTTTCCTTTATCCCTTCTCTTTTATTTTCCTGTACATTTTTTTTTCTTTTAAAATAAGAGAATGACTTGTGATATTTCTTCTCTTAGATGCAGAGTTATTCATTCTGAACAGATACAGATAAGTGACTGCTTTATTCTTCCTTCTGACGTATGAATTTATGTAATGAAATAAGCATTCTTTTAGAAATTACTTTATTAGTATCATAGCTAGGGAATTATATTGGATTTGTTTTTTCCTTTTTTAAAGTTTATTTACTTTTTTCTTCCATGAAAGAGAGGTGGAGAGCATGCCCAGTAGGGTCCCGATTCTGTGATTTGCTCTCGCCCTCAGCCAGCTGCAGGTGATGGACAGGCTCACGCCTAGTCCTCGGGGGACACCTGCACTGTGCACTCCGAGCAGCCACATGCTCGGCCTCAGAGTGTTCCATCTCAGCACTGTGCCACTGTCTAGCCCGATAGATTGGTTTTGAAACATTCTTTACGTATTGGGTCATTGGAAAAGCCAATGTGAGTGTTCCATCTCAGCACTGTGCCACTGTCTAGCCCGATAGATTGGTTTTGAAACATTCTTTACATACTGGGTCATTGGAAAAGCCATGACTTCCCCAAAGACCCAGCAGTTAACTTTCATTATCTCTACATTGCGTTTCAAGATAGTGCTGTGAATGAGGGAGGCATTGGATATGACTGAGTTAAGAACCATTGTTCTAGAATCGTAGACTTATTTCTGATTGCCCTTCCAACTTGTGTGTTTAAAGGACACTTCCAGAGTAGATTGGCGCTTCCTACATGCGTGAGAAAAATATTGATGCCAACATTATAGGTAGAAATAAATTGTCATTTTAGCATGATTCTTGGTGTTGTAGGGAAAGTGAGAAATAATTCCCCAGGGGGGATGTCCATGCCACAGTCCCGCCTCCTTCATTCTCTTCCTGGGATATTGGGAACACACGTACATGTGCACAACGCGATTTCCAAGCCACCGGGTCTCAGCCTTGTGGGCGTCTGGTCATGTAACTTGCCCCTGCTGGAAGGTGAAGAGGGGAAGGGCCGTGGTTGAGGAAGGACAGACAGATAAAAGCAGGGGTCAGGCACTCCTGGGGCCAAGTCCTTCTGCGCTCATTCTTTTATAGGAGGTGCCAAGCCCAGTGCATCAGCTGCGGAGCCTCCAGTGGTCCTGAACAAGCCTCTCCTGGCCTGCCCTGGCTGACGCTCAGGTTTTCTCCCATCCGTAAAGCCCAGCAGAAGGTGCGGTCTCTGTCTACAGCTTTAGTAGGCCCTGCAGTGGTAGCACAAAGCCCATATCTGCTTAAGGTGCTCCCTGGACCCCCTTTTGTTTTTCTAACTTGCACGCATGGTCTTTTGTCCTTGAATATATCTATTTTTCTTGGAGAGATTTTCGTTTTTGCACTGGACCTTTTGAATTTGCAGAGCTTTTCATTTTAAACTGGGGACTTTTTAAAAATTTTTAACTGCTTTTTTGTTAATTTTGCTGCTCCTAGCTTTTTTACTCTGACAATTTCTTTTTCTTGGTGTTTTCCCTGTTTCACTCCCAACTTCAAATGGATTCCTTCAATTGTTTGCTACTTTTCTGTTTTAACTTTTGAAATTTCTTCGTAGCCTTCCAATACATTTCTTGGCCTTCTAAATTTAACGATTTAATAAATTTCTTAACCTTCTAAATTTCTTCTTAGCCTTCTAAATTTCTTAACCTTTCAATAAACTTTCTTTCTAGCCTTCTAATTACTAGCATTCTAAGAACTCTCAGCTTTTTTTCATTTCTAAATTTAACTTTCTGAATCTCTTAGCTTCTAAATCTCCTAACTCTTAAGTTCTAAGTTTCTTAGCTTTCTGAATTTCTTACTTCTAAATCTGTTAACTCTTAACTTCTAAGTTCTTAGCTTCTAAAGCTCCTGTAAGTTTAACTTTAGTAACTAACATACTTGACATCGTACTTCTCACATACAGGACCACACTCAGATATACAGGTATCTCTCCCCGAGCTGCTCCTGTTTCACTCCCGACTGACGGTACATCCACTCCTTATATTTATCTCTACTTTCTTTTTTTACTTTACTCTCTTATTTCCAGCAGGACCCTGGGCTGTCCACTTTCATTGTCTTCCATACTAGGGTCCCTGTTTGGGCACCACATGCCCCAACCTGAGGACCAAGAGATTGGGCACCCAGAGGAGGGCTACGAATTAGAGAAAGGCAGATAAAAGTGGGACTCAGGTGGACCCGGCGTTTGTGCTGGAGAATGCTGCAACCCGGAGCCTTTCTGTGCTGTTCTCTTATAGGGGAAGCGAAGTAGCGTGCTTCAGCTGCAGAGCTCCTCGTTCTAAACAAGCCTCTCCTGGCCTGCTCTGCTGGCGCTCCGGTTTCTCCTGTCTGTCAAGCCCAGCAGTAGGTGATGTCTGGTTAGCGCCTTTGCACGCCCTCAGCTACAGTGCAGAGTGTGCCCACTTAGGGCATTCCCTGCAGTAACCGTTGCATCATCTGCTAGTCCCTCTTTGATATTTCATAAATGAAAATGAAGTGACTGTGAAGTATTCCTAATAATGGGATTGAAAGATGAGAGTTTATTTTGTCCAAAAGGCAACCAAATCGAATGGGTAGATTTTGCCTAAAATTTGAAAAATTACTAAAGTTCACCAATCACTTTTGGGGGGAAGATGAAATGATAACTATGTGATCACTGACTGCCGTTTTGAACTGCTGTTTTATATATGAATGCCCTCCCTGGCTTCGGAGAACCCATACTGTCCATACTTGGCTACTGAATTTTTTTAAATGAAACCTAATTACAAAATAGCCCAGTTACACTATTAAGCCATAGTGTGAGTGAACGAAAACAGATTTTTTATACACACACGCATACATATGCATTTATATGTAGAGATGCATGGTTTTGTTCGTCTTCAAACAACACTATTAAAATACACGAGTATAACTTTAGACCTGGGCGTGTAGCATGTCGGTAGTCATTTGACAGTGGCTTAGTCTATGGTCTGTCATCTGAAGAATAGTACAGCCATTTTCACGGGGCTTCGCTCCAGTCTCAGAACCCTTTGGAAGAATATTTGTGTCTCACTGCTCCTCTGTATTGTTTGTCGTGGTTACTAGGAGTATTTCTATTGCTGCTGCCATTTCATTCAGTTCTGCTGTGTATTAGTGAGGTCTTGAAGGTCAAAGATTGGGTATCTTCAGAGATTAGAAAGCTTTATTCTTTTCTTAATCTGTATTTCAACTCAACTTCTTTATTTTTTTCTTTGACTTCATTATATGGAAAGAGATCCTAAGAAAGATTGGAATATATTTATTTTATACTCAGACTTGATTAATAGTTTGATTGGGCATAGAATTCTAGGTCATAGATTATTTTAGATATGGAAGGTTTGTTTCTGAGCATTCATTGTTACTACTGAGAAATCTATTGCAACGTTTTTTTCCCATTCACCTTGTTTTCCACTATGAGGCCTGTTTTTATCATTTTGGAAACTTTTAGAATCTTTGTCTCTGAAATTGTATGTGCCATGTTTTGGGATAAGTTTTGTTCATTGTTTTACTGCCCCTTCAGAGAACCCTTTCTTTTCACGAGCAAGTGTCCTTCGGTGTGGTGGTGTTAACTTGAATTATTTTCTTCCCCTGTTCCCTCTCCCCTCCTCTCTTCCCTCACTCAGTTCTCTGAGCTGGAGATTCATCATCAGTAATGCAGATAGGAGGGTGAGGTTGAGCCACTGCCCGACTCTGGCTCAAAATGGTCTGGTTCTTCTCAGCATCTTTTATTATGTTCTCGGTAACTTCCTTTGATAACTTGCTGATCCGCCTTCCCCAAACTTGTGATCTCTTTCCTGCTTTTGTGGCTACTTCTGCCCTTTTTGTCATTGTAAAATATACCTTTAAAAAATGAATAACTGCTGGGAACCAGCAGTTAGCGTAATGGCTATGTCGCTGGACTCCCATGTAGTCGACCGCGGTTCGTGTCCCGGACCCGGTGGCTTAAAACTCACGCCGGGCGCGTGTGTGTGTGTGCCCAAGATCCCGAGAGGAGAATGGAGGAGAAGGGATTGCGGCGTGACCATCCCCCCTGGGGGGTGATTTCTCGCTTTCTGTCTCTATGTCTCTCTCTGTCTGTCTGGCGAGCGCACGCGCCCTACAGTGAAAATCTCTCCAAAAAAAAAAAATGAATAACTGCTGTCGTAGTGGGGTTTTGGGAGGGAAAAAAGAAGCTGATGAGGGCTAGTGGGTGGTGTGGCGCTCAAGGCTCCGGATTCTCACATCGCCCACTGTGGTTCAGTGACAGACTTGGTGGCTTGAAAAGTCACGCACAGCATGCCTTCGTGCCTAAAATCCCTGGAAGAAAATAGAGGAGAAGAGGTTGCGCCTTGACCATCCTCCCTGGGGAGGGATTTCTCACTTCCCCTCTCCGTGTCTCTGAAGAGCACACATGACCTATGGCACAAACTGTAACAAAGGCGAAGAAAGAAAGAAGCCCATGTGCTTAATCTGTGTTGAGCCGGTCTTTTTATGAGCTGTTCGCTCCTTTTCCTGGTTTACTTACTCTCCTTGCAGGTTGCAGCTCTTGAAAGCTTTACCTGCTTATTTACTCATCTCTCACCTCACTTTGTCAAGCGCAGTTATAGCACTTATGATATCATGTTATGATTATTTGTTTATTGCTTATAAAGGAACAGGAAAGGTCTTATTTTTATTAGTGTCCTTGTGCAAAGTGTAGTACTTGGGCATATTTCGATTATTAATGCTTTATGGGACTTATAGCTTGCAAGTATTTTCTCCTATTCCATAAATTTTTTTCTTCATTATGTTGATTGTTTCAGTTACTGTGCAGAAGATTTTTAGTTTTATGTAATCCCATTTATTATTATTATTATTTTGGTCGATGTTTTTCGAATGTTATTGGGAAAATCTTTGCCCATACCAATGTTCTGGAGCATTTCCTCTACATTTTCTTCTAATTTTATAATTTCTAGGGCCAGTCCCAGACCTGGTGGTTTGCAAAACATGCCAGGTGCATGTGTATACCTAAAATTCTGAAAGGAGGGAGGGATGGAGGAGAGAGTTCAGTGTGGATATTCTCAGTGGAGGATGCTTTCTCACTTTTCCTTCTCTCTCTCTCTCCACTGAGCACGTGTACCCTCTGGCAAAACAAAGCAAAACTGTGTGTGTGTGTGTGTGTGTGTGTGTGTGTAGTTTTCAGTCTTATATTTAAGCCTTTATTTTGATTAGATTTTTGTGTATGGTGAGACATAGGGATAGGAGTCTGGTTTCTTTCTTCTGTGTATATGGGTATCTGGTTTTCCTAGTATCTTTTATTGAAGACACTGTCCTTTTCTCAGTCAATGTTCTTGGCACTTTGTTTCTGATCAGTTTGCTGTATGTATGTGGATTTATGTATGGACTCTCCTTTCTGTTCCATGGTCTATTCATTTGTTTTTATGCCAGTACCATGCTGTTTTAGTTACTGTAGCTTTGTAGTGCATTTTAAAATCAGCTAGTATGATGTGCCTATCTTTTTAATTTTTGTACAGGATTACTTTTGGCTATTTAGCATCTTCCGTGATTCCACACAGATTTTATTATTATTTTTTCTATTCCTGTAGAAAATGCTGTTGCTATTTTGATAAGTTTTGCACTGAATCTGTAGATTGTTTTGGGTAGTACAGACATGATGACAGTATTCATTCTTCCAATTCATGAGCATGGCGATATCTTTCCATTTTTTGTAGCTTTTTCAATTTTTTCATCAATCTCTTATAGTTTTAATTTTAAAGATCTTTTATATTCTTGGTTAAATTTATTCCCAGCTATTTTATTTTTTTGTACCTACCTTTACTCTCATGTTCATTGCGGCACTATTGATAATAGCCAGGATACAGAGTCAATCTCAAGTGTCCATAAACTCTTGAATGAATAAAGAGGAGATAGTGCACATACACAAGGGAAGTTACTCGGCCTAAGGAAGGATGAACTCCTCTGGTGATACGGAAGAAACTGGAGGAAGTTAAGCTCAGTGAAATAAGCCAAGCAGTAAGATAAACGTTGCGTGTTCTTTCTCCTTTGTGGAAACTAAAAGAGTTGATCATGAAGAAGTGAAATGTGGAATAGGAGAATACCAGAATCTTGGATGGGCAGAGGGACAATAAGTGAAACTTGGTTAACAGATACAAAACTCAGTTTAGATAAGAAACATTTGTACTAAGGCACAGTAGAATAATTATCATTAATAACAATTTAATGTATAACTCAAAATATGTAGATGAAGTATCTGAGATGTTTGCAACCCTAAGAAATGATAAATGTTAGAGATGCACCAAAATCAACATAGGGATGCTAGAAATGAGAAAAAACAAAGGGACATGGCACCCCCAAATGAACACAGTCATTATTCGAGAATAGATCCCAAAGGAAAGAAGACTAGGCTGGTCCCCTGACCTAGTGGTTAAAGGAGTTGGGTTCCTTGTGGCCAACCATAGTCAAATCCTGGTCCAAGTGGCTTGAGAAACATGCTGGGTGCATGCGCATGTGCATGTGTTCATGCATGTGCATGCTAAAAATCACAACAGGATGTTGATGTGGAGGAGGAGCTGCAGAATGGCCATGCTCCACTGGAGGGTGCTTTCCTCTCTACCCCCCTCACCCTCCCAGGGAGTACACACACCCTCTGGCAATTAGAAGAAAGAAACAAAAAGTAAAATAAAACATTTTGAGAAAAATATGATCTTTCTGTTTTGTGAAAACTTGGCATATCCACAGACAAAAGGAAAACATCTGAATTAAAACTAAGTGTAAGATTGGTTAAAAGATCTCTGTCACTCTCTCGAGTTGAAGTTTCGCGTTGTAATTACCTCTTCTGTCTTGGAAGTTTTCCTTTGATTGTAATGTTTTGTTTAATTGTATTGATTTTAACTTGACTGGTAGGAAAGCCAGTTGGTTTAATTAAACTATTTTACTCCTGACTCATGCTTTTATACAAGTTAAAATAAATGAATCAATCAACAAGTAAGTATTGAGTATATACGACCTAGTGGGTATGCAGAGAAGTTGAAAGAGAAAAGGTGTCCTCTCTTAAGGTGTGTGCACGGGAGTGGCAGGTAGAAAGCTCAGTAGGATGCGAAACATTTCAAGATCGCATGTGGTCAATATCACATACCACGGCAAGAGAAGTTTGTAGCAGTTTCCCTTCAGTAGAATGTTCACGTATCCTTAGGTTGTATCTGAGACATCATGTATGTAAAGGCGGTAAAAAGACATAAAAAATTCATGTCCTAAATTAAATTTTTTAAAATTTATTTAAACAGAATCTCAGTATGTCTCAATCCTCTTGCCTCAGCCTCCCCAGTATCTAAGCCTACATACTTGCCCCATTGCACCTGGCTTCTAGGTGGGTTGAGAGTCAAACCCAGGCTTCCCACATGGCCTTCGCCTGCCGAGTAGTGTCAACCGTTGTGTGCCGCTGCCGCTGGGCTGAGGCCTGGTCCTCTTCCTGCTTGAGTCTGCCTGTTTATTAGAAAGGTTCTTAAAATTGCATGAAGTTTACCCTCGTCATAATGTCTTTTTGTTTAACGAATTGACTCATGTGTATACTGTTGATGTTTTTAGAAAATCATTCAAGTTTCAAAAATTAGAGATTTTACACTGAAAACATATTGGTAGTGATTTATGACTCTATACTGATCTTTTGCTTCGTAAACTGATTTGAATTCTTTGCTCTGTGCCCGTGTATTTTAATTTAAATTTGATGTTCATATTTTTTCAAGAGTAGCTTTGGGATAAGTTACTTACATCCTGCATCTTTTCATTTAGATTATCTTATTTTCTCCTATTTTGCGTTCATGTTTTAGTTTAGAGATGGTTATTTTCCTAGTGTACCAGTTTGTGACTTACCACCATCGCTATCACTCTCCTTACCATTATTTTGTACCCCATTCCTATATTAGGTATGCACAAAAAAGACTTTATGAAAAGCGCAAATCAAATGCAGGAAAGTCTCAGGGATAAAAAAATATAATTATGTTATTGTGTAAACTTTTAAGATGCTGTCTGAGAAGTTAGAACTGCTTAACAGATGTGATTGCTTCATTGTTTCAATTTTATGCCAATCAGCCTTGATAGGATTTGATCACACTCTGGTAGATTTATGAGATAAATTACAATATTGCATGACACACTTCAGATAGAAAACATCAGTATTAGTTGGATGTGGTTTCTTATTCAGGGTAACAAGCCTGTAATTCTTTAAATCATATGGTTGCTGTGCTGAAAGGATCTTTATCAATTACTGTGGAAGTAACCAGAAGTTTTTGTATTTTCTTCTTGGTGATAAAAGGTATATTAAACTTTTGTGTACAGTTGTAAGTAGGAGGCATGTCTTTTCAAATATAGCTGGTCTTCAAAGATCGAAATGACTATAAAGAAGCTGGGTTGAACTTAAAAAAGAGATTTGCAGCAAAGTTTAATAGAAGATGAAAATTCTTGTTCTTCTGGTACTGAAATGTTTTAAGGTTTCATGAAATATGTCTAAAGGTTTAGTAGGAATTTTATTATTATTTTTTAAAAGCAAGTAAAAGTTTAATGTCTCACATAACAACAACAACAAAATAGTAAGCATAATCCTCCCTCGTGAAGTGACAGATGCCCTGAGGAATGGAGAGGCTGGACTTGGGAGTCAGAGGCAGGCCCTCAGAATCCTTAGTGCTCACAGCAAGTCAGAGGACTATTTAGGTAGAAGCCCGGGTGAGGTCATTTTTAACTTCATTCAGGAGTAGTGGGATACCCAGGTCAGTTTTTGGAGTGAAAGCACAGATCTCTTGATAATATGATTTGAAATCCTTATTGAGTCAAATGGTTTATGAAAAGAAGGAAGAATTTTTAATTTCTTAGGTTGGAAATTTTGAGAATATAGAGACTAGCTAAACCAATGATTTTTTTTTTTTTTTTAGAGAGATTTTTGCTCTAGGGTGTGTGAACTTGCCAGAGAGACAGAGAGAGACAGAGAGACAGAAAGTGAGAAACCACACCCCATGGTAGATGGCCATGCCGTAATCCCTTCTCCTCCATTCTCCTTCTGGGATCTTGGACACGCACGCACACGCGCCCAGTGTGAGTTTTAAAGCCACTGGGTCCAGGCCTGGAACCATAGTCGGCCGCGTGGAAGTCCAGCGACATAGCCATTATGCCCTCTGCTGGCCCGTAAACCAGTGATCTTAAAGAAGGTAAGTCCTCACGTTTCAGGGATGCATGTCGTAATACCTTTATGCTTTTCAGAAGAAAATTGTTTATGTCCTTGCTTCCATTTCAAACATTTGAGAACGTACAGAAGATTAGTAGAACACACATCCTTGTATTTTCCATGCAGAATTATTATGTTAACTTTTGCCCTATATATTTAAAGAGTTTTTGGAAAATCTTTGTCTTCCTAGGGCTAACTATCATCCTGAAATTGGTTTAAATCCTTCCACCCCGTATTTCTATTATGACTCCCTTACGTGTCCGTGAGCATCAGCTGTTCTGAAAATTTCCCTGACCGAAGTCTGTCAGTCCTCATGCAGCCACCTCCCTGCTACCCAGCAGTGTTTCCGAGTTGTTCTGTCGCTCTCCTGTACCCGGTTGTCCATTTGAACTCCCCTGTCGTGGGTGACGGTAGTGTGAGGTCAGTGCCGCAGCTCGTGGATCTGTCTCTCCTGACAGACACGAAGGGTCAGGGCACCGTGCACACACTTCTTCCACAGCTGCTTTCGGGGCTCTGCGGGGCAGTGTTTCCAGCAGGGACGAGCTGTCATCAGCGCTGTGTGCAGGCTCTGGCCTTGGGCGAAGCGTCCTCAGGCAGTTGGGTGCCCCTAGAGCAATGCATCGCTTTCTCTTTTCTTGCAGAATTTCCTCTGTCCTGACAAGCTAATCCACTGTTTGTATTCATGGCAGAGAAGCCTGCAAATAACTTGTCATGCTGTCCTTTAAAAAAATGTCCTCTCATTCCCCGTTTCTCAATCTAATAATGATAAAATCTCTATTTTTTTAAAAAGAATGATTTTATTTAACTTTATTTATTTATTTAAATTTGACCAGAGAAGGACAGAGTGAGATGAGAGGGAGAAAGAAAGAGGGAAAGTGAGAAAGCAAACCACCAGGTCCTGGACTCAAACCCTGGCGGGTCATGTGGGAGTCTAGTGCCCTTAATCACCACACCACCTGCCAGCCCCAAAATCTCTGGATGTGTGTGTGTATTTGTTTAAAACAATACCTCTTAAAATATATTCATGTATTTTCCAGTTTTTACTTTTGTGCTTTATCTTAACCTGTGGGAGGCTAGAACTAGTGCCGTTTGAAAGTTATCTTGTCATAGTAACACGTGTTCTGGGTCTCTACAAGACATGGTTTTACTTTGAACAATATGATTTGTGTTAAGGAAGTTAGTATAATTCTCAGTTAATAACAAGGAAATATTGATTATTGAAAAACACTGTGCATATTTTGGGATTTGTAAAAGGATTATTTAAAAGTTAATAATCCAGATGATATCTTTTGGGTTCAAGTTTTATTATAATTTTCATTAGTCCAGTTTTATTTTACTGGACTTTATATTTTAGAAGAAATATATTTGGTAGAAGTCATGTATTTAGAAGTGTATTTAAACAGATACAACACACTTAAGGTTTGGATTATAGTACACTCTTAAACCATTAAAGAGGACGCTGTCAGTTTATGAAATTCTCTGACTGTGTGCCCAGTGTCTTGAAGCTGGCTCTTAGAATGCCAAATATTAGACTATTAATGTTATTAACCCTTTCACTGAGAATGTTTTTTTCTTGAAATTAAAAAAAAAAGATAAAATGGATCGTTAGGGCTGGATTATTTCTTGCGTATCGGTGGTTTCAGAAAGCTGAAAAATGTTTATGCTTTGTAATAAACAGATGCTATTCTAACAATGCAATGCATTATGTACCAAAAATGATCTCTTGTTTTAATCATGGATGCTGATTTAATGAGACAAGACTAGCTTACATCAAAAATGGATTTAGGATGTGATTTTTTTTTTTGCTTTCTATGTGTGTTTTTTTTTTTTTACATAATTAATAGGCATACCTTTTAACATCATTATCAGATTTTGGGGGTATCTCTTTGATTTTTATACTCATGTTCTTTTTGAACTCATAGGCGTTTGTAATTGCCTCATCCAACCATTCAAAATAGTTACTAAAATATTTTAAAGAAGATGCCTTGTCTTCTCCTGTATTAAGCCTACTTCGCATGAATAAAATTCCTGTGTGTTCTTATTTTAAAATATCTGTCTTTTTTTTTGAAGGGCAGGGTTGAGTATTTTGTATCCTTTGTAGGACAGTTTGGGGGAAGGAGTCAGTCAGTGAGCTGGCTACTGGGACGTGGTGACCTGATGTTTCAGTGTCTCTCCTGTAAGTGTGCTTGGTGACCCCATCGGTTTGCTGTCCGAAGTCACTGGAACCTTTCCCCATCTGTGAGAGGGGGTTCTGCTTTCACTCCTCCTTCACTTAATTTATTCCATAAGCACCCTCAAACTTCACTGCAGTTGCTGGCTTTTAGACCTTAACTTCTTCTGCATCTGGAGTGTACATCTTGATTGACAAATTTGCTTTTACATATGGTCAGATAATTCTATCCTTGGACAGATTTCCCTATTGTGTGTTTCATGCCACCGAACCTAGCAGAGTTAAATGCAGTTTAGATGCATAGGGAAGAATTAATGATTGGAAGATACAGAGTTGGTAAATTATTTATTCTGGCCCTGAGGAAGCTGAAAAGCTGAGTGAAAGACTAATAAATCATTTGTGGTAGTGCTGGTTGTCACTTCCAATTATTTTAGACGGTTTTGTGATAAACTGCAGCACCTGCTAGATACCCGTGCTCCCTCCCTCGGTGCTGGTGCTGCAGCCCGCTTAGTTGGTTATCAAAGGCAAGTTCTGTAAGTTTATTTAGGGTGGAAAGGAAATTAGTCTTTTAAAGTCAAATTTGTTGCCTTTTCTCATTGTTTTGAGTGCAGTGAACGGATTTCCGTGACCTGGCAGGGAATCTGGAATATACGCACTGTTTCAGCCAGGAGAGACCGTCTTCATCTTTTGTTAAGTGAAATACTTGAAGAATCGTGATTCTTTATTATTCCCAGACTAATTAAAACTACTTCAACTGAGATGATTAGTATGCGAAAGAACAAATCATCCTTTTTTGGTACCATTTAATAGAAAACCGCTGCTGGCTGCCCGACTAGACTTTTTTCTTCGTTGCTTTTGCTCCTGAGAGCGGAGGACTAGCAGCCCTGAGAGAGAGAGAGGTCTCCCTCTGCACTGGCCCTAAACTCAGCTGCTGAGTTCTCGGAGAGGCACAAAAGAATTAGGAAGAAGTACTGCCCAGACTGGTCTGGGTCTAGCGATTGCGAAACGGAGCTGCTCTAAACTCCTTGGGGAGGAAATGACAAACCCCGTGCAACGTGCATGCTTCATGCTCGGAATTCACTCTTGTTTCTGTCAGAGTTTAGCCATAATTTGTGTTCAAGCCAAGAACATGAGGTTTGCGTGTGCACGCCCAGAGTGACCCTGTTTGCATGGAGAGTTTCAGCGTTCACATAAGATATGGGCTACTTGGAGAGGACTCTTAAGATGATGGTCCAAGAAAGAGTCTCCATGTGTGGTTTTGCTTTCATTCAGTCTCACTTTTACTCATTGGCTTGTTTCTCATCAAACATTTATTAACGCTCGTGTATGCCAGCCTCCTGGGAGCAGCCCTACTACTGCAGAGGTTATGGGCCTTGTTCTAGTCTCAGCATTTTGTATGTATTGGCTCATTTTCATACAGTGACGCTAAAGGTGTTACTGCTCTTCCCCACGTGCAGAGGGTGACTGATGAGTGCTAGAGTAATAGGGATTTAGTCTTTTCTTTAGAGTGAGTCAACAGGAGGTAGAAACAGCTATCTTTATGGTAAATCTTAGTTAATCAGATTTAGGGATTTCAATCCCAGCAGTGTAGTAGTCACTGTCATTAGTTGAATATTTAATTGTGTGTGTGTGTATACAAACATATAAAATTATATATATATATGTATGTATGTATATACACACACACACATATATATATAAAATGTCACTTTTAATTTTGTGAACAATAAATGATTATTTCCCGTGTTCTTATGAAGAAGTTGAAGCTTGGATATTTCAAACAGCTTGCCCTAGGCTATGCGGATCACAGGTGGAAGAGCTGGGATCTGAACCACGAGGCGGCTGCCTCCGCTCTGGATCTGGTGGTTGTCAACCCGACTTCCCACGGACTTGCTGGCCCACAGAAAGCGGGTCAGTGGGAAGCTGAGCGGTTCCAGAACTTTGCCAGCAGTGGGCCAGAATTGCCAGAGCTAGGGACCTGAGCGTTTATGAGAGAAGTTAGAAATCTGTATTTTTTGTGAAAGGTCCAGTTTTTTAATCTTGCAGTTTACCCAGGCACATTATTGCCCCCCTGGCATGGCCTGTGAGGGCCAGTTTGAAACCCCTGCAGACCGCCTTGAGGGAATTTGCTTTGACCGAGGAGGTTTCCCTTCTGACTTCATCCCGTTGAACACCAGTTAAGAGTCTGCAGAGCAGTGTTAGTAGGATCTTTAAGTAAAATTTCATCCCTTAGGGAGATTAATTGATTGCATGACATAATTATTATTTTAGCGATCCAATGTAGCTCATCACGTGCCTTAGGAGGTTTAGTTAAACTTCGATTTCAGGTTATCATGGGACACCACTAACCCAAGTATAGTCTGTAGCATAGAGCATAAAATCCAATGACTTAAAAAACGTAAACTAGGGACCAGCAGTTGGCATAATGGCTATGTTGCTGGACTCCCATGTAGTCTACTGTGGTTCGAGTCCCAGACCCAGTGGCTTAAACTCACACCAGGTGCATGTGTGTGTGTGCCCAAGACCCCGAGAGGAGAATGGAGGAGAAGGGATTGCGGCATGGCCATCCCCCCTGGGGAGTGATTTCTCATTCTCTGTCTCTCTCTGTCTTTCTGGGGAGTGCATGTGCCTTATAGCAAAACCTCTCAAAAAAAAAAAAAAAGGAAAAACGTAAAACTAGAACTTTGAAAATCTGGGTAGTTATTAAATCACGTACGTTTCTGAGCATTCTTTCAGTTTCTATGCTGTGTCTTCGCGACAAATTCTTTTATTTCCTCCTCTCCCTACTCATGCTCATTCCCCCCAAGTCTCTGAATCATGTGGGATATTTCAGATATGTTTTTAAAAATTGAAATGCCTTTTTCAGGTTACAAGTAGAATTAAATCACATGTAGAATGTGACTTTTCAGAGAATTTAAAGTAGTTAGCCAAAGATCATTTTAGTGAATGGAGAACTTTGAAGTAAAGGTTGGTGATTGTTTATGGTTTTATTAAATGTTTTTTATCATATTTAAAATAGAAGTAAAATATTTCTGGAGAAAATGCCACTGTCATTTTGTAAGTGTACGTGTGTGGAAAATTGAGGCTAATTATTTGTTAGAGAGTACTTTTGTAAGCCTAGGTGAAAGACCTAATACTTTTAGGTCATTTTAGTTATAAAGTCACTATTTTGAAATTGTTCAACCTGATTTTTATTAAGGGATTTTCAATTTCTACCTGACAATGAAAGTCATTCCACCCAAAATCAATGCTTCTTTAAAAAAAAAAAAAGCATAAGAAATTATGTGTTTTCTTAGTATATACTTTAAATATTTTGTATATTGTTTAATATTTAGTATATAAATTAAATATTTAGTACTGACTTCATTTTTCTTTTATAAGCTGGAGGGTTTTGACCTATAGCATTTTATTTTATAGTACTGAGTTTGTCAAGGTGTGGCTTTAAAAATTAATAGGAAAATCTTTCACTGTCTTTATTTATTTATTTATTTATTTTTTTCTGGGTTGTTTCTATAGGGTACATGTGCTTGCCAAAGACAGAGAGAGGGGAAGTGAGAAATCACCTCCCAGAGGGGCTGGCCACAGCACAGTCTCTGCTGCATCTCTTGGGATTTTGAGCGCATGCACACTGCTCATACACCCTGTGTGATCTTCAGGTCATCGGGTCTGGGACTTGAGCTGTGGTCGGCCAAGTGGGAAGCCAGCACTTTAAGCGCCATGCCACCTGCTGGCCCCAGTAGATTTGTTTTTAGAAGGTTTATTTTGGCGTATGTCAGAGCTCAAAAGGTTTTCACCACAAAACTTCTTAGCCAATGGCTGGAAGCAGATTCTCCCTCCTTCTAGACCCGTGTAACTGCCACTTCTGTGGTATTAATCTTCTGTAGCTACTTATCTCGAACCTCACTTCTTGAGGGCAGGTGCTGTCTTCTATTCATTTTATATTTCTGTTACACTCACTGCAAAGTGAATAAGTGAATGTAGATTTGGGGCCCAGCAGGTGGCATGGTGATTAAGGTGCTGGATTCCCACATGGCCAACTATGATTCAAGTCCCACATCTGGAGGCTGCTTTCTCACTCCCCCCCCCCCTCTTTCTCTCTCTGGTCAAATTAAAAAATAATAATAATAAATTAAATGAAATAAAACGAAAGTAGATTTTAAATTCGATTTGTTTCCTGCATCTACCACCTACCGCATCAAGGAGCAACATGCAGAAGATACATCAGTGTGATTTTAATGGGTTTTGTAATACAAGTAAGGCTTTTGAGGAAATGTGAATATACTAAGAAATCATTGAAGTTTATGGAGCTAACAAGTCTTCCTGGAACTAAGTATGTACCGGTGCCCCACATTGCAATTAAGGAATGAAGATTTACTATGTTCAGATTTCACAAGTAAATCTAATTTGAAGGGTGAGTTCTACTAAATAAATGTTGATATATAACATCGCGGTTTTAAAACACTTCGAAAGAAATAGTGAATTATTGTAGGGCTTATAATTAAATGGAGCCTGGGGAATCTAAAGTAGAAAAATTTTAGAAATGGTGACGCTTGTATGTTACACTGCAGATGAAAGGTAGTTCAGGATTCTGGAGGCAGGTGGGGTCCTTAGTAGTTATCTTTTAAAATATTTTTTACATAGGAAACTTAAGTTTTGGGAGATAGACAACAGACTTAAGATTACAGTGCACCGAATGCTAATTATTGATGAAATACTCGACTTAAGGAAATACTTTATGTGTAAGGAGTGGTTGAAAATTTTGCCCTGTATACTTTATGAAAGTTTTTACAAAAACAAAACAAAACAAAATAAAAAAAAAAAAAAACAAAAAAACCCACTATGAATGTCTAAATTAGAAAACAGAATTTTTTAAGTTCTTAAAAATACCTTGAAGAGAAGAAATGAGAAGACCCAAACTTTTAAGAACAATGTAAGAAAATGACAACATAAGGAAAGATGAAGCATAATGAGTTCTAGTTAGCCTTTTTCTCTAGCAGCATTTTGACTGTGTAATTGGAAGGTACCTCTGGACAAACTTTATGGAAACTTTTCTAGTTGGAAGAAGATTTCAGCTGGAGTGCTTAAAGGGTCACTTAAAAAAATCGTCTATGTTAAAATAAAATGTGTCCAAGCTTTAAAGAAAAGATCTCAGAGTTTGCAGATGATCCTAAAATTGGAGCTAGGGAAATAATGAGGAACAATGCAATCAGATTCAGAAAGATTTGGATTGTTTAGGTGATTGGGCCAGCAGATGGCAAATGCAGTTCAGTGTAGACAAATGTAAAATAATTATCTTAGGAACAAAGAACCAATCATACAGCACACTGATCAGGAAAAAATTTGTGAGTTATTGTAGGAAAACCATTGAAACAGTTAACCCGGTGCACAGCTGCAGCAAAAATGGCAAGCGAGAAACCAAATTAGCAGACGGGTAGAATATAAAGCAAGAGGCAATACTTATAGTGTGTTAAGAAACTTGCTAGGACCCCATTCAAATGACTCAGAACCACTTTAGGAAGAGTACATTTTTGCCTTAGAAATAGACTAGAAATTGTACAAAGCAAGTACAATTTATAATGTTAAAGGAGATTTGAACTAATCGTTACGAAACTTTCCTTTTGTAAACTTTTATAGATGCTCCTAAGACACGGAGTCAGAGGCACATCAGGTCTGCCTACTACCCAAACTTGGTCTTAGTAGAGGAGATAGTGGTTTGATGGGGAGAGAAAGCTGAAATGAGACCTTTCCCAAGAGTTAAAAGAAGCAAGAAGAATTTGTATTAATACCATCTGCATCTCTAAGTCTCTGGTGAAATTTAACTTTATTCATGCAGTTCATGTCATTGTTTAAAATGGCCTTTGTTATCTAGGCTGTCTGTAAGAAGAGTTTATTTCTTTTTTTTCAGTTTGCTGTAGGGTGTGTGCACTCCCTGGGGAAGGAGAGAGAAAGAAAGAGAGAAAGCACCCCTGGGGGTAATGACTCCTTTCTCTCTGTGTCTCTGTTTCTCTTGGTGAATGCACATGCTCTTAGCAATAAGCGAAGAAAGGAAGCTTGTATGCGGGGGAGAAGAGAAAGAGGTGAAGAGAGAGCACTGGATGAGGTCTTTGCCCCACCGGCCAGTTCCTCGGGGTCCAGGGCAGCCAGAGCTTTTCGGGCTGACCCAGGACCTGTGAACTGTAGCTGCCATGTGCCTCCCAGCTCTGCAGAGTGATGGTGCTACCCCTGGGGTGCATGACTGGACCTAAAAGTCTTCATTGCCACTCCGTTTGGAGTCATTTCAGAAGACCGTGCCTCTGTATGCCTACCTCGACGCTGGGCTTTTCCCACATGTAGTTCTGGTTGCCTGCTCGCCCGCTCACCTGCCAGCCAGCCTGCTTTCTTTTTTCCCCTCTCTCTCCCGTTCTCTCTTTTCCTTTTCTCCTTTCGATAATTTTATTTATTTCTTGCTTAAAGAAAATGAGTTGCACGGGTTGCTGTTAGAAGATTCTGTGGGAAAATGCTTTTTTTTGTTTATTCTTAAAATGTTGATTTATTATTTGTGAGGGGTAAATGTACATTTTTAAATTTTATTTGTTTTGCTATTGGGTGCATGCACTCATGGGGGTGGGATGGGGAGAGAACACTCCACAGTGGGACCTCATCGTACCCAAATCCTTTTTCCTCCATTTTGTTTGGATTGGGCATGCATGTATGCACAAGTGTTTTCAAGCCTCCAGGACTGGGATCCAAACTACCTTTGACCATGTGGGATGCAGCTCCCTTACTGGCTGAACTGTGGGGCTGGCCTGAGAACTGCCTCCTTATGAAAGCTAGAACTCACTGAGTCTAGCTAGATATTATTAATTCACTCATGAGAGTACTGCCTCCCTGATCCAAGTATAACCCACTAGACTTCAACTCTTAATAGGTCTCACCACCTTTCAATACCATTACACTGAAGAGCAGATTCCAAAATATGAACTTTTGGGGGGCAATCCATTATCCAAACCATAATACAACTGCTCTTTGCAACTCATGAAATTCCTTTTATTGCTCACTAAGGGGTGTTACAGTTTGAGAAACACCAGTCCAGTGTGTCTTTAACTGGACACTCTGATGCCTCCTAGGAGTGACCAGGTGACAGGTGCCAATAACTTCCCACCTTAGCTTATCAGAAGACTGGTTCCTATCTAAAACCACTCAAATTAAAACAAAACAAAACATCTCGTTTATTAGGCCAACAAACATTTTCAGGTGGGATTGTACCTTTCAGTTTGGGCCCTTAGGGTAGTCTGGAGAATAAAACCAAAGACGAAATTCAAGCTCATTACTTTATCAAGTTGCCATAAATACTTTTAAATAGAGTTTACTTCAGGCAGTGGAACTAGACAATACTTTGAATAACATTATAGTCTAGATACTGATCTTTGAGTGCTTTGTAGGTACCTTCTTGCTCTAAAATTTCGGGGGAACAACTTTTTTCCTGCTACAGGGAGCATTCCTTTCACAGAGAAAGAGAGAGAGTGAGAGAAGGTGAGAAATTACCCCCAAGGAAGGATGGTCATGCTGCAGTCTCTTCTCCATTCTCCTCTTGGGATTTTTTGACATGTGCACATACACACTCAATGTGATTTTTCAATCCACCAGATTTGGAACTTGAACCATGCAGTCAGTTATGTGGGATCTAGTACCTTAACCTCCATACCACCTGATGGCCCAGGTCTGTGACAACTTTAGCAGCCCAGAAAATTAGTTTTTTTTTTTTTTTTTTTTTGACAAGAAATGATACCTATAATAGGATCTGAGAAAGAAAAATATGAAAGAGGTTATTTTAGGGATTTGAGTTAACTCAGAAGGCTGATTGAAGAGGAAAGTAAACTTTGTCCTCTTCATGTCAAGTTAAATAACTGTGTCCCAAAACAGAAGATGATGAATATCCAGTGAAAAATAAAAGAGGAAAAGTTCACAGTTGGAGGGAAAAAGAAAAACAAAAAACAACAAAAAATCAGCATTTGGATAGCTCCTGAATCTTCGTGTCTGTTTTTATGACCCAATTTTCTGTTGTGGGGGACACGACTGTATACCTCCAAGAGAGACTCTGAGATGTTCAACCATTAAGGCTCACTTTGGTGACTTGGGTAATTGTAATAGAACCACAGAACCATTAGGCTCCAGATGGAAGTTTAATCTGGCTTCTGATTGAGCGGAGTGTCCTTGTTGAGTCTCTAAGCATCTGTTTTGGAAATATATGTGACATTATTCAAAATTTGTACAAATGAACCCACCCTTGGGTTATAATTCAGTTTTTCTTTATTGAGAAATGTAAACAGTTCTATGCAATCAAGTAAAACTAGGCTATACCCATTATTTATTTCTATAAATGGTCAGATTTTTGTGATTGAACTTGTAATCGATTTAGGAAAGCTTACATTAGATATCTAACTCATTTGTTAAATGTGAAGAATTGTTTCTGAGTCTCAAACACCTCTCACATAGGTACTTATTTTTGAGAGACTGTTTAAAAGTACTTTCAATTACAGTGGTTTCACCTTTGCATAACAGAAACCCTTACGTAATCTGCCTTATTCCTGAATACAGTTTATTTTCTCCCATCATGGGAACTTTACAGGTAGGGCAGGCTCTAGGGCTTGACCTCTATAAACACCATGTGAACAAGATACCGGCTTGGCCTCTCGTCTCTTCCAAGTCTTCAGGCTGGTTTCCTTCTTGTTCATAGATGGCCTCTGCAGCAGTGGGCCTAACAGCTCGTGTTCCAGCAGAGAAAGAAGAATCTTCTTGCTGCAGACTAAATGTCCCTTTTGCTTTATGGATCTGAGTTAGACTACAGGTCCACCCCGGAACAATAGCTATCATTGTATGCTGTTCATTTTAATAAGTCTGGGTTTCTGAACCAATTACTGTCGGAAAGGATGGTATTATAGTGCTCCATGGTTCAGGGTCCAGATCTGGAGTTCTGCAGGAGAGTCTGGGGAGCCACCCTGTCCTGAGTTGTGGAGAGGGGACGGTAAGAATGGGTGTGGATCTGCACCCAGTGGACTCTCCACGGTACATTACAGAAAGTCCACGTCCATTCTTTGATCAAGTGTTAGTTTCCTTCTCTCCTTGTGTTTTTATTAGCATGACTTTTAATGGAACACATCATTAAAATTACAGTGTAGAAGGAGACACTAGATAGGCACCGTAATGACCTTTTGGCTTTCTTATATAAAGACTAGAAAAATGATAAACAGTACGGACCTAGGCGAAGCGTGAGATTCGATTAGTAAGTGAACATGAGTGGCACTTTCTCAGGTAGCTGTCATACATTGGCACTGCCACTTGTCCATGTCCCGGGAGAAGGCAGTACAGCTCTGGGAACTCAGTCTTCAGTACCTGCCTTGCCATGGGTCACCAGGGTTTTGTTTGCTTGCTTTTTAACTGATGTACAGTTTACATACAGCAAAATGTTAAGTTTCAGTGACTGACTATTGGAAATGAGTTCTAATGCGTATGGGAAATGAAAAGTTTATGGCAGATAGGTTTTAACCCGATTTAAATTAAGAAATACTGAAAATACTGGTAACACGAGGAAAATTCCTCAAGGAATATTGGGCAAATGTAAATTATAGTTTTGGATCATCTGTCTCTAGTTTTGTTTGTTTGTTTGTTTTTCCTTAGAGATTTTTGCTATAGGTTGCATGGCCTGCCGGAGAGACAGAGACGGAAAGCGAGAAATCACCCCCCGGGGAAATGACCACACCACGGTAGGTGCCTTCCTCTCCGTCAGCACTACATGTAGCAGGTCTTACTGACCTCCCCTGACGTCCCTCTTTGGACTCAGCTCTCTGTATCTGGCTGGACCTTACTTAGACTTTCTAATCTCTGTGGTATAATATTCATACATGCATATTATTCTGCACCTTGGCCTTTTCTTTTTCATTTTTTTCCTTTCATTTAAGAATGTAGATCCACTCATTCTATTTTTAGAGCTTTTGTAGTACTGCAGAGTATGGTTGTGTAATGTCTAATCTCAAAGTAGTCTTCCCTGATGGTAGACCTCATGTTACTTTTTATTCCCTCTCCTCGTCTACACTGGCACTTCTCAGTAATGGCAGGGAACATTCACTTCCTAAGTACTAATGTACCCTAAATTCTGGTATACCTTCCTGACCGAGGTTATGGCTTGCAGTAGGAACTGTAACTGTCTCGGTTATCAGAGTAGACGAAAGCTTGTAAACTTCTTAACGCTCTGATCTTGTTCCCTATCACTTAATAATTTTGTACAACTTGCCTTTTCCTCAGCTGAGAATCTTCTGTTTTCTCTTCTCTTCCAGTTTTCACCATTGACATGTATTTTCCTTTCTTTCTTTTTTCCCCCCACCATGTTTTTAATACCATTTCTTTCCTATCCTGTCATACTAAAGCTTCGCCCATGGTTGTTTTCTCATTCTAGATGACCGGGCTCTTTATTAAGAGTGCTTGTAATTTCTAAGCTAAACTCTCTTTTGCTAGATTTTTGAACTAATCGGACAGGGTAGTGCTATGATCACTTTCAGTGTGTTAACAATGTACATAGCAGTGTACATAGTGGGCATCAAATATTTGATTGAACTAATTGACCGTAGTAGACTAATTATAGATATTTAAGTATTTTTATGCTTTTTCATAAGGTAACTGGATTTTTTATAATTATTTAATTTTATTTATTTATTCATTTATTTTAATTTGACCAGAGAGAAACAGAGAGAGAGAGAGAAAGTGAGAAAGCAAGCCACCAGGTTCGGGACTCAAACCGTGGTTGGCCATGTGGGAGTGTCCAGCGTCTTAGCCACTATGCCACCCGCTGGTCCCGGGGTAACTGGATTTTCAGCAGTAAAATTAGCTGAATTTTTATTGTTATTAGTAAATTAGAATTGCAGAAAGGCTTTATTCCAAGGACCTAGGTATAAGGGAAATAAGATAGACCTCAAAAGTTTAAAATCCACAGGAGAAAGGGCAGATGCAGAGAGAAGCAAAGTTTCTAAAGGAGAGTGACACATGGCTTGGCCACTTGCCTGATTGACGGTATTGATGCAGATCCAGGAGAATATGTCCTCTGAGGATGGGGACCGTGTTGTTCTGCTGTCATTGTAAAGGGAAGGACCCGAAGACTGGTAGTCCTCACCCCAGCCTTAGGTGGAAGACTTTCAATATTCTGGTTTCTGTCTTGCTATATAGAGATACATTTAGAAAGTTGCCAATGAAGTAGTGATGAGGAGGTACAAGTGAAGGAACAGGGCTAAAATCCTTGTTACTAGCCTTGTTACTTACTAGCTGTGTCTCCTTGGGCGAGTTTCTGTCAAACCCAGTTTCTGTCCAATAAATCCTTAGTGTAACGGCCGCCTTCTCGTGACACCTTCTGAGAACTGGCGGTCCTGCTTTCCTTTGACAAGGCCTTGCCTCACTCTAGTAGCACCGTAGGCTCAGGCTCTTGAACGGTTCCCTGTTTGAACACCTATTTCTCTCTATATAGCCACCTGCGTGCCTAGCAATAACTAAAATGTCCAAGTCATCCTTTTCTAGTGGGAAAAAATATATGAAACTCCATTAACTATTTTCAGCACACAACATGAGCTCCTATTTTAAAAAGTATTTGAAATACACTGTAATGAGTTCCTTGAAAACAGGGTCTGGGTTCGGGTTCTTTTTCTCTTTCACTTTGGATTATGTTTGCCAGGGGTGTCAGAAATGAGTTCAGGTTAAAAGATACGTGTGCAGCAAGAAGAGAAGTAGGGCTCTCATAGGAATCTCAGAGTGGGGTTGCTTTTAAGATTATAGGAAGTGGTTTTGGCTCTAAGGCAACGTTAAAACAAACTTTGACATTTACTCTCCGTGCAGTCTGGCTGGCTGGTTACTAACAAGCGTCTTGGTTTCTGTGTCACTTTGAATCACATGGTTGTTTTCACAATCAGGCTTCATGGGCCGAAGGCAGGCTTCTCTGGGGAGTATTAGTTCCAAAGCACGGAGAATCTAAAGGTGATGGCGTGAAGGTCCTGGTGCACTGATGAGCTGGAGTCTGGTGCTCTTCCAGGGTTCAGCTTATCATTGCTGGGATGCTAGGGAATGGGGCAGCTAGGCTGCAGAGGTTGGGCCAAGGCAGCTTCTTCTGGAGGGTGATTGCGGCTGCTGGTTCCAGTAATGTGTGTTAGTCTACAGGGGTGAGGAGATGGCTGCATGTGATCCGAATGGTGGTTTTTTTTTTTTTTTTTTTTTGTTTTTTTTTCTTAAGGGACTGTGCGCTTTTATAGGACATGTGCGCTCTTCAGAAAGACAGAGAGAGACAGAGAGACAGAAAGTGAGAAATCACCCCCAGGAGGGAGGGATGGCTATGCCACAATTCCTTCTCCTCCATTCTCCTCTTGGGATCTTGGGCATGCACGCACATGCACCTGGCATGAGTGTAAACCACTAGGTCTAGGACTTGAACCATGGTCGACTATGTGGGAGTCCAGTGACATAGCCATTACACCATCTGCTGGTCCCCCAAATGACGTTCTTGCGTGGATACAGGAGGACAGTATTTCGTTTGGTCTTGTGTAGCTGTATTAGTTTCCCAGGACTGTTGTAACAAAAACTGGTGTCTTAAAAATAAATTTATAGTCCTACAGTTCTGGGGGTAATAGTCTGAAATCAAGATGTCACCTCGTTCCTTGCAAGTGAGTGTGTAGCTCTTAAGCCTTGATTATTTATTTAAATGTCTCTGTCTTTTTAGTAATGAGCAGATTTAATGATGGCGAGTCTCTTAAGGGTTTAAGTATTAAAGTTACGTAGTTATGAGTGGTATGTAGATGCCAGGATGTTGAGTATAATTAGTGAAATCAGGAGGTTTACAGAATTTATGTTGGTGAGTTTCATTTTAAAAATTGATCCTTTTGGTCAGCTTATAAATTTTTGAAAGAATTACTTTGAGTAGGAAGTTGCCTCCTGCATAATGGCATTGCAAATAGGAGTTTTATGTCCAGACAGAAACTTACTAAATTAGTCATATATCAAAATCTCCTTTTAATCTTTTTATTATAATGTATCTAAGGAGAAGGTTACAGATTTAAAGTAACATTAAATCCGATTAAGTTATCAAACTGATTTAAGTGTTATTCTAATCATTCTGCTAAAATAAATGTGTTTTACTCATTTTAACATTAAATTTAGGATGGAGTGACCTATAAAAATCATAACAATTTTTCCCCTCTTCGACTTTGTCTGTCTTCATTTAGAAGGTCTTCTGTTATAAATGTCAATACTAGTTTCAATGCTATTTAACCCGATTATTAACATTTAATTATACTAACTTGACTATTTGAGGCATCTACTCCCTTATACCAAAAATGAATGTATATCTTTTAAGCAAGTGCAAATGTGGTGAATTGCTTCTTGATATTAGAATAACCCTCTACTTAAATTTTTCAACACTTTCCTAGCAGATGTAGGTATTAAAGCTGTTAAGGCTGGTCGCAGGACCTCATTCATCTCTTTCTTTTCTTTTTCTTTATACTTTTTTATTTGAAAAGAACTGTAGAGTTACAGAAATAGTGCCCTTCACCCAAGTTCCTCTAATGTTAACATCTTACATAATAACTATAGTATACTTTTCAAAACTGAGAAATTAATGTTGTCACACTACTGTTAACAAAATGACAGATTTTATTCCTATTTCCCTAATTTTCACACAATTTTCGATTTCAGTGTCAGGATCCAGTCTTGGAACCGATATGCATTTAGTCCTCTCAGCTCTGTAGTCTGCCTCAGTTATGACAGTCTCTCTTCCCTTTGTCATCATGACCTGGAGACCGTTGGAGAGTCTGGGCAGTGTGCTGTCCTTCGGTCTGGCCTTGTCTGGTACGTTCTCATGATCAGATGGAAGCGCACAGTGTTGAGAAGCCGGTACGGAGGAGTGTCCTCTGATGTATTCAGGGTATCCCATCAGCGGGAGTACTGTCTTGTCACTGGTGACGTGGCAGCTCTCTTATTTACTTCTTTAATCTATTCAGGTGAGAGCACGTACCAGGAATCTAACCATTTAGAGATGACCGGTTCAATGTCATCTAATGCAGTCACAGTGGTCAGCCACCACCTCTGTCTACTGCAGTGTTTTCATCACTACGAGAGGAAGTGCATGCCCACTAACCAGGGCCCCTCCTGTCTCCCAGGCCCTAAGCCTGCCCGTGCTCTGGCTGTGCGGGCTTACCTACTCGACATTTCATGCACGTGGACTCACACAGTGAGGCACCTTTGCGTCTGGCCTCTGTCACTCAGCATGGTGTTTTCGAGCTTCGTCCACACGTTACGGCATTTCTTTTCATGGCTGGAGAACATGTGGACCACAGCTAACCCCCTGATGGACCTTTGAGTTTTTTTGGCAGTTGTGAGCGGCGCTGCCGTGAACATGTATGTGCATTTATCTGTTGAACTTCCGGGTCATACATCATGGTAATTCTAGTAGACTTTTGGGATTAGAAATTCTTTAATTCTTCTGGTTTCATTTGATTGAAAAAGTCTAATTTTGTTCCAGAGTAATCAGGGTACTACAAAATTCAGAGCAAAAATATTCTCTGTAGATTTTAAATGTCAGAGTTATGTTCTGAAACCTAGCAGTCTCTGTCATTCTGACGAGGCTGATTTTTTTTCTTTCCTGTACTTGATTATTGATGGGTTATGCCTCTATTTCCATGTATAATGATAACAAGATACAATGCTAGAATCCATGGATTTTTTTTTGGAGTTTATTTATTTCTTCAGTGAGCAAGAGAGAATGATACTTCCCCAAACGGGGTTCTGACCCCACGTCCGTCGCTCGCCTTCAGCCCTCCCTGCGCCTTGGGTGGGAGTGGGCCCTGTGCACTCGGGAGCTCCAGGAACTCGCTCTGCTCTTCGTGCCATCAGTTAACGCTGCATTGCTTTGCCCTCATTTTGGACAGTTTATCTCCCAGCACATAGGAAACTCACCTGCTTAAGGAAACATCTTTAATAGGTACCTTAAGAACACTTTAAGGAAGCTTCTTAGACTTTTAAGGTTTTTTTTCTTTTTTAATTTTGGATTTGGTATTTTTGACATAGTTTTGAGCATTTCTTTGGGATGATTAATTTTCATAAGGTGGGTAAGTACGAGGCAGTAGGGATGGTTAGACGTTGTGTATTTTTCCATACAGCAGCTAGAGAAAGGAGGGGATAACTCTACTAGAAATTATCAATAGTAATAAGATGATAAGTGAGAATAGAAAGTTTCCTGTTTACAGATAGATCAGTCGATAAAGGCTGTTCTTAAGTCCAATTTTCCTTAGTCCTGAGAAACTAAGGAATTTATTTGTAGTCCTTGAAAATACTTCAACCAAATAGGAGCTTAAGTGGGTTTGTCAGTCTTAAAATCAAATCTTTGACTTAGGTAATCTCTTTCTAAAAGATCTTTTTAAAAAACTTCTTATTAAAAACATTTTTTTTTAAATGCTGAAACCTTGTTGACCCAGGAAGTCTCCCTTCTCCTGGGCTCTGGCAGGCTGCTCTCTCTCATGGTTTCATTCTTATTCTGAGGCTTTCAGGCAGCATCAGTAGATCCTTCATCTTGCTTTGCGTTTTTCCCGTGCACTTAGTACTACCTGAGTACGTGTGTATATTTTTGTTTGTTTCTTACCTCTTTTACCACCCTCTTTAGAATGTACATTTCATGAGGGCAGGAACTTCACTTTGTTTTGTTTACTTTCTATGGTTTATCTAGCTCTAGAACTATGCTGGGCCTAAGGTTGGTACTCACTGTTTTTGTTTGTTGAATGGGTGAATGATTAAGTAAGAGGCAGATAGAAGCAGATGTGAAAAGCTGTGGTGTTTGAGGAACTGAAAATGCTTCCCCACGCACTTGAAGTGAAGAGGTAAGTGACAGCCTCTTTCTGTCTTCAGGCTTAGCTGCCATAGCATGTAGGATTTTAATCAGCCAGGGACTATGGATACCACTGACCGTGTGATCAGCCAGATTAACATGTTAGAGTCTGGTCACTACCCATGAGCGAATTAGGAGCAGGGCCGTAGGCACGGTGGCCATTTTGGTGAACAGTAGTCTAGGGACATGACGAAAATTGCCTGAAGGAGACTAGTGATAGAGAAATGGAGAGATGGACAGATTGAAGAGCGTGGTCTTTAGGAAGCAGGCACTAGTGACGGAATGCGGGGTCGGAATGATGCCTAAGGGTCCTCCGTGCCGGCTGGCTGGGTGGGTGGGTGGGTGCTGCTGGGCAGATATAGGGGCAGGCTTGGTGGTATGGAGTGTGAAAGATGAAGTCCAGATTGGGTTTACTGTATTGGTTTTCTAGGACTACTGAAACAGAGCATCAAAAAGTGGGGGACTTAAAACGGTATAATCTTTTCAAGTTTATGTCTTTCTTTTTCCAGTGAGCAAGAGAGAAAGAGAGAGGGAGAGAGAGATAAAGAGAGAGCACCTCTAACAGGACTTGAGGTTGATCCCCTTTGGATCAGCCTGCCCTGGACCCTAGGCACACGTGCACAAGGTACTCGGGGTGGTCTCCAGATCTCAACCTGGAACCTCCCACGTGGGTCAGCCTTGCAGAGTGTGGCGTTTTGCCGACACGCCACCATCAGGCTCCCAGTAACAAAAGTTTACTATCTTGGGGCTGCAGGTGGCATGGTGGTTAAAGGCGCTGGACTCCCACATGTCCAAGCGTGGTTCAAGTCTCAGACCTTGCTGCTTGCTTTCTCACTTTGTCTATCTCTGGTGAGTGCACATGACCTATAGCAAATTAAATAATAATAATAATAAAATTGAGTAAAATAATTATTAATTTTTTTTTTTTTGTCCTGGTTCTAGAAGCCAGAATCCTTCCTTGCCTCCTAGGGCTTCTGTTGTTTGCTGGTCCCTTGGCTTGAGGGTACACTATTGCAGTCACATAGCCCTCTACTTCTCCCTTTCTGTATTTGCATAACCCTCCCTGCGGGTCTAAGTTTCCTCTTTTTATAAGAACATCAGTCCCATTTGGTGCACCCCACCCTAATGACCTCATTTTGCCTGGATTATGTCTGTAAAGACCCTGGGGAGGTCAGAGTCTGTGCTGTTGGGTGTTGGAATTTTAACATATCTTTCATTAATAAATGACAATTTCTGTTTTTTAAGTAATAGAATTGGATGCTGTGAGTAATACAGAGTAGGAAGTGAGGAGGGGGAGGGACAAAGGTAAGTCTTGAGTTTTATGTGTGACCGAGGACTGCTGGTGCCACCAGGAGGACAGGAAAGCGTGAGGCCAGGGAGACAGCTCTGACACCAGAGGAGGGTTGGGGACATATGTTCCTCGTCAGCATGCTGAATTTGGGATTGTGTGGCAGTCTAATTGCTCACGGTCCAGTCAGACTTCAGAGAAGAGCTTTACATTTAGGTAATAGCTTGGCCATGAGAGTGTTGGGATTCTCCGATGGCGACAGCGAGGAGAGCTAAGCTTACAAAGGAAGCTGAAGCTCCAGAGCTACTTTTGAAATGAACGGCTTCATGTCTGTAGGAGAGAGTTCCTGAAAAGGTCTGTCCCTGTACTCCAGCGCCAGCCCTACGGACACCCGGGTAGTGGGCTTCGTTGCCGAAGTGGTCGCTGCATGAGCACAAGTGGAGTTACCAGTTCCTGACAGCTGCGAGTCAGCCTCTGGGCATCTTGCTAAATTTTCAAATATAATTATACAGTAGACTTCCTTTAACAAATTCTGTGTTCCCAGCTATAATTATAACTGCTTTTCTTGCTTGTAGCCTGTTCTTTGTCTTGCTACTCTCCTCTGTATCTCCCCCTGCTGGTTAGAACCGTCCTCTGGCCATTCGGGAGCTGAGGCATCAGGAAGCTCTTTACTGCCATTTTCTCTCCAAAGCATAGACTCACCATTGCCTATCAATTCCTTCCTCTTCCGTGCACTCTAGAATACATTCCAGTAATAAAAAGCAATATTTTAAAGCGTAGGCCAGCAGTATTATATGTTAAAGTCATTTTCATTTTCAAAGAATATGCAAATACAAGTTTTCTATACAGTTGTCAGAAGATGACCACCAGTTTACCCAGTGACCCCATAAGAGTTAAGACTCTTCAATCAAATCTTACTCATGGTCATACTTTAGGCCAAGACTATTTTGTTTTGTTTTTAGTAAATGAAGAGTTGCAACCAAAACTGAAGTCATCGTAGACCCAACAGCCATAACCCAGGGTGGTTTCCAGGTCTTGCCTTGACAACACTTGATAAGGTCAGGAATATTAGGATGCGTTCCCGTTTTCCCATCTGTTTTCATCACTCGGATATCCATTATGAAAGTAAATCACTTTTAAAAAATGACTCCATGTCCCTTATAAAAATATTGTTTTGGAATGATAAACTTCAGGACTATATTCCGTTGTCATTTATATTATATTCTAAGTTCTTTAAAAAGAGTTACTTGAAATCAGTAAGAGTCTGGATGTCCGGAAGAGGACTTGAACTTTAGGCTGCTGTGAGTCATAGTCCGGAGAAATCGTGTGTCTTTGTCAATAATAGGTTCAGTACGCATTGTTCACCACTCACTTCCTCATGTAGAAATGCTTCGGAGTATTTGCTATTCGCCAGGCCCTGTGATAGTCATTCGTTTACTAAGATTGTAGTTTGAGGACCAAGATTAGAATGAAAAGGTTTTTTTATAAGAATTGACGTACACTTGGATATAAACAGTGGATTCAGGTTACCTATTAAAAGAATTCTGTATATTCTGGGGAGCTTTAGAAGTAGGATTCCTCTCACATAGTAATTGGCTGACATTCTTTGACCTTAGTGTACGGCAGACGTATCTAATGAACAAACATGGAGAATAACGTTTTGATAAATAAGACATTCTTTCAAACCTTGAGAAATAAGCTTGAAGTCACTTGGCATTAGATTGATGGGCTTTCCTTTTATGACAGAGTAAGTGAATAATTTAAGGTTATATTTTATGTTTGCAGGTTCTCGTGCTGTTTTAGGAATAATAGGGTCTTGGAAAGCAGAACTCTTGAATTTGCCATTCTAAGAGATCTCTCCCTACTGATAAAACTTTATGTGCATGTAGCCAGGTTGAGGCATGAGATTGGATCTGCAGGGGTAGAATATCTGCTGTCTTCAATGTTTTGGTTCCTAAGGAATGCTTACCCCTTGGCCTCAAATGTGCTGTGGTATTAGCTACTTTAAAATAGATCGCTCAAGGCTCTTTATTTGGAGAACCTTAAATATGCATCATGATGCATTACTTGCAATAAAAAAACTAGGCTACAATTACATAAAACAAAACACTACAGCTGCTGACAGATGTCATTAGCAACTCACTCAAACACAGATCCTTCAAAATGAATCTCTAGACACCTGATTCAAGGAGTTAAGATATTATTGCTGAAGGTGAAATACTGCTATCCAGTACATTTATTTATTTTTATTTTTTATTTAAAATTTTCAGAATTTTTTGTGACCTTGGTATTTGATACAGTTTTAAAAACCATTCTCTTGATTTACAATTAATAAATCAGAAGGGATGAGGGAAATTGAAAATCACCCGTGAGGCAAACACCACCGTAATGATTGTTAGAAGTAAGATCTGTCAATGGATGCAAAAAATAGGGTGAAAATTGAAGGATAAATAGAATATTTGCATAGACTAAAAGTATCTTCCTAAGATGTTAACCATTACAAAGGGGAAGATATAACTTTATGGAAGAGACAGCTGGCAGACACGCAGTGATCAAGGTTAGCATCTCCGGTATGAAGGCATATTTAATGTCTCATATATTGTGATGCACTGAAGCAGGGCCATCACTTATGTGATAATCCTGTAAAAACGTATAATACTAATTTTGTCCTGAAAAAAAATTAGGCCAACCCAAACTGAGACACATTTTACAAAATAACTAACCAGTACTCTTCAAAATATCAGAGTCACGAATGACAAGAAATTGTTACGGATTGCAGGAAACCAAGGAGATGTGACAAGGGAAGGTGAGGTGGGGTCCCGGAGAGGGCTCTGGGGTAGAAACAAGG
Organism: Tupaia belangeri chinensis; assembly: GCF_000334495.1. Taxonomy (NCBI): domain Eukaryota; kingdom Metazoa; phylum Chordata; class Mammalia; order Scandentia; family Tupaiidae; genus Tupaia; species Tupaia belangeri. Next base: position 1,718,298 of record NW_006208670.1, on the reverse strand, counting down.
AATTAACGGTGAAACTGGTGAGATCTGAGTAACGCCTGCAGTTGAGTGAGTCAGTCCTTGGAACCTAAGCTAGTCTGACTGTTTTGATAGCTGTACCATTGTTGTGTCGTGTGCCCAGTTGAAGGGTATGTGGGAAATAATTTGCGATTTTTCTTAAGTGTAAAGTGACTTCAAAATAGAAAGCTGAAAAAATCCTTTCTTCAGGAAGTCTGAGCCAGCGCCCTCAGACTTACTGTGTGAGCCCCCGAAGGTGTCGCTCTGTGGTAGTGAAGCGTCTGGGTTTGGAGGTAATCACTTGGGCAAGGTCCAGGGAAGGCTCCTGTTAGAGCAGGCGCTCCTCAGCTCTTGTGGCCGCCCGCCATTCGCTGCTCCCTTTCCCCTAACCTTCTTCCAGTAGTAACTGCAGAGGTGCCCACGTCGCGTAATCTGTGTGAAGATGTTAATTTGCCTCTGCCGTAGTTAGTGGGCCGGTATGTGGACGGATTTGCGCATTAGAAATATATGACATGAAAATCAAAAGTGAATAGCTAGGAGGTTTCTGAGGCTGTAACTCCATTGTGATTTTTACAACGAAAACAACACGTGAGCATGTTTTTTAACATGCTAAATATAAATTATATGGTATCTGGAAGTTAGTCCTCTTCCACAAAAAATGATACTTTAAATGAGTTTGGGCTATTGCAGAAGAAATCTCTGGAAGGGAGTGGCCATGGAAGGACCATTCTGTTCCCTGTTGTCAAGGTGTGGCAGGTCACTTGTCATCCCTTCGAGATTAAAGTGACATGGTAGTCGTTCTGTTTTGAAATCTATAATAGCACCGACCCTGTGTGAAAAGCCATTAGTTATACTTGACACAACGAGTATTTCTTTATGCCTGTAGTGGCATTTGCTATCACTGAACTAAACTTCCTGGGAGGTTTTCTGGACAACTAATTCCTCTCTGCTCTTTCTGCAAATCTGCACTTACTATTAAGGGCCTTTAAGTGCCAGGTGGGTGATTTAAGGATACCACGTTTCTTTCCTGACCTGTATTATTCCAGTGTGTTTCTGTGGCAGGGAGGACTCTGGTGACGGCAGGGCACACAGGCCCTGGAAAGTTCTGTGGAGAGGTAGCCGTGTGCTGGCCTTGGACGATGGACGTGGGGAGGACAGAGAGTGAGTGAAGAATTGCCCCGTTTCTGAACTGTAATTCTTAGGAATCGTGTGAAATTCATTCTAGCTAGAAAACATATCCAAAATACAATGAGTAGGGTTATATCATAAGGAGAATTTAATAGCATAGCCAATATATTCTCATTAACCAGCCTAAAACACACAACCGATTAGAGTCATAAATGTGAATATTTTTACTGGACTATTCATACTAACACAACTAGCTTCCTCTTTCTAAAAAAAATGCTCATTTTACATTGTTACAAGAATTATATGTATGTTTTTAATTTATTTTTATAGACCTCATTAACCCTTTGGACAAAAAGACGTACTTTAAAATGTCATGTTTTTACTAGTTTAATGGTTTCCTTGCCATCATGGTACATAACGTGTATTCTAGCCAATAATCCTTTTCAAAGTTGTTTATAAAAAACGTTCTCTTTACATAGTAGATTTGGGCATTCTACTTTAAGGTTTAAACTCTTAGGAGAAATGTAGCCATGTGTGCTTGGCTGGGGCGGGACACAGGTTGCAGAAAGGGCATAAGAAACCCAAATTTCCCATAGTCTCATTTAGTATTTTACAGTATTGTGTGTGTTTCTAAAGGAAAACAAAATGCTAGGGAGAAGAAAAGTGCAATTTTAATTTTCTCTGAGGAATATAGGCTTTATATTTACAATATGTGGTTTTAATGTTAAAAGATGTAAGCATTCATTTTGCTTTAGCGCTTGGGGCAGATAGGGGAGTTGCTGGGGATTTGGGTCACAACGCTGCCACATGCCAACTGTAATGTCGAGCAAGTTGGTTTGTCTTTCTCAGTCTCTCTTTTTTTTTTTCTTTTCATTTACAAACTATTGAAGGCAAGACAAACTCTCCCGTGACCTGTGAGGAGTCCATCAGCCACACACACGTGCTAGGACGTGGTGACGGAGCAGGAGGGCAGACTGCCTAACTGCAGGTCGTCTGCTTCAGGTTCGCCTCGCCTGGTGTTTCTGCCGCTGGCCTGGGACATGGTGCTCACCCTCCGTTCCTGGGCTCTGCTTAAATGACAAAACACCTGACAAAGCGTATGGAGAGTTAAAGTACTAGAAAAGCAGAAGGATTAAAAAATATTTAAATCTTAAACCATGATTCACTTACATTGATCCAGTTTTATAGGATTTTCACATCATATAACCCCACCCTTGTACAAATGAACTCATTTGGGTCTTCATAATTAATAATACCTGATTTTGAACCAATAAAAAAATGTCATACTATTTGTAAGCAACAGATTTGGGACTATTTCAGATCATTTCTTTTCATTCTTTTTGGGTAGGGGAAAAAGTCATTAGTCTGCATTTATAATCAGGACTGGCTTCCTGTAAAATTATTTATTTTAACTTTTTATTTATAGATTTTGAAATTTACAATTCTAAATACAGCCATAGTAAGGCACTGCATTTTTTGCAGGAAACAAAAAGCACAATTAACATAAAGTCAGAGCCAGCCACAAATAAAATATTCCAGCAAACTGTGTATGGGGAAAACCACTCTGGGAAGCAGATGCCAAGAAATGCCCCATAGGCGGCCTTTTACACTGGGAAGAGAGGGATTTGGAAAATTAGTCGGGGAGGAAAAGGGGGAGAGGGGGCAGGTAGGTCGCACACACTACTGAAGGAGCACTTACCAGGAGGCCCCGTTCTGAGCGCTTTCTACAGACGCCATCATTGAACCTTCTCGGTGACTGAGTCAGGCCCCCACTTTATAGGCAAAATAGCTTAAGTAATTTGTCCCAGAATCTTACCAGCAAGATTTGGGCTCTGGAACGCATGCTCTTGACCTCCGTGAATTCTGCCCGTGTGAAGCCATGTGCCCGTGCAGAGTGTACTGTGTATGTGTTTTCTGAGTAATTTTTGCAGTGGTGTCATGGGATTCTCTCAGACCAAGGGCACGATTTGGCCTTCTTAAAAAGTAATGGGTGAACTCATGGCACTGCTGGGATCCAGGAAAGTAATAACTTGCTGGGGGTACCTCAGTGGTAAGCATTGCTAACTTACTAGAGATTAAAAGAAAAGCTGTGTCCTTCAAAAGGGTGGGAAGGGGGTAAAGGAAAGAGGAGATACCCCCATAGTCATCCTCCTTTTGGGATCTTGGGCACGTACATGCAGGCATGCACACATATGTGCCCAGTGTGTGTTCCAGTCTGCACTCTCCGGGACTTGAACTTCACAGTTGACGTGTGGGATCTAGCTGTCTTAGCCACTATGCAACCAGTCCCAGGTAGTTTTTTGTAAACATTCCATATGTGTGTAAAATGTGTTATCACGTACTGTAATATCACTCATGTTGTCTCACTTTTAATAATTGTGAAGACAAGAGATGGAAGGAAAGCATTGGAATGGAATGGTAAAATGTGGATGTGGAATTACATGATTACATTTTTAGGTATGGATTGATTTAGAATTTTCGTACTCCCTGGCAGAATACCCTGTGGCTAATAGCAGTATTTCATTCTTTAATAGAATCTCACGTGGTAAGGGCTTAGTAACTAATTGACTGAATTAGTATTATTCCAGGTATGGGAATAATAATCTATGAAAATATTTTATTTTAAAAATTATTTCTGTCTGCTTGACAAAAGGGCATGGAATTTTTGCCTAAGAGAGAGATGCACGATTTCCTGTCTCACTTTTTTCCTTTCTACCTTGGACTGTGGCAGAATCAAATGAGCAATACTCTTTGATGACTAACACCTGTTCATAATTTTCCACTGCAAAATCCTTAACAAGGTATCATGACAAATTATATTTTTTCTTAGGCACTGTTTATTTTTTTTCTTATAGCTTCTTTTATAAGGCTCATTTTCACAGCATTATCTTTCTTAGCTCTAAGGCCTTACTTCTAAGTTCTAAACACAGTCCACTCATTAAGAAGGAAATAGATATATTAAGTGGCAAGTTTTTAACCAGATCCGAGATTCCTTATCATAGTTTTAAAAATTTTTTTGAAGCAGTTTTTATTAGTTACCTTACTTGGAATGAAGTTATTCTTGCTTATTTTCTCTTGAGTTGATTTTTTTTTTAAAGCTAGATGATCTATGTGAATTTAAACAAATGGCAGTTGATTGAACCAGAATAAAGTGTAAGGGGCTCAGAGGACATGCTTGTGGGAGGGTCAAGTTGGCATTGATGGTGAAGGACTCAGCGGCCGCACCGCCCACCCCCTGCTCCCCGCTTTCCTGTAGCTGCTTCGCCCTGTCTCGCACCTGCAGTGGGCAAGGAGCAGGTTCGCTGAGCAGCTGCTCTCCGCTGAGTGTGGAGGGGCGGGCGCGTGGATGGCCCACCCGTGGCTCACACATATCCCGTTTCCTGGCCTTGCTGCTGGCCTCAGGTCATGGCGTAACTTCTCGCTTAGCTATCAGACGGTTTCATAATTCTCTCAACTTCATGGAGGCAGAAGCTTCCTTGTAAATATAACTTACTGTGTCTGAAATAGAGTCTGGTCCAATTACCAAATTTCAGTACCTTTTCCTTAATATGCAGGTTTGACGTAGCCAAGGTGAAGAGATAATATTTACTGTCTTAGCTTGGTCAGCGTGCCAGTAAGTCAGTAACTTTTTAAGCTCGTTCGGACATACTTAACTCTGTCACGACAAAATGGATCCCCTCCCATCCCTTTTTCTGAAATGTTGTTAGGAAACCTTTAGACACGACCACATTCGTTGTTGGACACTTTCCTATCAAAGTACAATAAAAAATGATCCTTGATGAGGGATGGGGGTTGGCTGTGTCTGGCATCCAGGTGTGATTTACCTTCCAAGGGTACAGGGCATTGAGGACAATATTTACACTGAGTTTACCGAGTTGCCATCGCCCTGCGTGCGTGGCAGGGCATTTTCATCACTCTGCTGAGATCTTTTATGCACGTTAACTTCTAGCCCTCTGCCCTGCCCAAAGTAGCTACTTGATTTCTGTCTCTGTAGCTTTGCCCCTTCTAGATTTCACGTAAATGAAATCATACAGTATTTCGTCTGTTGTGTCTGGCTTTTATTTTCTGAGCAAAAACTTTGGAGATTTGTTTTACTTCACTGCATGTATATATACCTCACTCCTTTTTATGGGTGACTGTTTCCATTAGTACGTTTTCTCAGCGCATTGACCAACCTGAGAGAAAACAAGCAAGAAGGACTTTATCCCAAGTCAGTCCATCCCATGACGGGAAGATGTTCCTGAATTTTGGCTATTATAAACTAATCTGCCAAAAACACTCAGGTCTGAGTCTTGGTGTGGACATCGTCTCTCCCTCTCCGTTGGGTAGAGACGTGCGAGTGGGATCGCGGGGTTGTAGGGCAGAGAGTGGGATCGCGGGGTCGTAGGATAGAGTGGGATCGCGGGGTCGTAGGACAGAGTGGGATCGCGGGGTCGTAGGATAGAGTGGGATCGCGGGGTCGGAGTGGGATGGTGGGGTCGTAGGACAGAGTGGGATCGCGGGGTCATAGGACAGAGAGTGGGATCGCGGGGTCATAGGACAGAGTGGGATCGCGGGGTCGTAGGACAGAGAGTGGGATCGCGGGGTCGTAGGACAATTTAAGAAACCGCCAGACTTCGTTCCCAAGTGGCTGCACATTATCTACTCCTATCAGGGATGGGGAGGGTCCCCACTGCTTCACATCTTTGCCGGCATTTGTTACTGTTCATGTTTTGGTTAGATGTATCCTTTTACAGCTTACATATTTCTCTCAATATTTTAGGATGTATCTGTGCTGGTACACATAGCTCTTATTTATTCATCTTCTCTGCTGTATGTCATGTCACTGTATGAATATATTCTGAAAATCCAACCATAATATGAAAAAATAGCTTCCCCAAACGCAGGTATATTAAATACGGGGGTTCGCTATTGTAAAACAGTATTTTTAATCACCTGTACTGTAACAAACGGCGCAAAAGATTGTGAAATGTCTACATTACAGCACCTCCCTCCTACACTGGCTTGAAAAGCCTCAGTCACAGCAGATTTTTCCTTAGTTCCTACCACCTGCTTCCAGAGCAATGATCATTCCAGCTTCACTTGAGTGGGCAGTAAGGAGGACAGACGTGGGAGCCCGTCACGGGAGCTGCCTGCTCTGGGATCCCTTTGATATGAAACGTCCAGGATAGGAATCTCTAGAGACAGCAGCTCCATTAGGAGTTGCGGGGACCAGGGTGACAATGGGAAAGAATGACTGGAAGGGGTGCCAGGTGGTTTTGGGGTGGGCTAATCAAAGTCTTCTAAAATTTACCCTTATTGTGGTAATGCGTGCACAACTCCTTATGTTCTGTGAACCAGCGGACCGTATGCTTCAGGTGGGCAAGTTGTATGGTGTGTGCACTGCATCTAAATAAAGCTGTTAGCAGACATGCCGCAGGAGCCCGTGTGTGCAGTGTCAGGTATAGAAACGCAGAGAGGTGCGAGTAAGAGTACTCCCCGTCCCCGCTGTTCCCGTGTCCCTGTTAGGGACCTGTCCCTCAAAGTTTCATGTTCTGGAATATAGGTTGGGAGGTGGCGAGGCCTGTTGGGTGTGAATTGGCTCTTGATGATTGCACCATGGATTAGATTAATTGATTAGGTTAGATCAATGATGCACACAGGGCATGTGTGCTCCCGAGAGAGAGAGAGAAATTCAGAAATCGCCCCCCATCGGGCATGGTCACACCAGTCCTTTCCTGTCCATTTCTCCCTCCTGTCAGGACTTTGTGTTGCGCACGTACACGTGGCTGCCATGTTTTCAGTCTGGGTCTGGTCTGAGACTGTCACTGTACAGCTGGCCATGTGGGATCCAGCAACCCTAATCATCACACCACTGGCTGGTCCAATTCCTTTATTTTTATTTTTAATAGTTTTTTTAATTTTTAAATTTAATTTAATTTTGCTGTAGGATGCGTGGGCTTGCTGGAAGGAGACAGAGAGAGAGAGAGAGAGAGACGGAAGTAAAATGAGAAATCACCCACTGGGGGGTGGTCACACTGCAATCCCTCTCAGGATTTTGGGCACGCACACACACACATCTGCATGATTTCCAGGCTGCCAGGTCCGGAACTTGAACCATGGTCAGCCAGGTGGAATCCAGTACCTTAACCAGCACACCACCGGCTGGCCCTTCCCGAGTTCTTAATAACGGGCATTTCCGTTGTATTCAGTAAGCGGTGTTGCAGGTTGGCTCCGTCTGTGTTTTCGTGGTATCAGTATATGGAGAGTTGTAAGTATATTTTTGTATACATATTTTGTATATTTCGGGATAAATTCGAGAAGCAAAATTACTGGGTTGAAGATGAAGTGCATTTAAAAGTTTTAATCCTACTTCTAAATTGCCTTTTGAGGAGATGCTCTGTTGTCCCTCCCCGGTGACACATCATGACACCTAAACGCACACTCTTCCCCTGCTGGGTCTCGTCAGCATTTTAACCTTTGCCGACTGGAAGGAAATTAACTGATTTTTAAACAGTTTGTTTCTTGAGGGCAAGAGAGGGACAGACAGAGACTCATGAACTCTTTACAAAGTCTTGCACGTCGCAGTTTCCCCAAGTCTGCCAGCTCGCCGGGGTAATGGGGGTGAGGGGCACATCCGAGCATGTTCAGGTTGTCCCGGGATCTAAACTCAGGCCTCTCTCCTATGGCACCAATGCCGCTGTGCAGAAGTACTCTACTGACACTTCGCTGTGGCTGAGACAAAGGAACTCATTTTTTGTGTGTTTCTTTGTGCATCTTGCTATAAGGCTTGTAAGAGAAAATGTTTTTTGTTCATGTCTTTTGTCTGTTTTCCTGTTTGGGTAATGATCTAATTTTGTATTAATTTGTAGAGAGTGTTTTTATATTCAGGATATTTACTTTTGGTCTGTTACGTAGGATAAAAATGTATTTCTAGTTTGCTTATATTTTATATTTATTTATGGTGGCTTTTTTTTTTTTTGTTCCCCACTTATCGAAGTTTTAAATTTTGTGTAGTTATCTTTACTAAAAAATATTCTTAGTAACTTGGCTATATCCCAAGATTATAAAAATATGACGTTTAAACATTGTTTTTCTGGGACCAGCAGTTAGCGTAATGGCTATGTTGCTGAACTGTGGTTCAAGTCCCGGTCCCCGTGGCTTAAACTCATGCCAGGTGCGTGTGCATGCATGCCCAAGATCCCGAGAAGAGAATGGAGGACAAGGGATTGCGGCGTGGCCATCCTCCCTGGGGGGTGATTTCTCACTTTCTGTCTCTCTGTCTCTCTCTATCTGGCGAGTGTACGCGCCCTATAGCAAAAACTTCTCCAAAAAAATTGTCTTTCTGATTTTATTTTTTATGTTTAAATCTTTGATCCACTTGGCATTTTATTTATTATGTGAACCAAAGGAGAGATCCATTTTTCTCTCTGACGCATTTTTGTTCTTAATCAGATGCTAAATTATCACCTATCTTTGAGCCGGTCGTTTTATTTTATTTTGCTTTATTTCATTTTGTTGTTGAAGTGTGCACTCTCTAGAGCGTGTGAGACAGAGAGTGGGTGCGCGAGAAATCATTCCCCAGTGGGTGTTGTGACTCTGCGGTCCTTGTCCTCCATTTCTCTTTCTCGTCAGCATCTTGGGCTTGCACTTCCACCACCTGGATGTTTTTCAGGCTTCAGGGGTCAGGATCCCAACTGCGTCTGGCCATGTGGGTTCCAGCTCCCAGCGTACAACACTTAACCATTGTGTTTGGGGCTCGCCGGAGGCTGTCGTTTTATATTTGATCAGTAATCTCCATTTCTGCCTTTAAATTTCACGATAGAAAGTGTTTGCATACTCACGTGCATGTGCTTGCGCGTGCGAGAGAGAGAACGGGAGCCTGAGAACTACCTCTGACAGGCTCGCTTCATGCCGCCATCTCCTGTTTTCAGCCTTCCGGCTTGTTATGCGCTCGGGCATTCGTGTGGACGCTTGGCCTGTTTTCAAGCCGTCTTAGGGATCCAAACCCATGGCTAGCCATGTGGCTTCCAGCATGGCAGCTCATTGTGCCACAGACAGCCACCTCGGCTGGGCTAGTAAGTCTGTTCTTGTGCCACTTTCTTTTCATTATTGTAGTTTCAAATAGTACATTTTTATAACTGGTAGAGTAATTCCTCTTATTACTCGGAAAGTCAGTATTCTAGTATCGAGATTAAAAATCAAGGGTTTTGCAACTCATTAGTTCATTGTATGACCTCGGGCAAATTATTTAACATTTTTGTTCTTCTCTTAGTTCAGTGGGGGTAATAAAAGGATCTCATAGGGGAATTATAGGATCAAAGCATTTCTCTCCTGCTTCATTAACTTTTCCCTCCTTATTGGGTCTTCCTTATCAGTATACAAATATGCTGTTTTTTCCATTTTAAAAATACTCTTCTTAAAAACATTCCATTGTTCCAATTCATGCTTCCTTTTGGCAGTAAAACTTCTTAGTGTGATTTTATACTGATATTTCCAGTTCTCCTTTCAATTCCTCTTAAAATCATCACAATTAGGGGAAAAACCTTCAGCACGAACCTGAATCCATTGTTGTCATGGTCACCACTGACTTCCCTATTGTTTTTGAGAGATTTTTGCAGGGCGTGTGTACTCAACAGAGAGACAGAAAGTAAGAAATCACTCCTGGAGGAGAAATGGCCATGCCATAATCCCTTCTCCTCCATTCTCCTCTCTCAATTTGGGCACACACACACGCATGGGCTTGTTGTGAGATTCAGGCCACTAGGTCCGGGATTCAAACCACAGCCTGCCATATGGGAGTTCAGTGCCTTCCCCACGATGCCACCTTCTGGCCCTGACTTCCACACCGTTGGTAAGCGGTCACTTCCTGTGCTTACCGGAAACCTGTTGCTGGCATCAGATGTAAGTGCCTGCCCCTTGGTAGCCGCTCTTCATGGTTTTCCAGGACACTGCACTCTCGGTTTTCTCTTTCCCAGTGGTCATTCCTCTTCAGTTCAGTCTGCTGGTTTCTTCTCATTTTCGCTGCCTCTTAATTTGGAGGATGTCCAAGCTTGGTCGTTTGTCCTGTTATCTTTCTTTACTACAAGCGTTCCCATGGTGCGTTTCATTCCATTTCTTGTCTTCAGACACCTAGGAGATCAGTCCGGCCCCCTTCCCCACACTCCAGGCTTGTATATCCAGTGGACAGATTGGACATCTCCACTTCGCTGTCTGATTGTCATTTCAGACTCAGTATGTTAGCTGACCACCTGCTTTTTCTTTCCTAAACCTATTTCACTTGGGGCCAGCAGATAGCATAGTGGTTAAGGCACTGGACTCCCACATGGCTGACTGAGAATCAAATCCCGGACCTGAAACTCAGGTTGGGTGCATCTGCGTGTGTGCCCAAAATCCCAGGAGGAGAATGGAGGAGAAGGGATTGCGTGGCCATACCCCCAGGGGTGATTTCTCACTTTCTCTCTTACTGTCTCTTTCTCTCTAGAGAGTGCATACACACCCTGTAACAAAATTCTCCCTCAAAAAAACCAGCAGAAACAAACACGTATTTCACGTGTAGTCTTCCCCATGTCTGTTCATGACAGATGCGTCTTTCTTGTTGCATAGCTGGAGACAGTGGAGTCGTCCTTGACTTGTGTTTTGTTAATATGTAAGAGAGCTGTTGAATGTGTTGTAATTGATGAAGAGTATTCAATTCTTTTTTTTTTTTGAGTTTTTTTTTTTTTTTTTTTTTTTTTTTGTTAGGAGGGCTAAGTGAGAAAGCAAGCTGCCAACAGAAAGCGAGAAGAAAGACAGAGAGAGACAAAGAGACAAAAAGCAAGAAATCACCCCACAGGGGGGATGGCCACACCACAATCCCTTCTCCTCCATTCTCCTCTCGGGATCTTGGACACGTATGCCCACGCACCCGGCATGAGTTTAAGCTGCAAGGTCTGGGATTTGAACTGTGGTTGACTACATGGGAGTCCAGCGACATAGCTATTACGCTAACTACTGGCCCCTGAATTCATTTTTTTAAAGAATTATTTATTTATTTATTTTTATTTGTTGTTATTTTTTAATTTGGCCAGAGAGAGAGAGAAAGGGAAAGTGAGAAAGCAAGCTGCCAGGTCCAGGACTCGAAACCTTAGCCAGCCATGTGGGAGTCCAGCGCCCTTAACCACCGCGCCACCTGTGGCCCCGCATTCATTGGTTTTTAAAAGTTGTCTATTGCTTCTCTGTATAGTTCCACATGAGAAAGGATGTAATCTAGTATGTAGTGTATCATTTTACTTCCATCCACATTTTAATTGTTATTTATTAATAATTCTCTTGTCTGATTGCATTGGATAGCAGATTGACTTCCTGACACAAAGCTTCTGTAACGTAATTTTGACTCAGATATTAAGCAGCTTTGGAATCAGGATTAGTGGATCTTGAATTGCTAGAAATAATATTAATTCTTCCCATGACTGATACAACATGAAATTTGGAGTTCCTTGGAAGATTGTGCTATAGCTAACAAAGGATTGTTGACTAATATTAATCATATAGTACCTATATTTTATAGTTTATTTAATTTTAAACTCAATAAGAAATGCATTGAATTTTTTTAAAAAGCACTTATATTTAGTTTTGAAATGACTTTATTCCAAGTGATGTTATTCTACCGAGTAACACTCTCTTTCAAGCATAACCGAATGTGTATTTTTAAGGAAAATTTGGGTTGAAAGATAAGGTGATACTTAGTTCATATCCCTAGCTCTCTTTTCTCAACGTTTAGGAACATTTTTTTTTTGTTTTTTAATTTTTGTTTTTGATTTTCATTTTGAAGGAGTGCCTAAGTTTCCACCTAAATAAATCAGTTACCTCTTCCGTGAAGAATGTTATCTGGCCTTCTCTGCTTAAATTAGGGTGAATGACTTTTAAAAATACTTAAGAAATGGACATTTCAGGAAAGTGTGTGAAAGTTTTCCTCCTTTATTTCCTCCCGAATTGTGATCAGAGGTGGTCAAACATTTTAGTGGAAGAGGAAAGTGAAGGATATGATATTCAAAAACGAAATGCTGGGTCGTTGGCAAAGTCATGACTTTTCTTTCCCTATGTAAAAGTGCATCATGACTTTTTCGATAACCCCATAGAACGTGTTAATCCTTGACGAAGTTTTAATTGCTGAGAAAAAGGTATATAATTACTACTTGCAACTGGCTTGTGGAGCTTAATTCTTTTCAGGAAAATAGTTACCAGAATTGAAAACTGACTCGAAGTTCAGCTTTCTGCACTTAAACTAAGGGTTTGGATTTTGTATTAGATAAACGGACTCTTTGTCAGAAACACGTAGTTGTCAGTTGTTCATGTGGGAACCACTACTCCGTGGGGGTGGTTGTTAGCCTGTTTTCTTGGGATGGTGCTTCTGTCTATCGATCATCCTGCCTTGATTATTTTTAGCATTCCTGTATTAGTTTTCCGTAGCTTCTGTACAAAATATCACAAACTTAGTGGTTTAAAACAGCACAAAAGCTTTAAAGGTTATTTATTGAGAGAGAGAGAGAGAAAGAGAGAGAGAGAGAGAAAGAGAGAGAAACACCTGATAGTTTTTCTTTTAAGAATTATTTTATTGGGAACCAGCAGTTAGTGTAATGGCTATGTCGCTGGACTCCTACGTAGTCGACCGCGGTTCGTGTCCTGGACCCGGTGGCGCGTGTGTGTGCGTGCCCAAGGTCCTGATAGGAGAATGGAGGAGAAGGGATTGCGGCGTGACCATCCCCCCTGCGGGGTGATTTCTCGCTTTCTGTCTCTATGTCTCTCTCTGTCTGGCGAGCGCACGCGCCCTATAGCGAAAATCTCTCCAAAAAAAAAAAGAATTATTTTATTTAACTTTATTCAT
>NW_006208670.1:1700924-1703534 GCF_000334495.1 Tupaia belangeri chinensis | reverse complement strand
GCCCAAGGTCCTGATAGGAGAATGGAGGAGAAGGGATTGCGGCGTGACCATCCCCCCTGCGGGGTGATTTCTCGCTTTCTGTCTCTATGTCTCTCTCTGTCTGGCGAGCGCACGCGCCCTATAGCGAAAATCTCTCCAAAAAAAAAAAGAATTATTTTATTTAACTTTATTCATAATTATTATTTTTATTATTTTTTAATTTGACCAGAGAGAGCCAGAAAGAGATGGAAAGTGAGAAAGCAAGCTGCCGGGTCTTGGACTCGAACTGCAGCAGGCTATGTGGGAGTCTGGCAATCTTAACCACCACGCCGACCCCCACCTGACAGAATTTCATAAGGCTGTGATCCCCTTTCTCCCAGCCTTCCTTCAGTCCAGGATTCCGGGTGTACTTGCAGGTAAGCCTAAGGGTGTACTTGGCATGTTCGGGTTGATCCAAGCCCAGGACCTTCCCAGATGGCTCCCGTGTCACAGTGTCGTCTTAACATCTGGGCCACCATGGTTGGGCTTTTCTTCTTTCTGGTTTGGTCAGAGGGCACAGAGAGAGATACAGACGTGAATGAGCGTGTGCAGGCACTCCTCAGTAGGGCATGCTCGGCTGTAACCCTGCTTACTCCATGTCTCCACCGCGGCAGGGCTTGGGGAACACACTCTCCATGCCTGTGTGTCTTTCAAGCTGTGAGGGCCGGGATTTGAACCATGAGCTGGCATCCTACACATACCACTCAATACTTTGCTAAATTTTTTAAATTAATTAATTTATTTTTATGACCCTGTAGTTGGGCTTCTGACACAAATTTTTAATCTTGGAATTGTGTATGTAAGAAGTCCAGTGTATGGATCATAGCAGGCTAAACTCGGGGTGTCAGGAAATTCGTTTCCTATTTGTTCAGTTTGATGGCAGAGTTTCATTCTTTGTAACTTTAGGACCCGAGTTTCTGCTCTTTTCTACATCGGAATCTCAAGCCCGTTTCTAACTTCTAGGGCCAACGCCAGCCTGGCTCACAGCCCCCTTCCTCCACGTGCAGAGCTCACAGCAGCAGGCTGCAGTCTTAGCGCATTTCTCCGGCCCTTCATCCCTCTTCTCTGACCCATGAGATTAGATGGGCCCCCAGGATGAATTGGGATCATCTCTCCATCTCAAGGTTTATCGGTCCCTTTTAGCCTATGGAGTGACCTCTCCACAGGCTCTGGACATGAAGACATGGGCATCTTGTCAGTCTCAGGAGTGTTCTCGGGTAGTAAACCACACGGTTGCCCAAGTTCCGAGTATCTGGTGGAATTATTTAAAATAGGGACAAAACCGCAAACTCAGGTCTCTTTCTTGTAAAATGTGTGTTTCAGTTCTCTCCTTTCTGCTCCGTCTGCTGCTTCCTACTAACATCCCCTCGTAGCTCTCCTGGCCTCCCTCCCGCTAGAGATGAGGAAGGAGCACGTGTGTGGCGTTTCCTTTTGGCCCGCGACGTTTGGATGGAGGAGCCACGTGTTTCATAGCCTGACTGTTCATCGTCCTTTTCTTCTTTTCCTGTTACAAACCCGTGTGCTCACGTTCCTCAGTGTTTCAGGACAAAGTCGCAGGTCAGTCCTGAGGTCGTAGCATCTGAATCTGTGCTTGACTTTGTCGTGAGATTTCACATGAGGAAGTGGAATGAAGATAGGCTCCCCTCACCACCCCTCTGTTCCTTCGGACTTTATTTTATACCGAAGAATTAGCTGGGTATTTCATTTATCTAAACATCTGTTAAAGTATAGAAACAAAAAAATTGCCAACAGCTGTCTTTTAATAAAATATTTGAAGATTTTCATAGTTCGGAATTTTTTTATTTATTGAATTACATTAATCAAGAATGCAATGATATAATTTCTGTGTATCTGAAGACCAAGTTACAGTTCATGTTTACTCTTCGTCTTATATACTTGTCGTCTGGAATTTGCCCCAAAGCATGAAATGCAATTTGTAATTTGGACAGTCTAAAAACGGACCCATTTGTGATTTTTACATCTATATCTTATTTTAATAAGCCAAGTAGATATTTGATACTTGCTAATTTATATATTCTTGTTTCCTTAATTTCATTATCAACTCATAAGCGTTTAGATTTTGTAAGTAATGCATAGTATAAAAACCGATGTTACCACTCTAAAGTTAATCTCTTTTCTTCCCTTTTCCCCCAGTTTACAATGCTAGTTGTACACTCCGTTTTCTGTCAGTGAACAGGGAGGCCGCAGACACACCCCATATTTATCATCGCCGAGTTCACCGTATCTTACAGGAAAGGCACATTAATATGCCGTACAGCAAATCTGACACACATGAACAACCACTTAGCATTTTTAAGAACATATCTGACTTATCGATTCGCTTAAATATCTTTGAGTAGAGTGAGACACTCAGGGAGAGTGCCTGCATCCATTTCCTTCCCAGAACAAGTGCTGCTTGTGCTGACCAGTGAGTGTATCGGCTTGATGTATCCCGGGGAAGACCGGCCCTTGCAGAGCTCTCCCTTTCCACCGGAATCCCTGAATCTCGACACGGTTAAATCATTGCCCGGGTTCTTTTTTTTTTTTTTTTTTTTTTGGGGGGGTTTTTGCTTTAGGCCACGTGGCCCCCCC
>NW_006208670.1:1699502-1700845 GCF_000334495.1 Tupaia belangeri chinensis | reverse complement strand
AGGATTTTGCTATAGGGCACGTGCGCTCGCCAGACAGACAGAGAGAGACATAGAGACAGAAAGCGAGAAATCACCCCCCAGGGGTGATGGTCACGCCGCAATCCCTTCTCCTCCATTCTCCTCTCGGGAGCTTGGGCATGCACACACACGCGCCCGGCGTGAGTGTTAAGCCACTGGGTTCGGGACGCGAACCGCGGTCGATCGACTATGTGGGAGTCCAGTGACATAGCCATTACGCTAACTGCTGGTTCCCAATTGCCCGGGTTCTTCAGACAAAGTGCACTCTGCAAAACAGTTTCTAAACGCCTTCTTGCGTGCCTACGTTTGTGTTTGGTGCTGGTAACTTCCTTCCCTGAAGCTTGAGCTGTAAGATCCTCTGTTTATGCCGATGGAGGAGTTGGGGTGGGGACTTCTTATGATTTCGGTTTTTTCTATGGACTCGGTGTTCCTCTGGAGCCATATCCTGTAAATTAGTACCAAATTGGGTACTGCATGTGTTTGCAAAATATGTGCAATGCTTCTATTTTTCCCCCTCATTGGACTATTTTAATGAAAATAGAAAATACCAAAAGACAGCACTTATTTTATATAAATACTGACCTAACCTTGAGAAAATGGTAATAAGAAATAATATAGATTAAAAAAAATTGGAGAAATGAAGATAATTGATATAAGCATAAAGAGCACACGAATGTGTTTTTGTGTTAGTCTTTTATTGGCGTTTTCTTAGCATGCTTTCCAGAACCAGGGCACTTTAAATTAAAAATGTTCTAGCTTTTCAGTGAAACAAAACGACAGGAAGTAACGTGGTGAAAAGTTTTATAATTTTTCAGATACTTAGTTTTCTCCTTTGGTTTATATCCTAATATTCTCTCTCGAAAACAAACAAAGCTGAAAGACAGTATTTTTAAACCTTTGCTTCCTGTGTACTTTCCAAGACCCTACTAATTTAACAGCTTTGGGTACAATTTTTGCACGTGCTCTCTCGAGGAGTGGGCACCTTGCTCTCCTTTCTCGAGCTGTTCCTTTTGCATTGGAACTATGTTGAAAGCAGGCCATTTTATTTTATTTTATGTTAGTTAATTTCCATGGGTATATTTGTAGGATTTGTTTATTAGTGTGATGTAGTCTTTGGCCTCTGCTCTTCTTCTTTTGAGATTTTACTTTCTTCTATTTTTAACTGCCAGAGGGTATGTGTTCTTACCAAAGAGAGACAGAGAGGGAGAGAAAGAAAGTACCCCTCCTCAGTGGGATACGGCCATGTGCTGCCTCTGTTTCTCCATCTCACAGGGATTTGGGGTACACAGGCCCAGCCTGTCTGTCAGTCCACTGGGGCCAGGATT
>NW_006208670.1:1679164-1699471 GCF_000334495.1 Tupaia belangeri chinensis | reverse complement strand
CTCTTAGCTGTGTGGGATCTGGCTCTTTAACCACTAGGCAGCAGAGCTAGCTCAAGATTTTAAACTACTACATCTTCATAGAGAATTCTTGCATCTGTAGCTCTCCTTTTGACCTCATTCTCGTGTTTCCATCTCCCTGTTTCCTACCACTTTAAATATTTTTGCTTCCCTCTCATTATCCTCATGGTCTTTATCTTAGTCTTAGGAATTCACTCTCCTCCTCCCTCACCCGTCACATCTAGTCAGTGGCTAGTCCTAGCAGTTGTCGTTCCTGCTACTTCGGTACCAGTCTCAAAACACCAGCCCACTCCCCTGCAACCTTCTTCCTGGAGTACTTCGGAAACCTCTCTGCTGAGGTCTCTGTTGTCCTCTTTTTTGTCCTCTGTGCTGTGGTTGGATCCATCTGCCTAAAGCATTCCTTTTACTCTGTTACTCTCCTGCGTAAGAATCTTCACTGGCTCACTTGGTCTATAGACTGAAGTTTGGAATCTCTGGCCCCGTATTCAGACTTCTGCCATAAATTCATTCTGTTTCACTGCTGAGCTTTTTTCTCCACTGACCAGTTACAGAAACGCTGCTGTTTCTGTCATTGTGGCCCCGACAGACTGAGAACATTCCTGCATTTGCACACTTGCACATTTCATAGTTTTTTATACCTTTTCTCCTTTTGTGCTATGATGTCTTTACTTTTTACTTTTTTTTTTAAATTTGCCAGTAAGACAGAGAAAGGGAAAGCGAGAAAGCACCTTCCATGCAGCCTGCTGCTTTTTGCCCACTAAAGCTTACATACTTGTTTCCAGCTTATAGCTCGTGTTCTGCCTACCTCTGAAATATTCCTGAACACGGTGGTCCACTGTAATACCACCTTCCTCTGAATTCCAGTTTTATTTATTCATTGTTTCTCTATGATGAGTTACTTTTTCTCTAGGGTTTTGCACAACTACTTGTTTTTAATTTTACTTGGGTCTAGGGCCTATATTGCTAACTGAATTTTAAGTGCCAAGAGAGCTGGGACATGTTATATATTTTTTGCTTCTCTTGTCTATACTAAAGCTCCATTGAAAAAGAGTTAGACGAGAGAGATGGATTCTGATTTCATGCACTATAATCTAGAAGGGAGAGATAGCTGGGGCTTTTGTTTGTTTGTTTGTTTTTGGAGAGGCTTTTGCTATAGGGCGCGTGTGCTCGCCAGACAGACAGAGAGAGACAGAGAGATAGAAAGCGAGAAATCGCCCCCCAGGGGTGATGGCCATGCTGCAATCCCTTCTCCTCCTTTCTCCTCTCGGGGTCTTGGGCATGCACACACACGCGCCCGGCATGAGTTTAAGCCACCAGGTCCAGGACTCGAACCATGGTCGACTACATGGGGGTCCAGTGACATAGCCATTAGACTAGCTGCTGCTCCCAGAGATAGCCGTTTTATACCTAATTTCATAGATCCCTATTTAGTCACAGTTGAATGTGGTTTGTTACTCTGACAAAGAAAACAAATGTTACACCCTTCTCCCCCATTGTTATTGGCAGATATAATTTTTCTTACTTTAAAAATAAATTGTAATCCTATACATTACTTTTGTAGTCTTAGGTCTTTATATAAATGAACAAAGTTCATTTTATTTCTAAATATACTATTACCAATGTATGCTCAATGTCTAGGTCAATTTAATAGAAAGCGTAATGGAAAGAAAGACTAGTATGTTCTTGGTATTAAAACACTTACATATAGTATGTTTATTTCCCATTGCTGCAATATATAAACTCACGTGAAATAACGAAGACCCAGCTGCAGTGGTTCAAGTGGAGGGCTGTCACTGCACAAGCTGGGACCACATCAGAGACTCGGGTTTAGATCCTGGACCAACCTGAACACACACACTAGGTACAGTAGACCTGAATGAGCACATTGTGTACAGTAGACCTGAACGAACACACTGTGTACAATAGACCTGAACGAGCACACTAGGTGCAGTAGACCTGAACAAACACACTGGGTGCAGTAGACCTAAACAAACACACTAGGTACAATAGACCTGAACAAACACACTAGGTGCAGTAGACCTGAACGAACACACTAGGTACAATAGACCTGAACGAGCACACTAGGTGCAGTAGACCTGAACAAACACACTGGGTGCAGTAGACCTAAACAAACACACTAGGTACAATAGACCTGAACAAACACACTAGGTGCAGTAGACCTGAACGAACACACTAGGTACAATAGACCTGAACGAACACACTAGGTACAGTAGACCTGAACAAACACACTAGGTACAATAGACCTGAACAAACACACTAGGTGCAGTAGACCTGAACGAACACACTAGGTGCAGTAGACCTGAACGAACACACTTTGTACAGTAGACCTGAACAAACACACTGTGTACAATAGACCTGAACGAGCACACTGTGTACAGTAGACCTGAACAAACACACTGTGTACAATAGACCTGAACGAGCACACTGTGTACAGTAGACCTGAACAAACACACTGTGTACAATAGACCTGAACGAGCACACTGTGTACAGTAGACCTGAACAAACACACTGTGTACAATAGACCTGAACGAACACACTTTGTACAGTAGACCTGAACAAACACACTGTGTACAATAGACCTGAACGAACACACTTTGTACAGTAGACCTGAACAAACACACTGTGTACAATAGACCTGAACGAACACACTTTGTACAGTAGACCTGAACAAACACACTGTGTACAATAGACCTGAACGAACACACTTTGTACAGTAGACCTGAACAAACACACTGTGTACAATAGACCTGAACGAACACACTTTGTACAGTAGACCTGAACAAACACACTGTGTACAATAGACCTGAACGAACACACTGTGTACAGTAGACCTGAACAAACACACTGTGTACAATAGACCTGAACGAGCACACTGTGTACAGTAGACCTGAACAAACACACTGTGTACAATAGACCTGAACGAACACACTGTATACAGTAGACCTGAACAAACACACTGTGTACAATAGACCTGAACGAACACACTAGGTGCAGCAGTGCATTCCTAGCTAACGGGGAGGCTGGAGCAGAAGGTCACATTGGTAGGTCCCTTCAAGAATACGTGTCTCCCTTTACCTCTACTGTTTCTTCCCTCTCTCCTTACCTCACTTTCCCTTCTTTGCCCTGCTTCTCTTCTCTCAAGAAAAACAAAAAAAAAGATGACAATTATTAAAAAAAAATTTTTTTTAAGACAGGGTCTTGCAACATCTATCATCCTGCGTCAACTTTCTAGCTGGGACTACAGATATTTTTCACCACTCCCAGCTCTTTTAGACTGGGACCCAAAGACCAGCCTTGAGCTAGTGATTCTCCTGTTTCAGCCTCCCCAGGTTGTTGAGATTACTAACCACCATGCTTGACCTTAAGTTCAGCCAGGAATCGAACCTGGTTTTCTCAGTTGATTCCAGGCTGCAAAGCATAGTGTTTTAGCAGTGTTTGCCACTGTGGCTGGGCCAGTGATGAAAATATATATATTTTTTTGGGGGGGGGAGAGATTTTCACTGTAGGGCGTGTGCGCTCGCCAGACAGACAGAGAGAGACATAGAGACAGAAAGCGAGAAATCACCCCCCAGGGGGGATGGTCACGCCACAATCCCTTCCCCTCCATTCTCCTCTCGGGATCTTGGGCACGCATGCACACGCCCCCGGCATGAGTTTTAAGCCACCGGGTCCGGGACACAAACCGAACCACGGTCGACTACGTGGGAATCCAGCGACATAGCCATTACACTAACTGCTGGTTCCCATGAAAATATTTTTAAAAGGAAGATTCCTTCAATTCAAGTTACTAGGAGGTTTTAGTTAATACACTAAAGCTTTCCTTTGCAGGAGAATAGAATTATATTAAAAAATAAATACATTAATGATACATTATTATTTTTGCTTTAAGTATTTCTTCAGTGGCTTGAATAGCATCACATACTTCATAGGTATGATTTTTGAGCTCATAACAACCATAGAAAGTTAATAATGAAAGTGGCAAAATATGCAGGGAAACTAAAAATTATTGTATTTGCAAATGTAATATCATGATTTACATAAATGTTATAGTTAGAAACATTATGAATGTAAACATGCCTTCTCTATTCTCAGTCCTATAATGCCATTCTTTGTCCAGTGGGAGATGAAGGGGATGTTGAGACTGCTGGTTAACCTATTAGAACAGCTCTACAAAAATTAAGTAGCATTGATGTAAATATGAGGAGGGAAAGGAGTATTTATCTCCATTAAGTGACATAAAAAGCCATGGTAAGAATAACAGGCGGGTGGGTGTGCATTAAGGAGTGAAATCCCTAAATTCAAATGCTAATTATAAGCTGAAGGACAATTTCCTCCCACTCACTTAACTGTGGTATATTTTCTTTAGTCAAAGTGTAATGCAGAGTTCTTCAAGTGCTGAATACAGCTTTTATTTTTTCTTTTCCTCTTAGCATATATATTAAAAAAAAAAAACACAACAATAAAACCCTTCTGCCGGACTGTGATTTTGATGGATATATGTGGAATATGAAACCAGGTGTTACGGAGATCATTCACGTGATTGCTCTTGGGTTGTCTTTCTGGTGTGCCTTACCTGTTCCCACTAGTAAAAACCAAGTGTTTGGTAGTAACGTTCAAATTATGTAAATGTATTTGAGCATGTTTTTCTCGCTGTGACGCACCAAGGCTTGGACTATGAGAGATCTATGATACGGGCATTAAGAGCATATTTGTTTACATCACTATGGTTTTTAAAGCTTACGTTGGACATGGTATCTGGCATCTTGGCATAAAGTGATGTATTGCCTCTTCGCGAAAAGTTTTGACATTTCAAATATCTGAGAAAAAGCAAATTTCTCTGCATTTCGTACAGTGTAGTTCAGTGGCAGTTTTATAATGTGTTTAGTAGTTGAAAGGTATGTTTGAGAGATTCCCTGTTTTACAGCTTAGCTGGCTTTTCAGTTGTAGGGTGGTAGGGTAAAGCATAACAGACTTAATTTTTTTAAAAAAAATTTTGTTTTTAGAAATAGAAGCACAAAAAGTCCTTTTGTAATCTTGCCGTTTTTTAAAATTCTTAGGTATGCTTTTTATTTAGCTTTTAGTAACTTGTAATTTAAGATCACAGTTATTAGGTGTATTTCTGCATTTTATATATCACTCCCAGATGCTACAGTATTAGTTTTTATCACTGCATATTTTATGAAATGTCAGCCTTCTGCTGGCTGTTCAGGCAGCATTGTTAGTGATCAAAGGCACAACAGAAAGGAGAAGAATCTCAACAGTTGGGTTATCTTTGTCCTTCATTGTTACAAAAATGCTGTAAACTTCCTTTATTATAAAAAGTAAAATAAAGAAATCCTGTAATTTGTAAAATAGGATGCCTTTGTTTTTTTTTTTTTTTTTTTTTTTTTAACCAAAATACAAATCTTAAAATGTTTGTTACAAAGCAGTCAGGTTAGAAAGAGAAATAATCTCGGATTTCCGAAGTTTCCTTGGTTAGGAATGATGCTGGTCTAGCCTGTGTAACCTAACACCTTCTAAATGACTGCCGCACAGCACTGGACAGCAGACGCGGATACTTGGCTTAAACCCTTAATTTTGTCCTGTAAAATACATAGAAGAAAAGTGATTACTAGTTTTAATATGACCATTTTTAAAGTTTTACGCGATGTAGTTTATTAAAATATCTCCTCAACTAGACCTACTTTGTAGTTTAAAACTGTACAGATTTAAAGATCCTTTTGCTTTACTTCAGTGATTTCAGTATCAGGATAAAAGCACAGAATGGGAGGAAAATGTTTCAAAGCCTGAAAGAAAATCTGTAAGAATAAAAATCTTGAATGATTCTGATCAGCTGTTGTGTATGCCCAACACAGCAGTTGGTTCAATCAATTTTATGTTTGGGGATGGTTTTATTAAAATGAGCTGCTGCTTTCAGTAAATCATTGGGAAAGATGCTGGCGTTATGCTTGTCTTTTTGTGTGTTGGGGGGGCAGAGCTTGTAAGTGTAGCCTTCTCCCTTGGTAACATAGGAGACAATTTCTGACTACCATGAAAGTTGATATTATTTCTGGACATTTGCAAATAGAAATAGAAGGGGAATTTTTGCTAAAAAGTGATTTTATTGAAATATATTTAGATGGCTGTCTGCAGGAAACTGATATTTCTGACCTTTTTTTCTTTTTAAAGAGATTTTGCTGTACAGTGTATGAGCTCGCCAGAGAGACAGAGAGAGACAAAGAGACAGAGAGTGAGAAATCACCCCCTAGGGCAGATGGTCATGCCACAATCCCTTCTCCTCCATTCGCCACTCGAGATTTTGGGCACACATGCACATGCGCACACACGCCTGGTGAGTTTCAAGCTTCTGGCTCTGGAACTCAAACCCCCGTCAACTATATGGGAGTCCAGCAACATAACCATTAACTATCTGCTGGTCCCAGAAACTGCCATATCTAATAAAAAATCATTAGCAAATAATGATTTAAGTGTCTTTGGTTGTTCATACAATTCCTAATTTAAAAGTGAATGCAAGTCGTTTTCTTATAGAAGAATTAGATCTTTGTAAAGCATTTCAAATGACTTAGCCATTGGGTAATGTTAGAGACCTCCACTTTATGTCCTGACGTGTGCATCTTCCTTACTATTCCAGGTCTGGCCCACAGGTGAACAGTGTTGGTCTTACCTCAGAGTTTGCTAGTAATGCAGGCCCTCAGGCCCAACCATCTCTGCTAAGTCAGAATGTTCACTTGATCACAATCCCCAGTTCTTCATAGGGACATTAAGTTTTGTTTTTGTTTTTGTTTTAAGAGGTTTTTCGCTATAGGGCGTGTGCGCTCGCCAGACAGACAGAGAGAGACATAGAGACAGAAAGTGAGAAATCACCCCCCAGGGGGGATGGTCATGCCACAATCCCTTCTCCTCCATTCTCCTCTCGGGATCTTGGGCACGCACGCACACGCGCCCGGCGTGAGTTTAAGCCACTGGGTCCGGGACTCGAACCGCGGTCGACTACGTGGGAGTCCAGCAACGTAGCCATTACGCTAACTGCTGGTTCCCAGGACATTAAGTTTTGAGAAGCACCACCGTGACGCTTCCCAGTCAGACCTCTCGTTTGTTCAGCGTGTACGCATGCCTCCATTTTGGGGTTACTGATATTGGAGTTGGTCATTTGCAGTTCAAGAGTTGGAGGAGGCAGTGGGTGCTCTCCCAAGATTTTAGTGGAGTCTGCCAGCAATCAGGTATTTAATGTAGAACTCGTGGGCTTTTGGTCTTTTAGCAGATGTAATTAGAATCAGTCTCTATTAGGTTGCAGTAGAGTCTTGTTTTTTTCTATGCAAAAATGTGTCCTGACCTTCCCAGCAGCCTAATATTTTGCATTATATATAGAAAACTTCCTTTTGCCCAGGTCACGTTAAGCAGGTATTTCCTCTGGGTCACGGCAAGTGTATCAAGTCTGAGAGCTTCATGATGTGCCCCCCGTCGCTCAGAGGAAGCATTCCCAATCTGTGTTCTGGGGTATATTTTTCCCAGGAGATGCTCCGAGTGAGAAGATCTCATGGCCAAGTAGGTTTGGAAAGTACTGGGTACCACATTGTCCTTAGGCAACCACGGTGCATGGATGTATCGGAAGTTCTGAGACTCTGGTATAACTTAGTTCAGTTTAACATTTTCCGAATTTAAACATAGTGTGTGCTCTAGATTGAACATGGCTCAATTAATGTGTTGGAACTTGGTTGTATTGTAAAGTAGTAAGTGAAAACTTGATCCATTTCTGATGCCAAAAGGTGGGACTTTGGGGAAGAGATTAGGGCGGAGGGCTCCTCTCACCCCACTCTGTGATTGAGCCCGGTAGGTTTATAAAGAAAGGGAGTGAGGCAGGTGGAGGCCATGTGGATACGAGCCGCACTCCCTTCTGTCTGAAGTTCTCCTTTCCTGCCTCTACTGTTCTGTGATGGCTTTGGATTTTTTTTTCTTTTTTTTTAAGAGAGGTTGTTTTTTTGTTTGTTTGTTTGTTTGTTTTTTGCTATAGGGCGCGTGTGCTCACCAGAAAGACAGAGAGAAAAAGAGAGACAGAAAGCGAGAAATCACCCCCCCCCAGGAGGATGACCACGCCGCAGTTCCTTCTCCTCCATTCTCCTCCTGGGATGTTGGGCACGCACACACACACACCCAGCGTGAGTTTAAGCCACCGGGTCCGGGACTCGAACGCGGTCAACTACATGGGAGTCCGATGACATAGCCATTATGCTAACTGCTGGTCCTGTGCCTTTGGATTTTCAAACCATCGGAATCATGAGCCAATAAATCTGCTTCTTCATAAATCAGCCTATCTTAGGTATTTCTGTTGGCCATGCAATAATGGACTAAGAAAACATCCTTTGCATCTTTTCAAAAAACTGAACAACTTTAATATCTTTAGCATGTATACAAGTTGGCTTCTTTCCAATTTATTAGAAAGATAAACTTATTTACTTAATCAAAATAAAAAATAGAGGCAACTTTCGAAATTCTCATAATGTCATGCCACATACAACATAATTTCTGGCCCTGTTACTTGGGTGCAAAAGGTACCAACAGCTCCTGTGTGTTGAAGGAATCAAACTGAAGACATTGTTGAGGGTTGGAGGAATTGAGGAAACATCTTTTAGAAGGAAAATGTTGAACTGATCTCAGTCATGTATGGTGGTAAGTGGAAGGGAGGAAATTAAATATTCCTAATGCTATCTGGAAAGAGGAAAGCCGTGAGCAGTGGCACAAGCTGAACATTTCAGTGAACAAATGTTTACGGCATCCCTAATATAGAGCAGGCCCTGACCTTGGCCTTGGCCACCCAGTAGTGAAAAATAGACAGCCCTGCCCTCCGGTTGCTTTATTGCAGTGGATAATAGTACATTCTGGCTAAGTGAGGAGCCTGAAGCCAAGACATAGGAGTTTTGGGGAGGATTCATAACGCATCCTATTGGCTAGAATACTGTTTTCTTGAATTCCAGAACCAGGACTCAGCTGTAGTGAGAGGGGCTTCTGGTTAGGGAAAACAGAGGAAAGACAGTTAAAGGATTTCAAAAGGTAAGGTTAGAAAGATCAAACAGCCTTAAAAATCTTACAGCTGGCCCTAGAGCAAAAATCTCTCCAAAAATCAAATCAAAACAAAATAAAACTTACAGCTGAAAGAGAGGCTTAATGCAACACCAGAAATGCAGCGCATCATGACAGTTAAAACCAGCGCCGTTCTTTGGAGTAAGACAGGGTGCTCACTTCACATTGGTAGGCCCAGTAAATCCTCCTAGGTGTACTTACTGGTAGACGTTTTACCCTATTCCCTTTGCTCCCGCTACACACAAACTTTTTTTTTCTTTAGTTGCCAAAGGACATATTCTGTTGAAGGAGAGAGAGAGAGAGGGAGAGGAAGCACCCCCCCAGAAGGACCGTGGCCCATCCTCTCAGATTTGGGGCGTGCATGCAGATGTGCCTGGCATGTTATTCAAGTCACTGTGCTTGTATTCCTACCATGACTGGACACATGGTATCTGGTTCCCGTGACCACTAGATTATGGGGCTGGCTCACACACAGTATTTTTCTGAACTGTTTGAGTAGAAATTGCTTACGTTATGGCCATTCTCACAAAACACATTTTTTAAAGTTTGTCTATTTAATTCTTTCATGAGTGAACGAGACAGATGAAGAGAGTGAGAGAGCGATAGCCAGTCCTAGTCAGCCCCAGAGCATGGGCACATGAATCCCTAGAATACTCAGAGAGGTCTCTCTGGACAGGAACTGGGAACCCTCCCGTATGGGTCACTCTTCTAGAACATTGTGTTTACCACTGGACCACTGTCTAGTCCCCCGATAATGTTTTTCATAGCATTTCTTCCATTTAATCCAGTTGGGAGGGTCAAATGTTGCTTTTAATTGTCACTTTAGTTTAATTGGTATTTGATTTGGAATGGTTCTGCAGCCTTCCTTTATCTTGGATGACATGAAGGTTTTTGAATAGTACAACCCTCCATTGTCTGCCTGTCCCCCTACCCACCTACCCACCTACCCACCTACCCACCTACCCACCTACCTACCTACCCACCTACCCACCTACCCACCCACCCACCTACCCACCATTTCTCCTTTGTGTATTGTCTGCCACTTCTCGTGTTTGGGTTCAGATTAGGAACTCTGACTGGAATACTGCATAAACGCTACTGTGTCCTCAGAAGGGCACATCTGGAGACATACCAGTGATGATATTTCGGTCTTTTCTCCACTTCAGGATTACCGTTTTCTTTCTCTGGCAACTAACAAGCAGTCTGTGGGGAAACCCACTAAGGCCATGAAAATGCTCCTTACTAAAATATCCACCTAAATTTAGTATCTTTTTTTTTTAAAAGAGATTTTTGCTGTAGGGTACGTGTGCTTGCCAGAGAGACAGAGAGACGGAAAGCGAGAAATCATACCGTCGGGATGACCACACTGCAATCCCTTCTCCTCCATTCTCCTTTTGGGATCTTGAGTTGGCTTTGGTCCCTCTGTCTGTGGAATTGCAAGACCTCCCTGTTGTTGCTTCTTTCTCTGGAATTGTAGAAACCAGCTATTGGTTCTTGAAGGCTGGAGAACCACTCCTCCCCAGCAGCAGGCTGGGCAGGTTTCCTTGCTGATGAGCTTAAGTGGAGTAGCTCGGCTTGGGGCCTGCCTGTTGGTCCTGGATGGGGAAGGGGCAGAATGGTGTCAGCACATGTGCAACAGCAGCTCCTGCCTTGTCTCTAGGATTGTGGGGTCTCTCTGTCATCCTTCTTTCTCTGGGCTCTTAAAGTATATTTAAGATATTTTGAATAATACATTTGAAAATTAGTAGCAAAAAACGACATTAGCGACGTAAATTAATTTACTGCTGTTTAGCTGAATTAGTAGATAGACTGAGACCAAAACACAAGCACTAGTACATGTGTGATCTTGTATTTATTTTACCTGAGTGTTGGTTTGAAATCCAGTAAACAGGTAACTCAAATGCAAGACTGAAAATTTAGATTTTCTCCTGTAAGTAGCTCCACGTTATTTATTTTGTGAATCATAGAGACCACAACCTGGCAGCTTTTTAAAGAGAGTATTCAATCGGAGGTATTTCTAGGTTTGTAGTACAGTTATTTAGGACTAAGCAGACTTTCTAAAATTTTAAAATTCTCGAATACTTGTGGAATTAGTGGGCAGATCTATTGAATATGTATTTTCTAAACTATACTTAAGTCAGTAAATTCAAATTATTTAATGTAAAAGTTAGCAAAGTTAAAATTGAGATGGTCTAATATCTTATTTCATCCTCACCGTATCTTTTTTACGGGTGCAAGATACTGAGGTATAGGTATCCATGAAAGAGTAGTTTTTCCCTCTGCATATATAAAATTGGGGAGGAGGGCAGCCCCATGACCTAATGGTTAAGGAAGCTGGATCTCTGGTGTCAGTCCCACAATTGACCATTGTTTTCAAGTTCTGGCCCCTGGTGGCTTGAAAACACCCCAGGCACTTGTGCGTGTATGCCCCAGATCCCTTCAGGATGGAGGAATGGAGAAGAAAAGGTTATGGTCTTCAGGCGCTTTCTCCCTCTCATGGTCTCGGCTTCTCACTATTGAGTGCTTGTATGATCTAGCAATTAAAAAACATTTTTGTATACTTTTCACGGCACAAATGATCTTCCTAACACCTATTTTAGAAGCCTTATTACTTGCCACTGTCACCCACCTCTCTCCATGTCTCCGAGAGGCAGAGTAGCAGCACCTTTCACGTTCCGTTGCCTCGGTGTCCCCGTCTCTGGCTACAGTGCTCGTTTGGTAGTTTAGTGCTCTACACCACTGCTACCGTCTTTCTCACTAAGTACCCGACGACTGGGTCAGCCATTTTTCTTTGCTGTTAATGGTTAGCTACATTATCCAGTGAGCTTTCCTTTCTGTCTTTGTGAGAAGAAGCTACTGGGTGGAGAGATCAATAAACAAACACTAGTTTGGTAGTAAGTGATGAAAAGCCAGGAGCCACAAGCAGAGAAAAATATATCTAAATACTTGACTCACTAATAAAACGAACTTACTTGTCCTCTCTCTCTGGTTTTAATGAGTGTTCCCTTTTGTTTTCTGAAAACTAAAACTTTCTCTGAATGACTCGTGTCAGTCACTACTTTTCATAGGGTTTTCCCTGTTGCAGCCAAGTACAGCTTGAGTTTTTTTTTCCTTTTTGCATAAGTCGAGCAAGATAGATTACAGTGTTCCCTGAATAAAATGATAGGTCGTATTACAAAAGTGAATAGATTGGTGAAAAAGAAACTGGGAATCCAATTTTCATAGAAGGCGTAAGAAGTCAGCTTGACCCTGTGTTGCAGTGGCTGGGATCTGTGCATTGGTAGCTGGGTCCCATATGGCCGCCTGTGGTTTGAATCCTGGCCCTGTTGGCCTTCTAAATATGTTGAACACGTGTGTGTGTGTGTGTGTGTGTGTGTGTGTGTGTGCACAGCCAAAATCTCACAGGAGAGAGAAATAGAGAACAAAAGGCACACTTGTACCCCGTTAGGGGATGCATGAGTGTGCGGTGGTGCGCTCTCTCTCTCGATCATGCACATCCTGCAACGCACTTGACCTTTGGCAATGTAAAAAAAAAAAAAAAAAGAAGGGAAAGTTGAAAAATTCATCTATTGCATTGCTGTAGCAGAGTATTTGGGGGGATCCGACTGTGACTGTCCATTTTAGTAAGTTTCTTAAGTGATATTTATGTACACTAAATTTTCAGAACCCCTGCTACATCCTCTGCTGGTAGCTTGTAGAATGACTCTGGCTCTTCTGATGTCAGCTCTTCTTCTCCAGTTGTGGGAAGAACAGAGGTCATCTGCGTTTGCCAGTTATTCCTGGTGACCTGCCAGTCCCTGTGCTGTGAAATCTTCCAAGCTCCTAGGGTCAGCTTCAGTTCGTTGCAGGCCAGTGAGATCCATGGCTAGCTTTCTGCTCCACGTCCCCCTCTGTTGGCACTCCCGCGGAGCGGAATGTGTGACATTAAGGCAGTGTACTCTGTGTACCTTACATGCTGTGTCTGAGTCTTCACTTACGTTTCCTAGAATACGAATACATATTTAGCACTCCCGCTTAGCAGGTCCCAGATCTGAAGTCTGAAATGCTCTAAAATCGGAATCTTTTCGAGCACTGGCATGATGTCACAAGTGCTAAATTTCACATCTGACCTCACATGATGGGTCTTAGACAAATGCTGTGATGGAAAAATATATAAAATTATTTTCAGAGTGCGTATATATAAGGTGTGTATGGAATATAAGCGAATTTCATATTTAAACTTGGCTCCCATCCCCAGGGTGTCTTATTATGTTTACTAAAACTTTCTCTGAATGACTCGTGTCAGTCACTACTTTTCATAGGGTTTTCCCTGTTGCAGCCAAGTACAGCTTGAGTTTTTTTTTCCTTTTTGCATAAGTCGAGCAAGATAGATTACAGTGTTCCCTGAATAAAATGATAGGTCGTATTACAAAAGTGAATAGATTGGTGAAAAAGAAACTGGGAATCCAATTTTCATAGAAGGCGTAAGAAGTCAGCTTGACCCTGTGTTGCAGTGGCTGGGATCTGTGCATTGGTAGCTGGGTCCCATATGGCCGCCTGTGGTTTGAATCCTGGCCCTGTTGGCCTTCTAAATATGTTGAACACGTGTGTGTGTGTGTGTGTGTGTGTGTGTGTGTGTGCACAGCCAAAATCTCACAGGAGAGAGAAATAGAGAACAAAAGGCACACTTGTACCCCGTTAGGGGATGCATGAGTGTGCGGTGGTGCGCTCTCTCTCTCGATCATGCACATCCTGCAACGCACTTGACCTTTGGCAATGTAAAAAAAAAAAAAAAAGAAGGGAAAGTTGAAAAATTCATCTATTGCATTGCTGTAGCAGAGTATTTGGGGGGATCCGACTGTGACTGTCCATTTTAGTAAGTTTCTTAAGTGATATTTATGTACACTAAATTTTCAGAACCCCTGCTACATCCTCTGCTGGTAGCTTGTAGAATGACTCTGGCTCTTCTGATGTCAGCTCTTCTTCTCCAGTTGTGGGAAGAACAGAGGTCATCTGCGTTTGCCAGTTATTCCTGGTGACCTGCCAGTCCCTGTGCTGTGAAATCTTCCAAGCTCCTAGGGTCAGCTTCAGTTCGTTGCAGGCCAGTGAGATCCATGGCTAGCTTTCTGCTCCACGTCCCCCTCTGTTGGCACTCCCGCGGAGCGGAATGTGTGACATTAAGGCAGTGTACTCTGTGTACCTTACATGCTGTGTCTGAGTCTTCACTTACGTTTCCTAGAATACGAATACATATTTAGCACTCCCGCTTAGCAGGTCCCAGATCTGAAGTCTGAAATGCTCTAAAATCGGAATCTTTTCGAGCACTGGCATGATGTCACAAGTGCTAAATTTCACATCTGACCTCACATGATGGGTCTTAGACAAATGCTGTGATGGAAAAATATATAAAATTATTTTCAGAGTGCGTATATATAAGGTGTGTATGGAATATAAGCGAATTTCATATTTAAACTTGGCTCCCATCCCCAGGGTGTCTTATTATGTTTAATGCAAATATCCCAAAATCTGTGTGTGTGTGTGGGGGGGCAAATCTAAAACGCAGCTTTCTGGTCCCAAGCATTCAGATACGGGTTACTTGACCTGTACTTCCCAACGAGGGTAGTACAGACCCTGACACTACTCATGCCACCCATATTTTAGTTTAACTTTTTTGAGAAAGTTTTCTTTGCTACAGGGTGCCTGCACTTGCTGGAGAGACAGACAGAGAGAGGGAAAGGGAGAAATCGCCACTCCAGGGAGGATGGTGACACCACAATCCTTCTCCATTCTCTTCCTGGGATTTTGGGCACACACGCACACACACACCTGCCCGGTGTCAGTTTTAACCTCTGGATCTGGGACTTGAACCGCAGTTGGCCATGGGGAGATCTAACAACATAACCATCAGCTGCTGGTCCCTCATCTTTTTAGTGCAAAGTGCATGGGTTGTGGGTTCAGATAGCCCTGGTTTGCTTGCTGGTTACTGGCACTTCACACTTCCCTAAACTTCAGTGTCTTCATCTGGAAAATGATCCTTACATTCTCACATTGTTGTGAGGATTACTGCCTAAAGCCTAGAGTGCTTAGTATAGTTCTGTCCCAGAGTAGGCATTCCAATAGATGGTGACTGTTATTTAGCAGTTTCAGATAAGACGTAAAATGCAAATCTGCCTAAGGGAGCTTAGCCAATTATAGGCTAAACGAGTTCGTCAGGTTTTGAAATGGATGCATTCCTGTTCAGAAGCGGCATGATCCCTGAGAGTGGGAAGACACTGGGATGTGTGAAGGGATCTTCCCTTTGGGAAGAAAATGCATGTCTCCCTTTTTCTCCCCTAAAGTACCCACATCCTGGTGGTGGCTCAGTTTGATTCTTGCCCTAATACGTCTTTTAGTTCCAGGAAATGTCTAAGTCTAAACTCAGCCTTTCTCTCTAGAGCTGATCTTCTTGCCGGGTTTTGTATCAGTGATGAAATCGCTGTCCATCTACAAAACAGAATCCCCCTGGGATCAGCAGGTGGCCTAATTGTTACATCGCTGGACTCCCACATGGTTGACCACAGTTTAGATCCCGAGCCGGCGGATTAAAGCTCACGCCGGGAGCATGTTTGTGTGTGCGTGCCCAAGATCCCAAGAGGAGAATGGAGAAGGGATGTGGTGTGGTCCACCCCCCCCGGAGGGTGATTTCTCACTTTCTGTCTCTCTGGCGAGTGCGTGCACCCTATAGCAAAAATCTCTCTCTTAAAAAGCAAAAGACAAACAAAACCCCGAATCCGCCAAGATCTGCTGATTTTCATCCCAGAAATCTCTCTCTGCCTTCTTTGTCAGCCACCCTCACGTAGTCTCAGCACTGTCCTCTCATGTCTGTCCCCTTCCCTGCCACCTCTCATGGCCTCTCTTTGTGATTCAGCCAGATTCGATGTTTTTTCAAAGTCAAGTTGTCATTTCTTTCTTAAAGCGCTTTGGTGACTTTGCTGAGTTTTCCCTCTCAACTTGTTTCATACAGAGTCCCGCTAGCTGTGACTGGTCTCTCTGCTTCGTAAGTTACATGAGGGCCGACATAATATCAGTGCTTACAGAGTTCTAGAATGCTCTGGCAGTAGACAAGAGATAGTAAATGAATAACTAAGTGTGTAACTTAGGCAGTTAAAATACAAAACGATTATATCTAAAGTGAGGCAAGCACAAAAGAACTTACAGCATTGGCATATTAAATATTGTCATTTGGGAATGCTTATGTTGTTACAGCGTTAGCTTAATCTGCCTCTCATTTTACTTTTTTTATTAATAATAAGCATAAAGAGGGACCAGCAGGTGGCGTGGTGGTTAAGGGCGCTGGACTCTCACATGGCCGAGCATGGTTTGAGTTCCAGATGTGGGCGGATTGCTTTCTCACTTTCTCTCTCTCATTAAAATAAATAAATTAATAAATGTTAAAAAAATAAAATGAAAATAAACATAAATAGAATTTTGAATTTTGAATATCCATGGAGGTTAAGATCGTCTCAGAGTCTGATTGTATGTTAATGACCTTCAGAGTATCAACGCGGCTCTTTCCTCGAAGCTGCATGGTATTTGGAAGTTTCCAGTTGTAGATTCTGGCTGGTTACAAACATCCTGATGGTGACTGTATGGAATGCATTTGTTTATTTTAGTTGTGTAAAGCATTAAAAATTTAAATTCTACAAGCTTCATCAAGAGAAGTCACAGATATAGATTCCTCTGCTGTCATGAAAATTAGACCCTCGGAAGGTTAAAATGATGTTTGAATTACTCTTTTTATGTTGGCTTTTTTTTGTATTTGGGCTTTTGTGTATGGCATGACTGTGGGCAGATTGAAGTATACCCGTGAAAACCCCTAACGCTGTAGTATTTTCATGAAAATAGGTTTAGTACTATTGTTTACATTTTAAAATTATTGCTTTCAATAAGATTTTGGTTTCCATCTATCCTTAATTCTCCTTAGGAATGTACAACTTAAAAAAAAAAGAGGCACAGTCAGCAGAAAAAAGAGGTGGTCTGAGCATTTATGCGTTAAATATGCATGCTAATTAGGAAAAAAAATTAGAAAAATATGAAAACAGATGTTACATAAATTATTGCAGTCCCAGGGCAGCAGTAACTTATATACTGACAATAATTTTTATATGTGCATGTGTATGTCTATTTCTAGATTTCTTAATATTTATGCAATTCCTAAGAGTATAGCTAGAAAAAGAACTGGTATATCCTTTCAGTGCCACTGTGGTACAAACGTTCCTTTTGCATATGAATTGCTGAGGAAACCTGCTGATTTCAGACAGTCTTCCTGTGGAATGATCCTCTGCATTTCCTTCATTTTTCCTCTAATGATTTTTTTTCTGTTAGCTTCTCTGATGGTGTGTCAATTTGTTCTTTTATTGGATATATCCCATCACAACAAAAAGGTTAATTAACCACCCTGGCAGTGTGAGAAATCGAAAATTGGCCGAAAATTTTAAAATGGTCTAAAGTGCATATTTGGAAATAGAACAGATTATAACTACTTAGGATACTGATTGTAGTAGTGTCACTTTTTCTTTTTGTTACTGTTGGACTTTCTGAAGAAATAGTCATTGTTTTTGAATAGCAGTGACACACTGGTATGGCGCTAAGAAGTACCACTTAAGGACAAATTCATCGAATTTGTGTTGGCGGAGTTGAAAGATACTCAGATTCTTTCTCTAAAAAGCCATCTTTGGAATAAAATCTGTCTGTATTTTTATAAGAAAAAGATGAGAGAGAGAGATGCTTTATTTTAGTGGTATAGCAATTTTTAGTTGAACTATACAAGAAAAACCAACTGAATCTATTGCTGTCTAAGGAACAGCTGACAATATTTAGATATTTTTCAAATGTGCAATATTTATAAAAGTATCATTGGGAAATTTTCAAAGAAGATTGAAACTTATAAGAAAACGCTGAAATCAGAATGTGATCTATAAATCATTTCCTTTACCAAATAAATAAACAAAAGATGAATTGTATTCAATGAAATGCATGGATGTAAAAGGGCATAGAACATTTCTGGAAATTCGTTTTCCGAAAGAGTGACTTGGTATTTGGTTTTAGCAACATGTGATGGTGAAATCATTAGAAGTAATTCCTATTGAGTCGCAGTCAGTCCCAGCTGGGTCTCTTAGGTTTCTGGTTCTATGTGGCTGAGTTATATTTTACACTGTATTACCTCGCTGTTGCTATTTTGGTGCATATTTTGAGCCACCAGTAAGCTCTTAACAGATTGTTGCACATTACGAGTTGCTATAGGGACCAGCAGTTAGCATAATGGCTATGTCGCTGGACTCCCACGTAGTTGACCGCAGTTCGAGTCCCGGACCCGATGACTTAAACTCACGCCGGGTGCGTGTGCGTGCGTGCCCAGGATCCCGAGAAGAGAATGGAGGAGAAGGGATTACGGCATGGCCATTCCCGCGTGGGGGGTGATTTCTTGTTTTCTATCTCTCTGTCTCTCTGTGTCTGGCGAGCGCACACGCCCTATAGCAAAAACCTCTCCAAAAAAAAAAAAGAGTTGCTATAGAATGAGACCTAGAGGAGGGTGATCGCTGCCTGGTAATTTGTTACTAAGAGGCTCTTAAACTGGACAGTCTACTGCATTTCTTACGTAAGTTCTCATTCTTGCAGATTTTATGTAGAAAGATACCTTTGTCAAATAGGTCTATAGCAAATTTGTGGAAGTACATTACAAAAAGCGATAGTATTTTTTTTCTCATAGAAAACGGCTATAAAAATTAATTCCTAGCTCACAAATAATAATTACTCGTCATCCCGGATGCATCTGTATTCCATTTTTACATTTTATTAATGCGTTGGAATCTATTTTCAAGGGAATTTTTTTTCACATTTGTTTTCAAATGTCAAATTTCCATTTTTTATATTATGTGATTTTAAAATGTGATATTATTTTACTGTGTGTTAGAAGAGCCCATTTGTTATTTCAGCACAGTTATGTTGTTTCAGTGAAAAGTTAACTGAAGTTAGAACAGGTGATCTTTTTCAGAATTTAAATAGGTGACGAGTGGTTAGTAAGTGGGATGATGTTTGTCCTTTGTAAACCTAAATTATTCTGAGGCAAATTTTTAAAATCCTGCCTTTTGGTTTGGTTTCGGGTTCATTTCGGGACAGGAGCATTGGAAGTTGTTGTATGTGCGTATGGATTTGAAGCTATTTATTTATTTTTCTCTCCCTCTCTAGGTAGATGCTGTTTTCCTAGCGGCTCAGTTGAGAAAGCGATCAGCTGGTCTCTGATTCTTGATTCGCCTTCAGATCCTGTTTGCTAACCAGTACTTCGGTCTGGAGAGCTCTGCGTACTGAGCCTGAACTCATCCTCCACCCAAAAAAGAGCATGCATTTTCAAGTGTCAGCTCGATTTGTGGATCAGTGAAGTCCTCCTGAAAGGTAAGAGCTGAATATTCACAATATCTTACCACAGTGAAGTGTTCTATAGGTTTTTGTACCGAAAACATCTCTGTGTTTGTATACTTCGGCCGAATTGAGACGAGAAGGTCCTTCGAGGGGTAACGTCGCCTCCAACACATTTCCTGGGCTGGGTTTTTCTACGTCCTATCGGGCAGTCACCAGTCTGTTCTTCTCACTTCTTTCCTGGTTCTTTTCCTTCTAGCACTTTCCTTAGGGAGCAGGTTTGGTACCCACAGTCCTTTCTCGTTTTTCTTTTTTCCTATTTGTTCATCCTTACATTTGTTAAATATCTAAGATGATTAGAATGATTCAACTTAGAGTTAAAGGTATCTCAGAGAGGTAGCACTCACAACTTTTCTCCCACTGTAAACCATAAGAAGAAATGAAGTTTACATGAGCCAGTCTCTGAGGCGTCGATGAAACTGAAGCAGGAGTTGAAATGGTTCTTGCCCCGAGATACGCCGTATGCGGTATATACCCTGGTGTACTTCATTTCAGACATGCTGGTGCCCACACCTGCATGTACTTCCCTGTCGGATAACGTGTCGCCTTACAAGTCAGAAGCGCCGCTCTAGATCGCTTGGTGTTTGTTCATGACTTGTTGGGAAAATAGAGACTGTGGTGGTTTCACGTCCCCCTTACCCCTCGGTCGGGCTGCCTTATCTCCTGTCACCTCTGGTCCCGCAGTAGAGACTGTGGTGGTTTCACGTCCCCCTTACCCCTCGGTCGGGCTGCCTTATCTCCTGTCACCTCTGGTCC
>NW_006208670.1:1644887-1678774 GCF_000334495.1 Tupaia belangeri chinensis | reverse complement strand
CCCGCGCGCACCTGGGTTGGTGTGTGTGGGTGTGTGTGCCCCCGCCCGGGCCTCCGGAATGTCCGACTGACGGCCGCCGTTGCGGTTCTCGGGTTCTCACCAACCCTCTCCTCCGCAGGTTCCACTCATGGTCCGAGGCGCTCCCAGAAATCAGGGAAGTGCTTACTCACAGTTACCGCCTCCTTGTAGAGGGTGTTCTGAACGTCGCAGACAAACAGCCAGGCGAACAGGTGCATGGGGAGACCTAGAGGGCCCACAGCACAGGTGCTTCGTTCCCTGCGGAGTCAGGGTGCCACCCTCCCGGCGTGGGGAAGGTCTTCATGTGTCCTCCCCAGAAGCCTTTGTGTGTCCAGCTGCCCAGGAGCTCATGGACGCTCTTTTTGAGTCCTTATTGTGACTTCGTTCTGTAAGCACGAAATGCTCACCCGCTGGCTGGGAGACCCAGCAAGGCTGTCTTCCTAAAATGGTGGTCTCTCGTGGCAGTCCTTCTTCCTGGGTATGGGGCAAGGCCCTCTGGAATGAATGTCTGTGAGCCCCCTTGGGATGGATGAAAGGAGTGCAGGAAGGAGGTAAGGCTTGGCTTTTCTCTCTCTGCAGCTGTCCCAAGCTGGGCCGGGAGCTATAGGCCAAAAACCAAAGCGCACAGTATTGCAGTCCCTCAGCCTTCCAGGTCCGTCTGTAGTAACCACGCAGGTACAAGCACTCAGAGCTCAAAATCTGAACAGCGAAAGGGGCCGGCCCATGGCCCAGTGGTTAGGGACGCCTCATCCCACATGGCCAGTGTTTTCCAAATCCTGGCCCTGGCCTCTTGAAAAACACACTGGGCGCGTGTGGGGTGACACTCAGAACCCTGACAGGATGGAGAAATGGAAGAGCAAGGACTGCATGACCACACCCGCTGGGGGATGCTTTCTGCCCTCTGCCAAATTAAAAAAAAAAGAAGAAGAAGCAACAGAATAAATCTTTGATAGAATCATGCCTTTATATACAGTCTCTTGTATATATATTTATTTTCTTCTTTTTGGGGGGTGGAGGATAAATTGTATGTGCATGGCGATGCTCTCAAATCATTCTTGGTTTGAAACATTTTAAACTTTTAAAGTCCTGTATCCCTGTATATCGGCAGAGAATAAGCCAGATTCTTTCCAAAGTCGTTGCTCCTAATACTCATTCTTATTTTAATATTTTTACCTTAGTCCATTGTAGAACTTTCTTTCAGATTATAAGAGTAATATTTTGTGTTAAAAAGTTTGATGAATAGGGAACCAGCAGTTAGCATAATGGCTGTCACTGGACTCCCACGTAGTCGACCACGGTTCACATCCTGGACCCAGTGGCTTAAAACTCACGCCGGGTGCGTGTGCGTGCGTGCCCAAGATCCCGAGAGGAGAATGGAGGAGAAGGGATTGTGGCGTGACCATCCCGACTGGGGATGATATCTCGCTTTCTGTCTCTGTGTCTCTGTCTGTCTGGCGAGCACACGCGCCCTATGGCGAAAAACCTCTCCAAAAGAAAAAAAAATAAAGTTTGATGAATGCAGAAAAGTGTAAAGAAGATGAAAATTATCCCTAATCCTATCGCATAGAGATAAATTGATGTAACCTTTTTCAAAATAAAATCTGTCATTTTTATTTTACTTTAAATATAGTAGAAAAACCGAATTGAAACTTACGTAATTGGTGAACCTCAGCTAAATGCTTTTAACAAAGCCATCCTAAGAGCCTTCCAAAGTTAAAGAACATAGAGATTTGCGGACACCTTTAAGTACTCTGGACATAAGGAAATAGGAGATTAAAAGCCGAAGACCCCTTAGCATTATTCAGTGAACAGAGGCAGTTAGTACTTCATGGTGCTGGGCAGCCTGTCCCACGCTCTGCTCCAAATAGCTCCACCCCTCAGCCCAAACACCTCGTCTGTTAAGCAGTTTCACATCACGGTCCTACCCCCAGCGTCTGATGCCCATCAGTCTGCATCCTGATTTTGTGCATACATCTCTTTCATATATGTCATATGTCTGCAGTCATACCGTATGTGACCTTTTGTGTCCAGCGTCCCTCACTGAGCACTGCGGTTTCAGCTCCCCTCCACGCTGTTGCCTTTATCAGGTCTACATTCCTTTTCTTGGCCGAGTAATATTCCGTCATATGTGAGCCCACCACGTGGCTGCCATGCTCCGTGATGAGCGACCTGTGTGTTTCTGCCTTTGGCTGCTGAGACTGGCACTGCTCTTACGCAAGTGTGTGTGGAAACACCCGTGTCGAGGCCGGTTCTCAGCCCTTCCAGGTGCGGCCCAGGGACGGAAGAACTGGGCATCTCAGAATTCTGCACTCGGCTTTCTAAGCAGTTACCGGACTGCTCCACCATGGTTTCACAGCTTTAGACAAATGTTTTTTATGCTAGAGATCACGCTTGTGTGCATGAGCGACGCCCCCAGCCGCAGTGGTGTGCACTCGCGCCAGGGGACTTTTTCCTCTCCTGCACTGCACCGGCAGCACTCTTGTAGGTTTTAAAATAATTTTCCTAAGGACTTTGAAGGCTTTGCGCTGGGCTTTCCTCCTACCCATGTTCCCCCCTGAGACATGGTAAGTCCCGCTCCCTGGAGACTCGTATAAGTGCTATTACAGTTAAAACAGACCGGAATCTTTAGCTAGATTCAACCTAACATTTTAATGTGGGAGGCTGGCAAGAGACAGTACATGAGTGATGTCCGTATGGGTTAGACAGAGACTTCACGGAGTACGAGAGAGCGAGAATCCAAGGGGGATGGAATTGCTTAAATACGGTGGTCAGGAAAGGCCTCACTGGGAAGCCGACATCCGAGTATAGATCCCAAGGGAACAAGCTCCGCTAAGGGGAGGGGGGCAGAGATGTCACCGCTACATCCCAGGAACAGCTGCAAGGTCAGTATGGCTGCAGCAAAGTGAGTAGATAGGGGTTAAATCAGAGAGGTCACTGGAATCTAGGTCTTTTAAAGACTTGTATTTATGAAATAATTGTTGTTCTGATAACTGAATACCACTCTGTAATTGCAAAAAAAAAAGAAAGAAAAAAAGAAAAGTTGCAGCTGTTTTGTTGACATTCTGAATTCTTTTAAGTAAACACAATTTTTTTATTAAAAAAAAGAAAAAAAAAGACTTGTATTTGGGGACCAGCCAATGGCCTAATGGTCATGTTGCTGGACTCCCACATGAACAACCGCAGTTCGAGTCCTAGACTCAGAGGCTTGAGACTCACGTTGGTGTGTTATGGATGCGAGCCCCAAATCCTGGGTGGAGAATGAAGGAGAAAGGATTGTGGCATGGCCATTCACCCTTGGGGATGATCTCTTGCTTTCTGTCTCTCAGGCCTTCTCCCGTGTTCACATTTGTTCGTGGCTTTTGCTTTAGCAACACAATGAACGGTGGTTTTAAATTTAGAAAGCATATGGTTAAAAATGTTTTAATGGCATTAAACACACAACATGCATTTGTGGTTGACATGCTTCCTTGATTTTTTAAAAACTTTTACTGATTTATTTCTTCAGAGACTTAGAGAAGCCCCCGACAGGGTCCCCAGGCTGCAGTCTACCCCTGTCTCGGGCACCTGGGTCACTTGCACCTGTGCCTGTGTCCCCAGCGAGGTCCCAGTATGGGAGCCCAGAACCTCTGCCATATTGGTTGAATGAGTCACCTCTGTGCCACCACCTGGTGGTCCGTCCTCTTGATGTCTCAGGTTCGTAAATATTTCCATGGAATGTTCTTGAGAACTGACATGCCCCACGTGAAGGTCAGAAGCAGGATCAACTTTTATCTTATACAGCTTTAAGGAGCTTATGGTTCAAATGAACTTAACAGAAAAATGAATAAAATATTTCACATCCTGGACTGCTGACAAAGGTGGAATTATAATTATAAAAAAATCTGCTAATGCCAAGGTCCGTTGTGTTCACTGATTCCTGTTTCTCCCATTCACTTCGGCTCAGGAGCATAGTTGACAGAGTACCGCAGCAGCGTTGGAAATCTCGTTTCCTGTCGGTCCAGTGCGACCTCTGGGATTTCTCTCGTGTCTCTCGGTGGTGACAGCGTTAGTCCTCCTGCTCACTCTTACTGAGTTGCCCAGCGCCCTGTGCTGTTCTGATGCGTCCTCTGACTGCAGATTCCGCTCCTGGTGCCCTGGGACATAATTCATAGTCCCTGTGCTCCGAGGAAAGGAAGCCCAGTAAGTGGGCAGGAGCAGTTAGAAGGTCAGCGGGCCGAGTGACCTGGAGCATCCTTGTCCCACAGCATCTCTGCTGGTTGTGGCTCCCCTCTTGGGTTTCAATTCTTGGCAAACCCCACCTTTCTCTAAAACTCGGCCCAGATTCCGTTTGGTGAGCTGGATGTCTGGTGTGACACCACCTGTCATCTGGCTGTCACTCGTCTGCCCCGGACACGGTCGCTCAGAGTCGGACAGTGGGTGTGCAGTTAGTTTACGAGCACTGTCATTGGGAGCACCTGCTGTGGAAATCATAATTACAGACGAGGTGCCTTGGACTCGGTCTACCTGTAGTTTGGTTTTCCTCTACATTTAGGTTCTGGCTTCTTTCATCCCCTGCAGAGAAAGAATGCGTTTTCCCTCAGTTTCTTTTGGTCAGTACCTACGTTGTAATGGTCTAATGTGCTAAATGTGCTTTTGTTTGTAGAGAAGAGTCAGAACTTTAGGGACGGACTCTTGAGGAGGGTCCTCGGAGAATCCTTCTTTTTCACAAGTGAGTAGGTGATGCGCTTACAGCCAGCTCTTCCAACATCTCCTCCGCGGATTCCCTGCTAAGTACTTGATCACTTAACTGCTTTTCATGTGTCTCCCTCCTTGGGTTTCTACGTGCATCCCTCCAGTGAGTCACTGTTGTAGCATCTGGAGCCTTGTCTCCGCCTAAGGTTAACCGCCCCTACCATTTCCAGTGATTGCCCTTTAGGAGCAGAAACTTGTAGGAATGTTACAGTCGCAATCCCAGCTGTCTTATTCTGGTACACTTTGGTTCCCTTGAAAGCTAGTGTTTATGTCCATCTGTGAAACTCCAATCTAAGAGAAACAAGACAGACTGTCACCTCTCTGGGGTTTCATGCTGGTGGCGTGTTTGAGTAACGCCACGTAAAGATGGTTCTTCTCAATATTTAATTAAACTGGAAATCTTAAATGGAGATGTTTGGAAATGTAGGTTTTGGTGAAAGGGCAATTATCTGTTTATGGACTTGAAACTGTTCTTAGCTTTGAGAGTGAAATCATTCTGAATTCATCTGTTCATTTAATCAATATTTATGAGCTATTTACCCTACGGCAGGAAGTCAGCGAACTGCTGAATTTTAAAAAAAATAGTATGTCCTGTTTTTTATTTTTAATTATCACAGGGTGCATACTCTCACCAGAAAGAGATGAAGAGAGAGTCCCCCCCCCCAAGAAGGCACAGTCGTGCTGTAGTTGTGTGTCCTTTCTCTCTCTCTGTCCTGCCAGCATTTGGGGCATACACACATAGGAACAGGGCATGTTTTTCAAGCTTCTGGGGCCAGGACTTGAACCACTGTCAGCCATGTGAGATCCTGCTCCCTAAGCACTATGCTTTAATCTTTGCACTACTGGGCTGGCCTCAGATGTGTTACTTTTTTTATTAGATGATGTAAAGAAATCAATTTTTTTTTTTTACCAAATTTACTATGAATATTTTAGGTTTTTAACTGTGTGTGCACGAGACATAGCTTTGGCTTTTGTGACAGTGGAGAGACAGCTAATCCCAGATACAGCCGAGAGGTGGAAAACGAAGAATCCACTTCGTCTTTGCTTTCTCACTTCTGCCAGAGGATTTGAGGAGAGGTGACGGCTGACCACTGGCCTCCGCAGACTTCAGACAAAGACCAGTGGGAAGACTGACCAATGGGAAGGGAGAAGTGACATCATCGCACCGTCAGACAGCCGGGATTAGCCCTGTGTGATTGGAAGGCGGTTACCTTTCCATTTTACATTCATCTATATAAAATACACTCATCAACTGGTGCTCTTTTACATAGCAATTTGAAGTTTTTAGTTCATTCCCACTTTAGGAATACTTTGTCGTCTGTGAACAATTGACCCATTTAAATGGGATTATAAAACAATCTTTGATTTAATTTGTAATGATTTAGCAGTTATGCTGCTAATATTTATTACTGAGACAGAATAAGGTTTCAGTTATTAAAAATGTGTTCAAAATTTTGTAAATA
Organism: Tupaia belangeri chinensis; assembly: GCF_000334495.1. Lineage (NCBI taxonomy): Eukaryota > Metazoa > Chordata > Mammalia > Scandentia > Tupaiidae > Tupaia > Tupaia belangeri. Next base: position 1,672,562 of record NW_006208670.1, on the reverse strand, counting down.
ATATAAATAGTATGTTTGCCTCTATGTTAGAGTTAATTGATTTAGTATGCTAGTGAACATTGACTGAATATTTTGGAAAACTAAATTATTTTGAATATATTTGAAACTGCTGCTATTATATACTTCCCTTTAAAATGTTACATATGGTGACTGGCAGGTGGCATAGTGGTTAAGGCTCTGGGCTCCCACATGAATGACTGCAGTTTGAGTCTTAGACCTGGCAGCTTGCTTTCTCCCTCTGGTCAAATTGAATAGTAATATTAATAATAATAATAATAAATAAATAAAGTTAAGTGAATAATTCTTTAAAAATATTTTTAAGAATGTTACATACGGGGTTAGCAGGTGGTTTGGTAGTTAGTTAAGACGTTGGACTCCCCACATGGTTGACCATGGTTTGAGTCTTTGACCTGGTGGCTTGCTTTCTCACTCCCCCACCCACTCTCTCTCTCTCTTTCTCTCTGGTCAAATTTAAAAAATAAGAATAAATTAAATAATTCTTAAAGAAATGTTACATATGTTTTGTATCATTTGTACTTCAGGCTTAGAAGTTTAAAATTTTATGTTTTCAGTCTTGTAAAGACTTAACACTTTTTTTATGTTGTACTGTTGGAACTGGACAGTTTTACCCATATTTTCTATGTGACACAGCCATTTAAAATGGTTTTCATCAGTAAGATGAGTTTTAATTCTTATAAATAACACAGAAGAATTGAAGTATTTAGATAGTTAAGGGAGGTTACCAACTTAAGTTCGATAGTTTGTTGACATTATTATGCCAAGGATATTTTATATGTTATTGAAAGAAGCTTATTATTACTTCTGTAAAATACATGTGCTTTTGTAATCTTATATGTTAATCTAATTTCTCATTGAAGTCTCTCTTTAAAGGGAATTGTGTACCAGTAGGGTTCTAAAACCGTGACACAATTTTAATCTGATAACAAATTGGTTTAAGTTCACCTTCTTTCCGTTGCTGGCAACAAATCTAAACCTGTATTTTTTGGATTTGTGAGGATAAGTCCTGCTTTGGCAATCTTGCAGATCCTCGAGAGAATAGTTAAACAGTGATTAATCATTGTTTCTTCACTGAGTGTGCAGAAGAGAATGGAAGAGCTGCATTTCACACTTCTGAAGCAATTAATCCCCATGATCTTAGCCAGGTTTGTCTTGTAGATAAGTCGGGATACAAAATGGTACGCAATTTATCAATGTATGCATGCCATAAAGTATAAAACACACAATTTATTTCATATCATTTATAGTCAAATGTAAAAAGAGAGTGATTCTGCCATACCCAAGAGTGTTCCCTGCGTTCCCTCCGTATAAGCTAAGCACCGGAGATTACAATGGGATCCCTGTTTATTGTGCACATCTGGTGCAGCCACCACGCATCTTCTCTTTCACTCGCCGGCATTTTTACTGATTGTGGCATAAATCACCTTGCTAATCAGAAACATAAGTGACGGGAAGTCATCTCCTTTTTTTGAACAATGGGAAAAAACATATGGCTTCTTCGACAGTCCTTGGCTGTTACACTATTTATGTGGCATTATATTCTGTATTTAGAATTTCATATTAATTGCAGTGGTTTGGTTGAAGGCATGAACACCCCACGTCTGTGGTCAAAGTGTTTGTTTTGTCTCACTTTCAGAAAAATAAATACGGTAAAGTTACATGCTTCGTATTTGGGAAAAAAATGTAAAGTAAAATGACTTGGGAGAGAGTGTTTCAGGTAGAGATGACTTGAAATAAGTGTGTTTATTTAAAAATGTTTGTGCGTATTTTTATTTAGGTAAATGCACACAGTGATTACAACTTCCAAGTGTGTTTTTCATTATTCCTGTTTCAGTACACTGAACGGATCAGAGTAAAAGTTACTGTTCTTAAAGAGCTAGAATGTAATTGACAGTAGTTTGATTTTTTTAGAGGTGGTATTATTTCAATGTAAGCTGCATTTTTGGTGAACTGTTATTTGTAGTTACAACAGCTTTTGTATCCACTACCGCTAAAAGTGAAAGATGAAGTAAGCTTTATAAAACTTAAAAAAATTGTATTTATAGATTTTAAAGATTGCCCTCAGTGAATTTATTGCCTGCTGTAGGTGTGAAGATTTTTCTTTCTTTGTACTTAATACTCATTCCTATCTCAAAAGGTGGTGAATGTAGTGGTATTTTAGCCTCCTTTGAGTCAGTAATACCTACCTACGAGTAGGCAGCAAGGAAAGATTTAACTTGTGTGTCCATTTTAAATGAAAGTCAATTTGCTTAAAGACATTTGTATATTTTACAGCTTTTTTCCCCCTGTATTAGATGTGACTGTAAATTAGGCAAGTATTTTAACAAATCTATCTAGCTTATTTATTAAATGTGTGCTATTCTCTATGAGGTAGTCCCCTTGGGAAGGTATACACATAATCCATCAATCAAAGCACTTTTGGAATACATCTTCTAAAATTTCCTTCAGTAGAATTGATGTATAACTGCTCAAGATGGATACTTGGAAGGAGATAAGATTCATTTTGTATACATACGTGCTAGTATTTTTGTTTAAAAAAATCAATCATAATGGCTTGTATTGCAGCGTGTGTGTACCTCGTAGATAATTGGGCACCGTGAATAGAAATACAGTTTTGAAGAACTGCCTAAATTTTAAGTAAATGGTCATATTTATCCATTTTGTTTTAGAAATCTTTTATGATATTGTCTCAGCAACCACCTGCAGTGAGAGTCCACAAATCGAATAAATGGATCACAGGAGGGGGTATTAGCTCTTTTCTCTTGTCACTTGTTTTACCAGCTAGATGCTCTCTTAAGGTACAGATTAAAATTATTCAGTGCTTCAAACGGACTGAAATTTACTTGTTACTGCCCCACTGCTTGACTGTTCTTATTTCCTTCGTGTTTGTTAATGCTTCTTTTCCCTTCTATCTGTCTATCCTCTCTCTCTCTGTCTCTCTCTCATCTGTCTGTTTAGCTAGCTATCATCTATCTTTGTCCGTCTGTCTAAGAGATTGAGGTACATATTTTGTAGAGATCAATTTAAAAATGCTAATTATCCTAATTCAATCACTACACATTGTATTTGTATAGCAAAAAAAATCATATTTCATAAATACATATCTACAGTTATTGTGTATCGATTTTAAGAAAAGTAACGCCGTTTTAAACAGGGATGTGTTTCCTTTTTCTTTATGAAAATGTAAAATTCTAGAAGGATTAGGGTGTTACAACCCCCAGGAAATTAACACTGTAAGGGATGGCTAAAGTGTTAATATGAATGAGGCAAAATAAAGAGTTCTCTTCTTAGGAACTGAGCACATTGGAATACTTTAGTAATGGACCTTTGAGGATAGAGTTCTTACATAACGTGCTTGATGGGAAAAAGATACTTACCCAAAGTATTTGATCATTCATCATGTTCATCAAATTAGAGATTTAACTTCCAAATGCCTATCAATTTTTGAATGAAATTGAACTGTCAGCGAGGTTGATATTCACTGCTCACTTTCTTTAAAATTCGCTTTTATTTCCAGAGAATTTGCATTCTGTTTTTTTCTTCTAGCCCGTTCTTTGTCTTATTTACATTCATATCGTCCCTCAAAGTGGATTCTAAATGGAGAACAAAACTTGCAAGAGCACTTCCTGTTCTTTCCATATGTTTTTATGGCTTAAAGAAGAATCCTCTCACGACAGGGATAACCCCACTGGCAGTTCCCAGGCCGGCGGATTATTGCTGCTGTCCCTCCTGCTCGCCGTCCCTTCTCCCTCTTGTGTTTGTCTGGAAATGGCTCTTGGAAAGCCGACAGAGGTGGCGTGCCTACCAGAGAAGTGTGTGGCGTGCCTTCGATTGTCTGAAGTGCCGTGGACGGGGTGTGGCGTTATTGGCACATTCTTGGTAAAATATTTGGAAGAGAGGGAGACTCATTTGTGAATGGGAAAGCTGCTTTGAGTGGCATGTGTCATGTACACATGTTCACGTGCAACCGTTATTGGAGTGTGTGAAGGATGAGCAACATGGAGGAAGAACAGATTAGTCCCTGTCTCTGGGCTTCTGGTTCGGTTTGAATCTCTAAGACCTTGTGTTCGGCATGGTGCCAGCGTGGCCCTGCCTTCTGTGCTGTGCAGAGGTTCAGCCGTGCCTGGGGCGTGGGGACCAGCAGGGCTGATCTGCCAGCAGACTTCGATCTGTAGGGATGGAACTGGATTTCCTCTAAGCACAGTAAAGCATAGAGGGCTAACGCTGGTGATCCAGTCTCAGCCGTTCGGCAGCATTTCTGAGTTCAGCTGGAGTCGTCTTTGTTTCCTGGTCTAGATCCCCCTGGGTGGGAGCCAGGTGAGGCTTGCCTAAGCTTCATTGGCAGCGGTAGAATGGTCAGGCCTCAGGTACTAAACAGAGAGGCAGAAAGACGCCTGAAAACATAGACTCACCGTGGCGCAGGAGCTCTTAGCTGCCTGCTCTTGTCATGAACACGTGTGAGATACCCCAGGCTGATTCTCAGACGGGTTCTGGGAGGGCGGCTTATAGACGCCTGGCAGACCCAGCTTTGGGGGTGAAGGCCACACATTTGGAATCACTAACATAGATGTCGGCATGAACTTCTCCAGTTATTACGTGTTGAACGTGTTGCAAACATTGGCAAGACAAAAGTAACGAAGTGTGTTTTGCAGGTCTACGTAGGACTGACCAGGGATTACAGGTAGAGAGAAGGGGAGGACCTTGGCCCAGGCCAGGCTGAGGAGTATCAAGAAGCAGATGAGGAAAGAACTTGGTAAGGAGCTGGATGAAGTGCGAGGGTGTGCGGCCTTGTGCCTGGAGGCAGAGTAGGATCCAAACAGGAGAGTGAGAAGTAGAGGGCTCCGGAGTGGAAGGCTGCAAGTGCTCGGTCTTAATGCGCAGGTTGGAAGGCGCCTCCGATGGTAATGCAGCTCTGAAAGTCCTAGCCTGACGGCCCGTGAGCGAGTCCTGGGCTGGGCAGAGCAGGCTTTGCCATGAGAGCTGCTCTTACGGGGCGGGACTGGCTTTCCTCTGCGGGAGGAGTCTGGGACGGTAGGACTGTGGCATAAACACTGCAGTGGCTTCTGAAGCTATGACAACTGGAGATTGTCACTGACGCAACTCAGGACAGCAGCTTCTCTCCGACTGGTGCATCGTTTTGGCTGCCGTGTCTTTCTAAAGTTTATTTATCCCATGAGTGAGCAAGAGAGAGAGACGGGTCCCCACACAGGTTCCTGACTGTCACCTAGCCCGGCCTCAGCTAGCCCTGCATCATGGGCATGCGGCGCCCAGGGCCCGGGGAGGTCTCCGGACACAGTCGGGAGCTGTCTGCGGGTCGGCCTCAGAGAGTGTAGTTTGCTGCCGCTCCGCTGTCTGGCCCCGGAAGGAGGTCCTTTTGGTTCATTATTCCCTCTGTTTTAGGGAGCTGGAGGTAGGGTCCAGAAGATGGCTGATTAATTGCTGTGAGGTGGTTTTACTGTGTACTGTCTTAATTAGTAGGTCTGCCATACATGAACATGAGATTTCCGTTATATTCACTTTTTAGGAATATGTACTGGGGCCAGCAGGTGGTGTGGTGGTTAAGGCACTGGGCTCCTACGTGGCTGTCCGCGGTTGGAGTCCTGGACCTGGCAGCAAAATCATGCCAGGCACATGTGTGCATGCCCAGAACCCCAGGAGGAGAAAGGAGGAAGGCAAGGCCATCCCCCGGAGGGTGATTTCTCACTCTCCTTCTCTTTGTCTCTCTCTGGTGAACACACAGGCCCTGTGAGAAAAACTTTAAAGAAAAAGCATTAAAGGAAATCTTACTCCTACATATATTAATATATTTGTGAATATAGAAATATTTACTGCTTTATATTCAGTAGAACTTGATCCATTCATGATTTTTTTCTCTTCTTTTCCCTCACAAAATTAGTCATTCTTTGGTTCCTTTAGGTTTCGGGTCTGTCTGGGTTTCAGCCTCAAGCACATTTATAAAACACAGCCCTTTTTGTTGTTGTTATTCTGTTTCATATGCAGGGTGGATAAAAATTACTAAACTTTTTATATTTATGTAAATTTATTTAAAATTAAATTCAAATTTACCACCATATGCCTCAAGGGCTAAACATAATATAGACTATTATAATCATTTATATAAATTGGTTTTAAAAACCAGTTCAATATGTTGAATCAATATGTCATGAATTTCCTATCTATATAGTTGTCATCATAGTAAATTCCATGACATGTACTTTTACAGCATACAGATTTTAAATAAAATCGAATAGACTTTTCTAGCCTGCATTATGGAAGAACTTCTGTTATCAGCCAGTTGACTGATTTAATATCAGAAAGGAGCCGCGATGTGTAAATGCGGGCCAGCCAGATTTTGCAGCTCCGTCGGAGTTTTCAGGACAAGATTTTATCTTTCGCAGTATGTGCTGATCGCCCTCCATCTGCAAATCTTTATATGCTGCGGGGTGACGTGAGATACTGATGTCAGGGGTTGTCCGCGGAATGAGCGTGCTCTTTCTTTGCATTTTTGTCCACCTGTGGTTGCCAGTTTTCATGAAATCTGGGGGTGTTTGCAAGGCGTCTTTGAACCCAGGTGCACACGTGCTTTGTCAACTAGTAAAGAGCAAAGCACCTCTACTTATGTGTATGGACGGAAGGTCTGTGATGTTTGGGAAATGAAAATGCATACTTGTATTGGCTCTTGGAGGTCACTGATGTACAGGGAATGTCAAAAGCTCTGTAGCTCTACGAATAAATAGTTAAACATACGCAAGAATTTGGCCATTTTAACATCGAAACAAACAGAAAAGAAAATATTGAGAGAATAGAAACAGACAATAATACTATCCTTGAGCAAAAACCTAGAATAAGAGTAGTGAATGATCAGGACCAGCAGTTGGCATAATGGCTCTGTCGCTAGACTCTTATGTAGTTGACTGTGGTTCAAGTCCGGGGCCCAGTTCAAGTCCCAGAGCCGGTGGTTTAAACTCAGCCAGGCGTGTGTGCGTCTGTGCCCAAGATCCCAAGAGGAGAAGGGATTGTGGCATGGCCATTCCCCCTGGGGCATGATTTCTCACTTTCTGTCTCTCTGTCTCTCTCTGTCTTTTTGGCAAGCGCATGCACCCTATAGCAAAAACCTCTCTCTCTCTCTCTCTCTCTCTCACACACACACACACACACACACACACACAAAGAGTAATGAATTATGAAACATTAAATATACTCTCTATTGGCAAAACAGAACATAAAGTTCCTTTTTATTTTTAAATGTGTTTGTGATTTAAGTTTTGTTTTACTTGCACAGGGCACATGTGCCCCCCAGGGCGAGGGCGAGGGCGAGGGCGAGGGCGAGGGAGAACACCCCCTAACGTGGCCTAGTGTCTGCACACTGTCTTCTCCGTCTCTCCAGCCTCTTGGGATTTGGGCACACATGCACCTAGCGTGGTTTTCAACTTGCTGAAGGCAAGGTTCAGCCTGCAGTAGCTTATGAGGGATCTGGATCTCTTAACCACTAGGCTATGGAGCTGGCTCTGATTTTGGTTTTAATTAATATAAATTCTAGTAATAATTTCAAATATGGAAATTAAAAAAATATTTTAAATTTGCCAGAGGCACATGGACTCTCTGGACAGCACCAGGTTGGGGAGGGGAAGTGAGAAAGTACCACTCCCTGGGGTGGGTCAACCCCTTCTCATTTCTCATTTTGGGTGTGCATGCACATGTGCCTGGTGTGTTTTTCAAGCTGCTGGGTCTGGGTCTCTAACCACATAGTCAGCCATGTCTAATCCAGTCACCTTAACTGCCAGGCCATGGGCTGGCACAAACATGGGAGATTTAATATAAGCAGGTGTTATTTATTTGTTACTTTGACCTTGAATCTTAAATAGTACAATATACTAATTTTCTTTGTAATTATAAAAATTAGTTTTTTTGTAATATTTAGCAGTTGATGTTACACAATACTTAATAGAATAATATAATATATAAATAAAAGCAGTTGCTACCAACCCTTGACAATGTTTTACTTTGTGACTGAACTATGTTAATATAATTGACCTGTTACCAAGTCTGTTATAGGTATAAAGAATTAGAATAACACTTTTTTTTTTTTTTTTTGGAGAGGTTTTTGCTATAGGACGCGTGCCCTCGCCAGAAAGACAGAGACAGACAGAGAGACAGAAAGTGAGAAATCACCCCCCAGGGGGGATGGCCAAACTGCAATCCCTTCTCTTCCGTTCTCCTCTCGGGATCTTGGGTATGCATGCACAGCACCTGGTGTGAGTTTAAGCCACCAGGTCCAGGACTTGAACTGCGGTCGACTACATGGGAGTCCAGTGATGTAGCCACTATGCCATCTGCTGGTTCTAGAATAACATAGTTTTAAAGAGGGTGATACATACCTTTCTTTAACAATCATTCTCTCTAATTCTATTTGTTAACTATAAGATGGTAATACAAATGTTTTTTTTTTTACATTCTTAGAGAACTTTTTTTTAAAAACAATTGCTGCTTGTTAGGGCCGTTTATTCTGAAATCTTATTTCTCTTATATTCACGGTGAATGAAAGCTGTAGAAGGTTCACCTTTAAATTGGCATCTTTCTAAGTGCTTTCTAGAACGTAATTATCAGAGACTGCAATGTTCTGTGAAGAGAAGGCTTAGGAGTGAAAGGGGAATTTGTATATATGCTCTCTTAACTCGTTATTTTGAACCAGTAGGTCAAGGTTTTGTGTGTGTGTGTGTGTGTGTGTGTGTGTGTGTTTAATTAGTTTTGTGTAATGTGAGAATTTCCTACCTGGATGGTTTTTATTCATGAATGCTTTTTGGTCTTATATACTTATGTGGTTTTTAACCTTGTCATATATAGGTCTATTTTGTTTATTTAGACCAATTTTTAATTGTCTTCAGAAAGCATTGAAGGCTGAAGACTCTAAGTAATTTATCTTCAATGTGTAGTATTAACTGCTGTGCTGTATATACATGTTATATTTATGTCAGGAAAGGGTTGCAGAGGGGTGCTTTAGAACCACCTTTTCAGCTCTAAATAGCTATTGTGTACATATGGTAAGGTACTGCTGCTTAACAATTAGTAACTGCTTTGATGAAACTAAATTACATGTTTAAGTTCCCATCAGGAAGTCGCTTCACATATCTGTATTAATGTATTCAAGGCTCGAGAAGGAAAGTTAATTTTCCAGCTTAAATATTTAATTCAAGCTTAAAATTTAGTCTGTAATTAGAGCTCCCAAATGGCAGGGACATGGAGTATTTGTCCATTTTAATTAGATTGTTGTTTACCTATTAATTATATATCATATCTTGTCATATAGTTTTGGTGGTAGCAGATGGCGCTAGGAGTTAGGAAGGGTTTGAACAAAATAGGATTCCACATGATTTATTAAGTTGCACTTTATTAGTGAGTGGCCTGCTTTAGTCAGATTCTTCTCCCGAGTAAGTACTGCGAATCGCTTCACTCATTTTGGTAATCATTCTTTTGTGGACTCTCAAGAAATACGAGCATAGAACAGTCTGATATGTGTGACATCTATTTAGAAACAAAATGGCTTAATTTAGGCTTCCTAATTCTTAAAGGGCGTATATAGTATCAAACTGTTTAATTGGTTTAAATCATTTTGCTAGGACTTTGTTAAGGAATCGGAATTTTATTTACTGATAAAAATCTAGACCTAGAGAATTATAAAGTTTCTATCTATCTATCTATTTATAGACAGGGAAGTCATGATGTGTTTTTGCCTAGAAAAACACGTCCACGCCATGACTTTCCCGATGACCTAATATAATTATGATGTAGGATGTGAAATGTAACGGGATGACCATTCAGTTGTTTGTTTCAAATGTTCCTTCTCTGATCTTCAAATTTAACAAAACGTCAAGGATTTTTGCTTGCCAGAATATCTAAGAGCAGTCTCTGGTGTCTGCTATGAAGTTAATCGATAGAATTTCCATGTTTGAAAAGTAAATGTCAATGAAATAGAAAGACCTTCTAATTTTGTTTGTAAAAGATTAATTTTGGGGGGGAGGGATTTACCAACTCAGCTTCTTAAACAACTTTTTACCCATGTATGTATTAATGTCTATACGTACAAAGAGGACAGAAAAATAGGGGAAGGGAAGGGTTTGCAATTTTTAGTCTTTTAGTCATATATAGTTTATTTGAAATTTACTATAACCCTCAATATCAATAACTTTTAAAAGTTTCACTTTTTATAGTTACTGTTCATTAGATCCTAATGTTCTTTTTCTTTCTTTCCCTTTTTTTTTTTTTTTCTTTTTCTGTTCTTTTCTTTTTAGGTTTTTATCATAGGGTGCTTGAACAAAACAGATTCAGGGAAAGTGAGAAGTCAACCCCCGCCCTAGGGGATGGCCACACCACAGTCCCTTGTCCATTCTCTTCTCGCGATTTTAGGCGTACATGCACGTGGCGTGATTTTTCAAGCTTCCAGTTCAGGGCTTGAGCTTCTGTGAGAGTTCAGTGCCTTGACCAGTGTGCCACCTGCTGACTCCAGGGTTCTTGTTTTGAAAGCTATAGTCAGTATTTTATAACAAAAATTAAACAGAAGGCGTTGCCTTGATTACTTTTGAGGTTTGCTTCAGGGACTCCTGCTAACTGTGAGAGCCACGGTCTTCTGTTAACCGGTGTTGGTGAGCAGCTTTGTTTTTGTTAGTCTTCTTTATCTTCTCTTCCTTTTGTATTTTAATTTGTCCCCGGTTACTATTTCAATTTTTAGAAACACATGAAATTTTTCTTTTAATGTCATAAATAATTCTTTATGATAGGGTGGTATTTTAGCATAAGCATATGATTCCATATGTTCACAGCAGATTTTTAGATGTGTAGCGCAGGACCCTAGTTCGAAAGAAATGTTGCTGTAACTGGGTGTATTGAACACTTAACTGTACCTTACACGTGCGACTGAGTCAGGATCTTTATGACCACCTACGTGTGACAGTGTCTTTAGAACTGTTCGATTTGTTACAAAAGAACTAAGTCCCCCTCGGGGCGCACACACACACATAATGGAGGAATCTCACTTGAATGTGTTACTAGTTTCATGTCTTTCTCCATAGATTATAGAGCCCTTAAAAAGTGGTCTCAAATAGTGTGCTATAATATTAGAATAAAGGTAGGAGTCTGTATTATAGTTATAATAGTTAAAGAGAATATTAAAGAAAAATTATATATTTAGGATAAATAAAGTTTTAGTTTGCAAGCTTTAATTTTTAACATGGTACCCTTCCTGAAAATAGGAGGTTTGTATTTTCTTTGGCAAAATTTACAAAATGTAATATGCTGTGATCTCCTGAAAAAAAAAAAGTGAAAAACTAAATTGAAGCATATAAATTTAAAACTAAATCGAAATAGATAAATTTGAAAAGGTATCTTTTATAAAGGAATGACTTGATTTCTTTTTTTTAAGCCTGTTCAATACATGACACATAACTTGTGTTTTGTTGTTTTTATCTAGGGCAATACACAAATCAATATCTAAATAAAAGGCTATGCTGCGATTATTAATAGAAACCGCTTAACTTTTCCAAAGAAAATTAGTACTAATTACTCTTTCTGTAATTATCATGATCTGTCTTTTCTTAAAATAGCAATATGTGAAAAAGATTTAGGAAAATATGATAGTTGATTAATCAGGCCTATGACTTGGTATTGGTTTGAATCAAGTTAATATTATATATTAGCTGCTATTCCGTAAGGACTTTAAATATAGGACTCAAAAATGTTTTTGTTTTTGTATTTTTTCTCTCTCTCTCTTTTTTTTTCCCCAAGAGGTTTTTGCTATAGGGCACGTGCCCTCTCCAGAAAGAGAGAGAGAGAGTCAGAGAGACAGAAAGTAAGAAATCACCCTCCCCCCAGGGGGGATGGCCATGCCACAGTCCCTTCTCCTCCATTCTCCTCTCGGGATCTTGGGCCTGCACGCACATGTACCTGGCATGAGTTTAAGCTGCTGGGTCTAGGAGTCGAACCGTGGTCAACTACGTGGGAGTCCAGTGACATAGCCATTATGCCAACTGCTGGTCCCAGGACTCAAAAACGTTATTAAGTGAACAGCTAATATAATTTTGAGAAGTCTTGTTGAGGTCATGACCATTTAGGAAAGGGCGTAGGACTAAAGCCCTAGTGACCTACAGTCTATTTTCACACAGTCTCTTAAAAACCTGACATGTTCCATAAACTCCAGCTCCTCGTACTAAGGATAATCTTCAGAAAGCCGATGGAAAATGTATTGTGACAAAACTATGTATAGATTTCAGATATTTTTGTATGAAAATGAAATTGAACTTGAATTCCGCTTCTTCATAAACTTTTGAAGTCCTGTTGTAAAAGGTTCCCCAAGAACAGCTCTCAGGGGTAGTAAAGTCCTGGGACATTTACAACTGAATATAGTAATCACTCGAACATTAGAGAATGATTTTGTTTTTTTCAAAACAGCATTGACGAGTAAGTTCATTTAACTACACTCAGCTTATAATACAGCAAATAAATGAACAGAATTATGATTCATTGACACACAGCATATTTAATGAACTAGCAGCAGAGGAATCTACTCCAAGAAAGGCAGAGGGCCTTTGTCCTTTAGGAATTAGAACCCAGGGCTCCATAATCAGCTGGTCTCTGCTCAGTGCCGTAGCTGTGGTTAGAAAGGTACTTGATCGGAACTCCCAAGATTTTCCAGATTCGTCTAGGGTCTCCATCAACTGTGGTCACAATGTATCACTCCTGCTAGTTACTCTCCGTCCCAGGCGGTCATTAGGTTCCTTTGTGTGTGCACGGTTATCCATCAAGTCTTGCATCCTTGGCAATCCTTAGAGCCCCTCGATATTTTTGCCCCGATTTCTCACTTCCCACCGTCACACAGTCAGCTATGTAAGGGATGCACTTGGCATACAGACAGTCCATCATTGGCTCTAAGTCCATGGCTCTAGTGGAAAAGTTGATAAAGTTGCTATCAACCAGGATGTGGAAAGGTGGACCCAGCTCTGTATTACATTGAAAGAATAAGCAGGAAGGGTGTTGGGGGATGTCTCCTTCATTATGCTGAATATTTCCCTTTTTTTTTCTTTTTAGATTTTGATCTATCTTTTTCATTAAGCCTCTGGTCTCTGAGACTAAGCCTTCGCTTCATGGTGGCATACTCCCTTGTTTTCTTTTGTTTGCCCATGTTCATGCCATACTCTTGTTTCAAGGAATGTCATTTTTTAACCAATAAAAAACTAAATCTTGTGTTTCTACTTTATTTTTCTTATTAATATTGATTAACCAAAGGCATGACAAAGCCTATAATGTAAATTGGGTTTTTTTACTTGCCTTTTTTTCTCCCACTTGGAGAAATATCCATTCACATTATTCTTTAGAAAATTATAGGTTTTGGGACCAGCAGTTGGCATAATGGCTATGTCGCTGGACTCCCACGTAGTCAACTGTGGTTTGACTCCCAGACCCGTTGACTTAAACTCACACTGGGCATGTGTGCGTGCGTGGCCAAGATCCTGAGAGAAGAGTGGAGAAGGGATTATGTTCTGTCTCTCTGTCTCTCTCTGTTTTTCTGGCGAGTGCACGCACCCTATAGCAAAAATCTCTCAAGCAAAAAACAAACAAACAAAAACTATAGGTATTGTCACACCATCTAGAGGGACTCAAGAATCAGTCTGCCACTTACTGTCCTCACAGTCTTTAGAGTTTTTGTTTTAGGATTGTAGTAGATGTACCATTTACTTTGAGGAGAATCCATACTGTCTCAATAAAGTGTATTCTCCTGCGGAAATACTGTGCATGATGACTTAATCAAATGGTCAGATGGTATTTAAGCTCTTCAGCAAGTTGCACATTTTCTCTGTCATAATTTCTCTCAGCACCTTAAGTCTGTTACTTTTATTGTTCTTATGGTTCTGTTCAGTTTATAATGTTTCACAGTCCCTGGTACAGCACTCAAAAATACTGAATTTTGAACAGTTTTTAGTATATAGATAACTTTTTTCTTCTTAAGTCATGCGGTCTTATTCATCCTCTGATTGAAAAAATTGGCTTTTATTGGCTACTTGGATTTTTGTAGGTAATGCCAGCCTGTAAATTACCATCTTTGGCTTTCTTTTAAAGTTTGTACTTTTCTCTTACTTGACCTATTGGGTTGGCTAACATCTTCCTAATAATATTGAGTAAATACCATTGGCATTTCATAGTCAAGATCCTCGACTGTTTTTGAATGTTAAGAGAAACCCATTTATGTTTTCCTATTATAAGGCTGTTTGTTTTTGTTTTTCTTCCACACTAGTAAGTGTTCTGTTGAGGAACAGAGGTTTTAGTTTTTAATCTCCTTCGTGTATATACATGTGCGTGTGTGTGTGTGTGTGTGTATGTATGTATATATGTGTGTGTGTATGTGTACATATGTATGTGTGTTTATGTGTATATATATGTGTGTGTGTATGTATGTATATATGTATGTGTGTTTATGTGTATATATGTGTGTATATACATGTGCGTGTGTGTGTGTATGTATGTATATATGTATGTGTGTTTATGTGTATATATGTGTGTATGTATATATATATACACATATACACACACGTCTATTTTGAAAAAGTTATTTATTTAATTTTATTTACCATTATTATTTAATTTGCCATAGGGCCCATGCACTCACTAGAGAGACACAGAGAGAGAAAGAGAGAGGGGGAATGTATGAAAGCAAGCCACCAGGTCCGGGACTCAAACCGCAGTCCAGCGCCTTTAACCACCACACTACCTGCCGGCCCCAGGTTATATATTTGTAATGGTAGGGAATGTGTATCTGTGTGGGAAGCACCCTCCACAGGATCCTGTCACACCGTGACCCCCTTTCCCTAGCTCTTCACTGCCTCAGGGTCCCGCGTGCTCCTTCCCACCCATCCCTGCCCCCTTCCTCCCTCTGTGTGGGGTGGTCCTGCTCTGTGGTCTCTGGTCTTTCATGGCACTTGCAAACACACTGTGCTATAGCAGTTGGGCCTGCTTAGTTCATGTTAAGAATGCATGTCACGTTTATCCAAGGTTTCCCACAGCCAGTGAAAATTCCTATGTTTTTTCTCTTTTAGTTAACTTAGATTTTTGGAAAAATTCCTTCTTGGTTATGGTATATTATAAGATTATTATTCTTAATGCTCTGTCATATTTTAGTGTTAAGGTCATGTTAACAAAATGAATTGGGACAGTTTTTTACTTTTTGTTGTTTTTGATATGGAACAGGTCAAACATTGGAATGCTCGTTTCTGAAAGTTACCTGACATTTCCCCGTGTTATAACCGAGATGAGGAGCCTTTGCTTGGGGGTGGGGACATTATGTTGATAGAAGAAATTCTTTGACTCTATATCTAATGTACCCTAAGATGATTTGTGTATTCAGATTCTTCGTAGGTTACTGAGTTGATTGTGGGAATAATCTACTTTTCATGGAAAGTTATCCATTTCATTATTTTCAATTTTATTTCATTTAAATATTTGATTTCTTTTCATTAAAGAATTATTTTGTTGGGATCAGCAGTTAGCATAATGGCTATGTCGCTGGGTCCCCATGTAGTCTACCACGGTTCAAGTCCTGGACCCGGTGGCTTAAACTCACGCCAGGTGCATGTGTGTGGCGTGCCAAAGATCCCGAGAGGAGAGTGGAGGAGAAGGGATTGTGGTGTGGCCATCCCCCTGGGCGGTGATTTCTCGCTTTCTGTTTCTCTGTCTCTGTCTTTCTGGCGAGCGCACACGCCCTATAGCAGAAACCTCTCCCCCCCCAAAAAAAAAAGAATTATTTTATTTAACTTTATTTATTATTTATTTTTACTTTGGTCAGAGAGGAACAGTGTGTTAGAGAGAGAGGGGAAGTGAAAAAGCAAGCCACCAGGTCTGAGACTCAAACTATGGTCGGCCATGTGGGAGTCCTGTGCACTTAACCAACATACCACCTGCCGGCCCCTAAATCTTCCATTGTATTGTTGTAAAGTCATATTGCATTTTAAAAATCTTAGGTATGGTATTATTCGCTTTCTTGTTGCTAGTAATAATTCTATTTCTTCCCTTTCTATTTGCTCAACTTCTCAGAATTTAGTCTGTTTATTATTTAAACATTTTCTTTCTTTCATGAGCTAGAGACAAAGACAGAGACAGAGGTGGGGGTGGAGGGAGAGAATGAGAAAAGAGAGACAGAATTAACAGCAGCCCCAGCAAGTCCGTAAACTGCGAGCTACCCCCAGTCCCAGCCTGCCTGGAGTATGGGCACATGCCTGGCGTGATCCAGGGAGCTCTCTGGACTCGAACCAGCAGTGCTCCGTGGGTGTACCTCAGAGAGCAGCACAGTTTACCCTTTTGCCATCCATCACCTGGATTTCCTTTAACTTTTACCTAAATGTTGAACTGTGGTTTTTCTTCCTACTGGTGAGCCCTACTTGTTCCCCATGAATGTGTAAAAAGTGTTTGTATGTATATATGATATTTACATGCATGTACTAGTGTTTTTGATTTGCTTTCATTAGTTTTTGACCTAGTTTTGCTATAAAGTAGAACCCAGATATAGAAACCCACTCAAAACAGGTGTATATCCTGGTAAGTTACAAACTGGTCCTTCTTGTGACGATCACTCAGGTCCAGAGTAGAGCTCTGCCAGCCGCAGAGAGGCCTTTGCTCATGCTCCCTCCTCACGCCCGTCTTAGTGCCCTGCCTCTGTGCTCCTCTGCCTGTCACGGGGACTTAGCTGCGTTTCCTTATGTTCCTGTCACCCAAGTGTGCGTCTTTACACACTGTCATTCCGAAGTGTCCATTTCAGAATCTGCATTTCCCTTGAAGTCTTCCATAGCTGAGTTTCCGTCTCCAGCCCTTTCTTCTTTACCAGTGAGCTGCCGAGGAACCTGGGTCGTTCGACCCCAGAGTTTCCTGCACTCTCGTTTTGGTGACTTTCAACTCTGGGTGCAGTTGGGTTGGTTTGGGCTTCCTGGGACAGGACAATAGGGGCCACTACGTCCCGTCATCAGGAGCCACGTTGCTCTCGTTCTAAGTGCTGGCAGCTGTCGGTACTAAGAGCCCAGGCCCGTTGAAGCCCTTATTTCGCTTGGTATACGGTGTTTCTACATAGTTTTCAAACTATGTAGAAATTTCATTTCAAGTTCTGATGAGCTAACAAGGATTTTTTTAGGCATTAAAAAAATTCAGGGGTTCTTTTTAAAAGTATTCATGGTTTCGTCAGGTGGCGAAGTCGGTTAGTTCGCTGGACTCGCACATGGCCACCGGTGGTTTGAGTCCCAGAGCCTGTGGCTTGAAAATCACACTGAGCACGTGTGTGTCCAAGATACCAGAAGGAGAATGAACAGAAAGGATTGTGGTGTGGCCATCACCCCTGGGGGCTGATTTCTCACTCTCCCCCTCATTATCTCTGTCTGTCTCTCTCCAGTGAGCACACATGCCCTAAGGCAAAAAAATTCTAAATTTATACTGTTAGTGAATGAGGATTACACATTTTCTTTTTTATTTTTTTTGGAGGTTTTTTTTTGTTTTGTTTTGTTTTTGCTATAGGGCACATGCGCTCACCAGAAAGACAGAGACAGAGAGAAAGCGAGAAATCTCCCACCAGGGAGGTGACCACGCCACAATTCCTTCTCCTCCATTCTCCTCTCGAGATCTTGGGCACACACGCACACATGCCCAGCGTGAATTTAAGCCACTAGGTCCAGGACTTGAACTGTGGTCAACTGCATGGGAGTTCAGCAACATAGCCAGTCTGAAGTGACTCCATGGTTCAAGTCCCAGACCCGGTGGCTTGATAAATATGCTGGGTGTGTGTGTGGCCAGAGATTCCAAGAGGTGAATGGAGGAGAAGGGATTGTGGTATAGGCACCCACTGTCGGGAGTGATTGCTCACTTTCTGTCTCTTTCCAGCAAACGTACATGTCCAAGAGCAAAACTAAAAATAAATAAATAAATAAATAAGTAAGTAAGTAAGTAAATAAATAAATAAATAAATAAATGGTTAACATTGAGAGTTCACTAGGCCAACAGGGAACATAGAAGTTAAGGTGACTGGATCCCACATGGCCAACTCTGCAGGTCGAACCCCAGACCTGGCAGCTTGAAAATCAAGCCAGGCAGTGTGCAATATGTGCCCCAGATCTCAAGAAGAGTAGAGATTTTTGATGTGGTCACCCCCCTTAGGGGGTGATTTCTCTCTGGGGAGCTGTGTACCATGGTACATATGGCAAACATACACACACACACAAAACACTAACTAAATAAATATATAATTTGCAGTTGAATTTTTCCCTTCTAAAGTCATACTTGTTCACTTTTAAGGCACTGTAAAATAGAATTTTAGCAAAGCTTCCTGAGAAAGTCTGACTCAGTAGCATGTATGTAGGTAGAGAGACAAATTTGTCTTTGTGAGTGTGCAAGTGCTTTACTCTAATCCACAGTTGATAGCTTTTGCATACTTGGAACTTTGTTTTTTAAAAAAATAAAGAATAATTTTACTTAATTATATTCATCATCATTATTTTTTAAATTTGACCCGAGAGAGAGAGAAAGTGAGAAAGCAAGCCACGAACTCCAAGACTTGAACCGTGATCAGCCATGTGGTCGTCTGGCACCTTCTCCACCATGCCACCTGCCCGCCCCCACACTATTGGAATTTCTAATGGTTTGGTAGCGTGTCTGTGCTGAGTCGTCAGGAAGCCAGGGCTGGTTCATTTGTAGGAATCCGAGATGCCTCTATTTTGTTTTGGTATGGGCTGTGTCCTTCTCTCTGTCTGTATCCTTCTTTTCCCAAATTTCTCATAGTCAAGTCCTGACAAATTAGTAGGTGTTAATTTGTAACATTTTGATTTCTTTCATCTTTCACCTTCCAATGGCTGTCACTTTTATGTTCAGATATATAGGGATTGTGGCATGGCCATTCCCCCTTCTGGGGTTATTTCTCTCTTTCTGTCTCTCTGCCTTTCTCTGTCTCTCTGGTGAGCACACACACCCTATAGCAAAAATGTCTCTTAAATTTAAAAAAAAAAAAAAAAAGATAGTACATACCAGAGCCAGTAGTGTGGTGGTTAAGGTGTCTGGATCCCACATGTCTGACTGAGCAATATGAGTCCAAGAGTCCCACTTGAAAAATATGCTGGGCACATGTATGTGCGTGCCCACAATCCA
Organism: Tupaia belangeri chinensis; assembly: GCF_000334495.1. Classification (NCBI taxonomy): domain Eukaryota; kingdom Metazoa; phylum Chordata; class Mammalia; order Scandentia; family Tupaiidae; genus Tupaia; species Tupaia belangeri. The sequence continues at coordinate 1,653,386 of NW_006208670.1, read as the reverse complement.
GAGATGGGAATGGAGAAGGGATTGCGGCATGGCCATCCCCCAGTGAATGCTTTCTCAGCTTCTCTTTTTCTCTCTTTCTACCTCTTTTCCTTGTTTTTTTTTACCTTCTGACTGTGTGTGTGTATATACATATATATACATATATATATGTATATACACACACACATTCACACACACACACATACACACACATACATACACACCATACAAACAGACTGTGCCCACTGCAGGCTGGGCGTTGACAGGATTTCAAGGAGGAAGGGGCTGTCGTCGCCTATAGTTGACTCGATCAGTTCTCGTTGGTGGGGGCTTGGAGCGTTGTCAGCCTTTCGCCTCTCTAAGCAATATTGAAATGAGTAAGCTTAGATAGCTCCTTGGTCCCTTACTCGAAATCCATAGGGGTACTACATATGTTTTGGAATTCACAATCTTTTAGATTTTAGAAATGATAATGTGATGCATTTTTCAAAAATTACAGAACACTTCCAGTGGAGGCAGCACCTGGTAAACAAACAAGCTACTGTTTCTGATGGAAAACGTGTGATTATTCACACTGTGGGCTAAATAGAGAATGTAAATAGATAGCTTCCTGTCAGTGAAGTCACATGCCGTCGCCAAATGACTGTGTCAAAGGTAGGGGGTTGGGATTTTGGAGGTGGTGGATACACACACACACACACACACACACACACATACTGATATATTTTTGGAAAAATTTCTTCTGTGGCCTTTCTGTATCAGAAAATATGTGTGTCGTTCTGTTACATTTTGCCAAATTCTCCTTCCTGGTGTTGGATCACGTTCTGCTCTCACCACAGCGTGGGGAGGGAAAGCCGGTCTTTCCCAGTCTTACGACAAGCGTGTGTTGCCAGATTTCTGGGTTTCTGCCAGCGTGGTAAGTGAGAAATCGGATCCGACTGCAGTTTTACGAGGGATGTTTCTAAAGGCAAGAATGGCAGTTCGCAGGGCTTTGGCGAAGGCCCTTTTGTACTGGCTGATAGGGCTGCACAGTGACTATAAAGGATTCCTGAAAAAGAGGAGGGAGAGGACGGTGCCACTCCCTCCCCTTTCTTACCTGCCTCTCCGTTCCCTCAGACATGCTCGTGTGTGTGCTCCGTCTGTTAATCCGATACAGAGTGCACACCCACCAGATCATCGGTTTCGTATTTGGCACTGAATTTATGGAACGAATGCTTGTTTCCTGTCTCCCAGTTAGGCGTCTAGGCTGGAATATTAGAAAACAGAACATGGATAAATGCCAAGATCCCATGGGAACCGTTGGGGCCCACCACTTTCTCAGGAATTTTGGAATTGTCCTAAAACTCATCTCTGCCTTTGGGCTTCTTTTAGGTTGTCAGAAAAGTCATGATGCATTGTTGCATAGAAAAAATACACCATGGCCGTCCAACTACCCGATACGTTAGCCATGTCTTCTCACTGGAGTAAGAAACCTTCTAGAATCCCATGACAGCTTCTTTTGTTGTCAGTCAGCTGTCGGTGTAAGTATCGACGCCCTCTTCAGGTACCTGAATGCCCGGTCTGAAGCTGTCCCGAGTCTCTCTCCATCCCATCAGCTCTTTAATTCCCGCCGTGGCCCTTGGAACCACCTGGGGTTTGCGTGTGTGCTCACTGCGCGTCTCCCACTGCTGGCATCTGAGCTCCACTCATTCAGGGCACCATGTGTCAGAGCCTAGGACAGCACCAGGCACACGCAGCCGTTTTAGTACCTTCTCCCGGAATGAATGTCTTTCCTGCTTGGTCTTCCTAGAATGTCCTTCCTCCCAGCTTTTCCTTGTCTAGCTTGGAAACCCCCATCCATCCTTCAATAGATCGTTTGATTTAGGAAGGAAGATGATAAGTATAATTTGATTTTATTCAGAAACTGTGATCATTATTTTGATTCACTTTTGAGACATTCTGCAAATTCTTGACTCGAATGATCATTTTGAAGCTTCGTTGTGTTTTTAAAGATCTCTATCAGGAGGTAGTTTTGCCATCTTACCTCCTTTGCTTTAAAAAGTTGGCTTCTTGGAGCTAGCGGGTGGCATGGAGGTTAAAGTGCTAGATCCCACGTGGCTGTGGTCAGGTCTCAGACTCAGTGGCTTCGAAATTATGCTGGTCATGTACGCGTGCCCAAAATCCCAAGAGAAGGGATTTTGGCATGGCCAATCTCCCCCACAGAAGCTGATTTCTCATTTTGCCTCTATCTGTCTCTCTGTGGCGAGCACACACCCCCTAGAGCAGAAACTAAAAAACAAACAAAAATTTATGCTTCTGTGATTGTATTATTGTGCCCCCTCTCCTAACATCGTAGGTTCTTGGATTAATCATTTGGAAGGATTGCCGTCCCCCGTACTGAGATTTTAGTTGTGGGTGGTATTTTTCACAGTAGAGACACTGCAAGGGGAGAAAAGTTACAAATGTGTATTGTACAGAAACAGCTTTCTGTGTCACTGCTCAGGTGCTGTGGATGGTGAAGATGTTATCCACACTCACCATATGTGCTCGGAAATAAAAGGGAGAAGGGCAAGAGTTGAAGGAATCAGAAAAACCTCCTCTCTGAATTTCTTCTTGTTGTAAGTTTAAATTAGACATTATGCCTCATTTTAATACGCAGTTATTTTTCGTGTTTATATGTTTTATGTTTTGATCACTGTTCAGTATTTAAACTCCTTCAAATGTGCAAAGATTAAATGTTTAATAAAAATTGCTTGTTGTTTTCAACATCTGTGTTCGGAGAACAATGGCCCGCTGGAGTGCAGAAAGCTTGTAAAGTTTTCAAATGTATTGAGAATGACAGAAAGTTCAGTGAAGACTTTGCTTCCCTCATTACAGAACTACTTCTGTGGCTGCGATTACACTAAGAGCATCTTTAATTGCTTTAAAATCTGAATGCATGATAAGAATGGATTAATTTGATTTTTCTCTTACTACAAGTAGCAGATGGTTTATGTCTCAGGAATGCTCATGTTGTAAAATGAGATCCCCAGCTCTTCCGTGATTGGTCACTGTTAATGAAGCATGCTGTGCTGATTATTGATTTAGAAAATGAGGATGACATGAGTATTGTGTGTGTTGCTGTAATAAATTAAAGAGGAGTATTTTAATAGCCAGCAGACATACACCTTAAATAACATGAAATATTTGATTTTCTATTCAGGTGGTCTCTGCCCTGTCAAACTAATTTTATTGTTTATTAAAAAGATATACTTTTATAGTTTCAGCTAACAAGCAGATGGTCGGCTTTACTTATTTCTGTTTTGTATTGCTGTATGACCGATCAGATGCATGATAGGAACCCAAATGAGCTTGTTGTCTGCAAAGCAATGGTGTAGCCACGGGAGGGAATCTTTTGCTGTGCGCGCACACGTGTGTGTGTGTGTGTGTGTGTGTGTGTGGCGTGCGAGCTTGTACACTCCCGGCACATTGCTACTCTACTGTCTGTTGAATGTTTGATCCCCATTTGTGTTTTGAACCGCAGCTATATACTGAAAGTTCTTTTTAATCATGTTCATTGTCTTCTCTTTTCAAATAAGTTTTTAAATGATAGGTGTCATAAGAAACTAATCGGGATGCTGTGTTTGTTGGTTTTAGACAACTTCCCGCTAACACGGACGTGAATTTATAGCCGAGCTGTATTGTAGGCACAGGGTAAGAGAATAAGGACCGGTTGCTGATATTTTTACTTAAAACTTCCCAGGCATTTTGGTCTTTGGTGAGGTCCATAGCTATATAAGTACTGGAAGGCAAAATGCTGCTTGTGACTCACAGTGAGTGGACTGCCTTAACACTACATGCATTACTTCTATTGGATTATGATTTGGGGGAGTATTTTATGACTTTTTTTTTTCGAAACACATTTTTCATTGTGGCCATGATGTAAGCATTACAGACGAATGTGCTTCTTGCTCTGACTGCGGATAAGGCTGTAGAAGATGACATTCCGAGGTCTTTTTAACTTTGTAGATGAACCTTGCATTTTCCATTTTAAATATCCTTTGAAATCTGTTTACTTTTGTAAGTGGGGTTCGGTCTGGTGAACGTTGCAGTTTTAGTCGCTGGGTGCTATTGCAGTGATTCAGAGAACCCAGGAGGAGGCGGTAGTTACAGGGCCCTAAAGAAAAGTCCTGCTGCAGATGGAAACCCGCGGGGGGTCGGGTAAGTTAGTATCCATCGGTGGCCAGCTCCAACCTGACTCCTCGCAAGTTAAAATATACTCACAGTAGTAGATATTCCCCTAATACGTGCTGTGGTGACAACTCCAGGGCACATAGAAAGGGAGAGACTAAGAGATTTAAGAGGTTCGTTTGATACTAGTGTGTCAGTTACCCATATAGATCAGATACTGGTCTGGATAGTCCTTACGAGGTCGCCTCTCAGGTAGTTTGGGAAACACCAGTAGAGGTTGGCAAGAAAAACTGAATGGGTTAATCGTATGTTTTATGGGACAGCCTATTTTGAAAAATGATACTGAAAACCATTTTCATTATTAAACATAACTTTTATGGGAGACTGAAGATACAACTTGTTGAATATCTGTTGTATGGTTATTTTCTTTCATAATTTGTGAAAGAATTCTTTTATGAGCTCACTTCCCTTATGAATTAGGTATTAAGGTCTGTATTTTGACTCATTTATTAGTTGTGGGGGAGCCCATTAAAATGAACTAAGACTAATTCTGAGGTGCCTGTGCTTTGTTTTATGACTGGTAGCCGTGTGGGTCATTGAACGGAACACACAGCAATGCATACATGTTTTCTACCTTCAGATAGTTCAAACCAGATGTGGGAGATAAATTTCCACTTAAAAAGAATAATAATAACCACGTTCTCTGGTTTAAAATTAATAACCAAAATTATTGAGCACCTCTCACCCAGAAATCTCAGGTCAGGAATGCTCCAAAGCTCTGATCGTTATGAGCACTGGCGTGAGGCCACATGTGGAAAAGCCCCCTGAACTCGCGTGGCAGGCTACAGTCCAAATGCTGTATGACAGCAGTACTGTGTGAAAGGTGTCCAGGCTGAGCGTGTAAGGTTGCAGGAGACATAGATGAATTGCACGTTTAGGCGCGGGGCCCATCCCCAAATGTGTCATTGTATATGCAGAAATATGCCGGAATCTGAAAGTGTCTGAAACCTTCCTGGGCCTACACATTCTGGACAGAGATTACTAAACCTGTACTGTTTAAAATAATTTTCAGTACAATGGTTGAAAAGCATTTGGAGAGTTTTATTAGCTTTACTCAAGAAATGCAGTGAGCTGAGAAATTATTTTAAATGTGCATTTTGTAGCTTATCGAACACATACTCTTTATCACATCAGCCCAAATCAGTGATCAGTGTTTTTAAGTGTAAATTATTTAGAGATTATTTTTTATGTTCAGATCTTTAATCATAAAGTGACTCTGTTTAAAGTTAAAATTATAGCAACATTTTCTTTTCTTTGCTCTGGTTATTTTAATACATTTCTTCCCTCAATAGTAACTACAAAGAGCCTAGAAATATTCTTATGAAAAGCAAGTCTTTAAGGCAAGTGTTGTTTTGCACGTAATGATCGACAATATATTATTAACATTTCTGTTAATGTATCTGCTGAATGGAAGAGGAACACTCTTTTTCTTTTCTTCCTTGTGGTTTTTCTTTTCAAAGGATCTTGAGATAAAAGCACTGTAGGGTAACTTGCTGAAAACTTTGGAAGTGTTTCTGAAAGAGAAGTGATTGCTTCCAGACACACTTGTTTTCTACCGCTGTGAGAAATTCTTTTTTTTTTAAAGAATTATTTTATTGAACTTTATTTAATTTATTTTAATTTGACCAGAGAGGGACAGAGAGAGAGAGAGAGAGAGAGAGAGAGAGAGAGAAAGTGAGAAAGCAAGCCACCAGGTCCAGGACTCGAACCAAGGTCAGCCATGTGGGAGTCCAGCGCCCTTAACCACCATGTCAGCTGCTGGCCCTACGCTTTGAGAAATTCTAACACTGTACGTCGAAGTACATTTTATACAGAGTTCTAGAACTAGATATTTTAAATCTCAGCCAATTTTTAATGTTTTTTTTTGTTGTTGTTTCATAAAGTGTAAAAGAAAGAAAAATGTGACAAAATTGCAAACTTATCAGCTGCATTTCTCACATCTTTTCTTCCAAGCAGAGTAAGAAGAAGAACCAGGGTTTCAGAGGCATCTCATCGCACTTATTGTAATAAGCAGCTATGGAGTTACATCATGAAATCAGTTATCCTCATGTGCAGTGTGATCAGGTTGTTACTATGGTAACATTTCCATTTGTGAATTTTTGTGTAGTTAAAATTTGTAGTCATCACATCATCCTATCATTGGCTTTGGATTTTTCATCCCAATAAATCACCTTGCTACCTGTGTGCGATTAAGTGGCACCAGACACCTCACTTAAGTTCTACCCGCGCACTCTAGACTAGGGGATCAAAAATAGGAAAATGAGAGAAATGGCAGCATTTTGCTAAATTACATTTTAAGACCAGCCTGATGTTGCTGGTAAAAATTTTAAATGGTTCTTAAGAGGAGTAAGAGCATTGCCAGTTATTCTCAGAGATGCTTTAATGATTCCAAGTCTGCGATGGTGAAACGGGTTAGGTGGGGTAGCAGGAGGAGGCAGGGAGGGCTCTCATTTGTCAGCTAAATGGGTGATAAGTAATCAGGACGGAAGTAATGACCCTTCTGAGACTGCAGAGGTTCCTTCCGATGGTGCTCCCTTTTCATTTTCACCTTATTAAGTGTTTAAAAGTTGTCGTTTTGGATACTGGGAAGCCGGCCTGCTTATTTCATTTCTACTTATAAAATCAGACTCTAGTATTTTAGGTTAACTCGAATTAAAATAGCCTACCACGTTCCCTTGTATCAATTACTGTATTCTAGTAAAGATTCCCACTGTTTTTGTTTTGTTTTGCTTCCTAAAGCCCCCTGCTGCTGTTGATTACACCTAGATGTGCCACTGATTGGAACTGCTAAAAGGCAGAGGTACTGTCAGGGCTGCTGAATCAGTTAACTGGAGGGCTAGGGAGAGATGCTCTCTCTGGGACCGAGCAGACACTGTGACACTAGGATATGATGTATCAAGAGGCCGAGGAATATTCTTCTGCACTTTAATAGCATTGGAAGGTGTGAAAATAATTGAACTCATACAGTGGTACAGGAACACCGGCTGCCTGACTGGAGCCCCCAAACCACGGAACTGCACCAGGGCGAGAGAAAAGGGCGGGGGGACAGCCTGGAGAAGATTCGGTGCTAATAATTACTGGGCTCTAGCAGGTGAATACCGTTTTTCCTAAAGATGAACGAAGCGGATGACTATGTTATGCAGAAGTGGAGAGATTTGATGCTAAAACAGCAAGAAATTAAAAGTTAAACTTGCACTTGGAATCGAAGCCACGTTTGTATGCCCATTGGGCGGTGTGAAATGAATTTGTGTGAAATACAAGCTCCTCATGAGTGGTTTACATATTGTTTTGAAATCTTTTGATCGGAGTTCCACCACAGCCAAGGGGGTTTTATGAGGCACTCAGGGTCAAGAATAGCTATCAAGCTGTCCTCTCCCTTCTTTTTTTTTTTTTTTTTTAAACTCTTTTTTTTGGGAGAGGTTTTTGCTGTAGGGCGCATGCGCTCGCCAGACAGGCAGAGAGAGACAGTGAGACAGAAAGCGAGAAATCACCCCCCGGGGGGATGGCCATGCCACAATCTCTTCTCCTCCATTCTCCTCTCGGGATCTTGGGCACGCACGCACACACGCCCAGCGTGAGTTTAAGCCACCTGGTCCAGGACTCGAACCGCGGTCGACTACGTGGGAGTCCAGCGACATAGCCATTACACTAACTGCTGGTCCCTCCTCTCCCTTCTTCAAACTTTGGAGTAAGCAGTCTTGCAGTGCTTGGTGAGGGGTGTCTGAGGGGTGTTATGCTACACTTGCATGTGTTTAGAGATTCTTCCTGATACTGCTCTTTCTGCCCTTAGAAATAACAGCTTGTTCTTTTAAAGACATTTCAGTTTGCTAGGTATGTCATTGGTTTAAGTCATTTGTTTGAAGTTATGTTCTTGAATTGAGAAATGTTTTGAATTGGGAGAAAGCTGGTATTATTTCCAAATATGTACTGAATCCTGTGGAAGGGAAATTGCATGGCAGTTGCTGCAGAGGGGTGCCGTCAGCAATGAACAGGATAGCTTGAAGAGCGAGGGCTCAGTTAGGAAGTCTGTGCTGGGGGCCAGGCTTACGCTCAGTGACTAGGAGAGATGGTGCCACAGGGCTGGCCACACCGTGTGAATCCTGGCACCAGAGGCCTGGAGGACAAGCCGGGTAATTGTGCCTGAGCTCCCGACAGGATGGAGAAATGGCAGAGAAGGGATTGTGGTATTACCGTGACCCCTGGAGGGTGCTTTCTCACTCCCTCCGTTTCTTTCCTCCTCTCTCTGTCTTGGCAAGCACACGTGCCCTCTGTCATTAAATACACACACACACACACACACACACACACACA
>NW_006208670.1:1628536-1644599 GCF_000334495.1 Tupaia belangeri chinensis | reverse complement strand
CACACACACACACACACACTCACACACTTTAAAAGTTTGTAGGAAGGACTAGGGGGCAAATAATTAGTGCTATAGTTGGGATAGTAGAATAGAAGTGAACTAGAATTCAGTATTCATGTCTTTTACTTTTGTTGGTGACCCATTGAACCCAGTGTCTCAAAAAACTGATAAAAAGACCAAGATATTATTAATGGATAATAAATACTCATATTTATTTAAGTGGTTAGATTATAAGCTCCTTGAAAGCAAATATTTATTTTTGTGGTCAATGCTTTATACAGATGTTGCTTATGTAGCCATTCAGCCTTTCAAAGTGAAAAGAAGTAAATAAAACAGAAAGCTCCTATGTTGTTTGCCAGAACTGCCTTAAAACAATGCCCTTGGTGGCTTAAACAACTAAAATTTATTGTCCTATGGATTTTGAGCCCAGGTGTCTAAGATTCAATGCCCTTTCATGATTAAAAACTGTCAATAAACTAGAAATAGAAGGAAATTACTTTGACCGAATAAAATCCACATACGAAGAATCCACAGTGAACATCATACTCAGTGGCGAAAGACTAAAAGCTTTTCTCCAAGGACAGGAACCATGCAAGAGTGTCTACTTTTGCCACTTCCATTCAGCCCTGTATTGGAAGTTCTAATCAGGGCAGTTAGGCAAGGAAAAGAAAGCCATCTAAATTAGAAAGGAAAAAGTAAAATGATCTCTGTACAGAATACAACCTTCTATATGGATAACCCGAAAGATACTTCAGACCTCTGTTAGACCTAATAAATGAATTGACCAAAGTAATAGGATATAATGTCAACACATAAAAATTAATTGCTTTTTCTGTACACTAAAAGTGACGTCAGAAAAAGAAATGATGAAAACAACTTCATTTATAACAGCATCAAGAAGAATGAAATGCTTAGGAATTAATTTAGTAAGGAAGTGAAAGGCTTATACAGAGAGAACTAGAAAACATTGCAGAAGGAAATTAAGGAACACACACACACATATACATATACACACATATATATATATAATGGAAATACACCCCGTATTTATAGAATGGAAGACTTAATAATGTTAATATGTTAGTCTTGCCCAAAGCAGTTTACAGTTTCACTGCAATCTGTCCAAATTCCAATGACTTTTTTTTTTCAAAATTAGAAAAATCTATCCTAAATTCATATGGAAATTCAAGGGACCCTGAATAGCCAAAACAATCTTGGAAAAAAACAAAGCTAGAGTCTGCATCCCTCCAGGTTTCGAAACTTACTGCAGAGCTGCAGTGATCAGAGCGGCACGGTTCCAGCAGAGTGAGGGACGTAAACTCAGTGGAACCGAGCGGCACCTGCGAATAAACGCTCACACGTGTAGTCACGGGCTTTCGACAAGGGTGCCAGGACCATTCAGTGGGAGACAGAACAATTGTCTCAGCAAATGCGTTGGCAAAACTGGGTATCCGGTGCAGAACATGAAACTCAACCCTTACCTAACACCACATTCAGATATTTACGCAAAGTAGATCGGAGGCCTAAATGCAGATCTCAAACTAATACAACTCCTAAAGAAACCATGGGGCCAAAGGCTTTATGACGTGTTTGGTGGCGATGTCTTGAATACAGCATCAAAGATACAGACAACGACAAAATCGAAATGGACTGTGAGCATTAAAATTGTGTGTCAGAAGCCACTGTCGGCACAGCAAAAGACAGTGCACAGAGTAACATATTTGCAGATCGTGCGTCTGTAAGGGGTTGGTACCCAAAATATACAGGGAACTCCTTAAACTCAACCCCCAAAAACAGCTCATTTCAAAAACCTGTCAAGGAGTTGACTCAACATTTTTCCAGAGAAAATAAGCACATGGAATGATGCTCAGCGTCACTAATTACAGAATTGCAAGTCAGAACCACATCGATGTATGATGTCACACCCGCTAAAGTGACTGTCAGCCAAACAGAACAGGACGAAAGACAAAGACAGTGCCAGGCGCTGCCAAAGATGCGGAACCTCGGAACCTGTGTGCTCTCGGGGACGTAGAACGGTACAGCCACAGTGAGGAGTATGGTGGGTCTTGAAAACATCATGCGATGCAGCAGTTCTACTTCTGAGTACATTTTGAAAACAGGGTTTCAGAGAGATCATAGTGGCCGTGTTCGTATTCTTTATAATAGCCGAAACATCAGAGCAACCATGTGTCCGCCGATAGATGAATGCACGTCCTTTGGAATATTATTCAGCCTTAAAAAGGAAGGAAATTCTGACATGCAGTAGTGTGGATGAAGCTCGAGGACATTGGCCTTAAGTGAAATAAGCCAGCCATCAAAGGACAAATGATAGTTCATTCCAGCTATGTGAGGTACTTAGAGAAGTCAGAATCGTAGAGACAGGAAGAAAACAGAACGATGATTGCCCGGGGTTGAGGGAGGGGAAATGAGGAGACCTTCGGTGATCCACAGTGAGAAGAGTAATGCCAGTGGATGGTGGGGAAGGTTGTTGCACTAGATGTTTGCTGTGTATTTAATACCACCGAACTGTATACTGAAATGGAAAAGATCGATCCCTTCAGGTTGGCCCCATCCATAAGCAGGGTTAAGCCTGCGCAGAAGCTGGGTCCCACCTGGTCAGTCGGGATTAGGGTCCTGGCCTTACTAGTTTGAAAAATGTTCTGGAAGCGTGTGTGTGTGTGCCCAAGATTTTCATGGGACAGAGAATTGAAGGAAAAAGGATTGCAGTGTGACCAGGCCCCTATAGGGGGTACCTTTTCTATCTCACTCGCTCTTCTTGTGTCATGTGCCCTCTGGCTGGCATTAAAAATAAATAAATAAAGATAGCAAATTCTATGTTAAGTGTATTTTAGAATAAAAAGTTTTGGCAGAAGTATGTGTATATGTGTTTGTAATTGTGATGGCTCTATCTAAATCCTCACTGTACAAATTATGCCATTTTATATGCCCTTTATCAGAAATAAATTATTGTTGCAAAATGTGTCCTTTTTGGAAGGTGCAGCAGTGTTATATAAATATCACATCTTTATAATGTTTAGGGAAACAATTCTTTGTTAAGGTAAATAAACAAAACAAAATTTCATTGTGTATCTTTCAACCAACAGTATACATCAACTACTTACTACATAGTTTATATGCTGATAAAATGTTTGAGAGACTTCTTGATGCTTACACTGGAGATAGGACTGCAGCTTGTCTCCTAGTCTGAAGAAAAAAAACAAATCTTCATTTAGTCATTCATTAAAAAGTGACTTGGGGGGGCAGCAGGTGGCGTGGTGGTTAGGCACTGACTATGTTTGAGTCCTGGACCTGGTGGCTTATTTTCTCTCGTTCTCTCTGTCTTTCTCTGGTACCTTATAGCAAATTAAATAATAATAATTAATTACATAATTCTTTTTTAAAAGTAAGTTTTGCATATCTGGGAAAACAAATCTGAAATACTCATGGGTTACCACCAGTGGGTACTTAGGCAGTCTTTAAGTATGTGGATTATTGAAGTTCTACTTAAGTAGTTGTTTAAAAATTGATGATTTCTTTTTTCCCTGTCTGCCATGTTTTAAAACCTCGTTTTTAGATATTTCATTTATGTAGTATTATTTGTTTATTTTGTGTTAAATCTTTTAAAAAATTAAAAGTAGTGAGACACAGAACATTAATTTTCTGTGTTTTAAAAAACATTCTAATCGCCCCGTCTACCCCCCATTTTTTTTTTTTTTTTTTGCACTCTGTTAACTTGAAACTACTAAACAGATTTTTATTTTAATCTTTGGAACAAAAAATGTTCTCTTGGGCTGATACCAGTACTCTGGATGCCAAGTTACAGACCGGAGTCTATTTTTATAGGCCAAGATAGAAACCTCTGAAAACCAGAGTTTATAATGGAAACGGTGACAGGCCCTTAACGCCACAGCACACATGGCAGTGCCGAAATCACAAGGTATGCGGCACGAGGTTGCGCACGATGCTCACACTGAGCTCCTCAGCAGTCGTCTTGTCAGATGCTTTTCAGCGAGAGTCTAGTAAGCGTCAAGCTGTCCTGGGCCCTGAACACACATTGCGTGGGCCTGATTCCTGCCCTCTGTGTGCTTGCCCCTAGCCAGCCCCGCTGACCCCGAGATGCTTGAGCAAACCTGTTGGACCAGACCACGTCCTTGAACTTGGCGTCAGGAAACACATAACCCGCTGTCTCTGTATAGCAATTTCCAATACAACTCTGAAAATCCTGTATGTTTCTGCACGTCGGTCTCTACATACATTTTCTGGGTATTATTTACAAAGAAGGTAATCAATGATCTCTTCATTTTATTTTTTTGAAGTTTTATTTTTATTTATTTCTTCTAAGAAAGAGACAGAGACAGCACTGCCAGCAGGGCCGCGCCTACCATGGTCCCCTCTGGGCTTCAGTCAGCCCCGGGGCATGGGGACCTGTGCACACAGAATGTTTAAAAAGGCCTCTGACTCGAACCCGAAACCTCCCGGGTGCTCAGCCCTGCAGAGTACTGTTTTGCCGCTGCGTTTTAATAGCGCACTGAGGAAAGTTTAAACTTTATATTACTACACAGTCCGGGACATTGGAAACTCAGTGAGTCGGAAACTTGACCATCTTAGCTCATCTTTGAGAGATCTCGTCTAGGTGAAAAATTTAAATAAAATCCTTCAAAGATCACATGTGCTTATCAGCTTTCATAATTAAAGAGAAATGACTAAAACAACAAGTCTGCTTTGTTTTAGTAATATTTCAATTTAAGTGGGATTGCCCCCTACCAGTGATTAACGATTGCCATCATTTGACCCCGAGTGAGTAACTCTTCAGTGTATCCATTTCTCTAAGGGGACACAGGAACTGAGCTTATGTGAGATGCCCACATGGCAGAATAGTTAAAGCAGCCTGAAAGACGTACTTAATTTGAATGTTCACGAGGGTCGGAATCTCACACTCGTAACACCGGCGTTGTGTATCACTCTCTGTCTTTTCTTTATCTTGTTAAATGCTGGGAAGAAGCAGAGGTGTTATGTCAGATACTCGCTCTCGGAAGCATTGTGAGGTGTGAGAGAAAACCAGTGTCTTGTGGGAAGATAATGAAGTGTTGGCGGATGCAGATTTTGCGCGTACTGCCCAAGGGAAAGGTAAAAGGGAGATGTTAATTTGAATCCCAATCAGATTTTCCGTTCTCCTTTAAAATGTTCCTCACTCATTGGCTTATGTGCACATGCATTTAATCAGATTTTAGGGCGCAGACATGCTGGCCTACTAGAGAAGCAGCTTTTTATGTCCCCGACAGGTTTTTCAATGTTGAAGATGTGGACATTGCGTGTGTGGTTTAAGATTTTTGGGTATGTGATTACATTTGACCCTAATATGTTAGAGACAATGCTTCTGCACCCTGGAATATGGAAAATCCCTGAATGTAAGCGACTTAATTCTACACAGTTACACTAATCAAAAATAGGGACCTCGTTTTCACCAAAACGGGTGATTCTCACTCTCCCGTCTACTTCTATTGCCATTGCTATAGAAATCCTTATCACAGATTTCAGGAAATACAGTGCAGATTTCATTCTCATGTGGATGTAGGATAAAAGAGAGGATAACCTTCGTTCTTTTTAAGTAATTATTTTTATTTAATTTTATTTTAATTTGAGCAGAGAGAGACGCGGGAGTGGGGAAAGTGAGAAAGCAAGCCACCAAGTCTGGGACTCGAACTGTGGTTGACCGTGTGGGAGTGCCTAGTGCCTTAACCACCACGCCACCTGCTGGTCACCAACCTTTGCTTTTTGTATTTTTTAGACAAGCCACTTTTTAAAGATTTGCAAGGAATCGAATTGGAGGAGCATTCCAAATCCGAAGTCTGAAATTCAAAGTGCTCTTCAACTTAAAGCATTTTGAGCACCAACATAATACTAGAGACGAGCACCCTCATATGGTGAGTCTCGGTCAAAGTGCCCTCATACAAACATACCGCATAAAACTGCCTTTAGGTTACGTGTCTAAGATGTATAGGAAACACCAACGAATTTTGTGTTTAGTCTTGGGTTCCACCTGGAAGATCTTTGGTTATGTATATGCAGGTATTCCAGAATTCAGAAAAATTCAAAAGACAAAACATTTCTGACTTTGGGACCAGCAGATGGCCTAGTTGTTACATCCCTGGACTCCCATGTAGTTGCTCATGGTTTGAGTCCCAGACCTGGTGACTTAAACTCACACTGGGTATGTGTGTGTGCATGCCCAAAATCCCAAGAGGAGAATAGAGGAGAAGGGATTGCCATGTGGGAATCCTCCCCGGGGGGGAGGGGGGATGATTTCTTGCTTTCTGTCTCTATGTCTCTGTCTTTCTGGTGAGTGCATGTGCCCTATAGCAAAAATCTCTCTTAAAAAAAAAAAAAAAAAGAAAGAAAAAAACATTTCTGGCTTCAAGTACTTCAGATAAGGGGTACTGAAACGTATATGCACAGTTGTACCCTGCCTAGTAACAGGGATAAGTTCCGAGAAATGTGTTTTCGGGCGATGTTTCTGTTGCGCACACGTCTTGGATTGAACACCTGGGTAATAAAGCCTGCTCCACGCCCAGGCCATCTGGGATAGCCCGCTGCTCATGGGCTACAACCTGTATGGTATGTCACTGTACTGAATATGCAGGTGGTTGTCACATGACAGCAAGTGACTGTGTACCTAGACATAGAAAAGGTACAGGAAAATACGATGTCAAAGGTAAAAAAATGGTACACCTGTGTAAGGCAGTGACCGTGAGTGGAGCTCGCGGGACTGGAAATTGCTCTGGGTGAGTTTGAGTCCCTGAGGCTCGAATAAACTTGGCGGCAGAGTTTCATAGATAGTGTGATTGGAGCCCAGAGAACCCAGGGACAGTGCTGAGGGAAGCCAGGTAGGTGGCCAGGAGCCACTTGAGTCCTTCTAACTTCCATTAGGAATGTCAGTTGTTGAGTGGAAACTTACTGAAGAGTTTTCAGTGAGGAGAGTGGTCTGAGTGAGTGGTGAGCGAATGCTAAGGCTTAGGCTATTACTGCACACCACCACGGACTTTATGAACATGGTACACTTAGGCTACATTACATTATTCATTTTTTTCTTTCTTTAATAATACATGGACCTGGGAACCAGCAGTTAGCATAATGGCTATGTCGCTGGACTCCCACGTAGTCGACCGCGGTTCGCGTCTCGGACCCGGTGGCTTAAATCTCACGCCGGGCGCGTGTGCGTGCGTGCCCAAGATCCCGAGAGGAGAATGGAGGAGAAGGGATTGCAGTGGGGCCATCCCCCCTGGGGGGTGATTTCTCGCTTTCTGTCTCTATGTCTCTCTCTCTCTCTGTCTGGCGAGCGCACGCGCCCTATAGCGAAAACCTCTCCAAAAAAAATAATAATAATAATACATGGACCTTAGCTTACTGTAAGTTTTTTATTTATAAACTTTAAAAAATTTTTCAACTTGTCACAAATAGCTTAAAACATAAACACATCGTACAGCTGCACAAAAATTCTTTCTTTGTATTCTTCATAAGATATTTAACCTACGAGCATTTAAAAATGTATTTAAATTTATTTCTATTACTTTTATACTTGTTAAAAAGTTGAGGAAACACTTTCGCAGGGTCAGAATCCTCAGTATCACTGTCCTGCACTTCCACATTCTGTCCCCCTGGGAGGGTCATGTTGAATAAGACAAGGATGAAATCAAGCACAGCAGAAAATGATGTCATCAGAAGACTCGGTAAACACGAGACGCAGGAACTGCTGGAAGCAGCTTCTCCCGTACAGTTTACGGACAGTGCCATGCGAGTCCTGCAGACATGGCGAGAACAGCTAGGCAGGTGGCTGAAGGTCACATACGCGGGGCCTCGCAGATTCCATTGGAAAGTTCAGTCTTTGAGTGATGATCACTCACTAAAGGGTTTTGCAGGGAGAGTGATTTGATCAGATTTATTGTTCTAAAAGTCAGTGTAACTATAGGAATCTTTATTAAAGAAATTGAAGGGTGAAGAGAATGCCAGGAGGTCTTTTCAAGAGGTGTCAGTATCGATCCAGGTGCTGGTGACTTAATTTAATGTGTCACATATTTGTTGGAAATTTAATGTATCAAATATTTGCTTCTACTTATTTTGTCCTAAGGGCCTAAGTAATGGCCTAACTTTTTTCACAAAATATTGAAGGTCTGAATTATATTTCTTTCTGGCTCCAGGTGCTTACTGATATAAGTATTAAAAGGGGAGGGACCAGCAGTTGGCATAATGGCTATATCGCTGAGCTCCCATGTGGTCGACCATGGTTCGCGTCCCGGGCCCGGTAGCTTAAACTCACACTGGCCACATTCTGTCCCCCTGGGAGGGTCATGTTGAATAAGACAAGGATGAAATCAAGCACAGCAGAAAATGATGTCATCAGAAGACTCGGTAAACACGAGACGCAGGAACTGCTGGAAGCAGCTTCTCCCGTACAGTTTACGGACAGTGCCATGCGAGTCCTGCAGACATGGCGAGAACAGCTAGGCAGGTGGCTGAAGGTCACATACGCGGGGCCTCGCAGATTCCATTGGAAAGTTCAGTCTTTGAGTGATGATCACTCACTAAAGGGTTTTGCAGGGAGAGTGATTTGATCAGATTTATTGTTCTAAAAGTCAGTGTAACTATAGGAATCTTTATTAAAGAAATTGAAGGGTGAAGAGAATGCCAGGAGGTCTTTTCAAGAGGTGTCAGTATCGATCCAGGTGCTGGTGACTTAATTTAATGTGTCACATATTTGTTGGAAATTTAATGTATCAAATATTTGCTTCTACTTATTTTGTCCTAAGGGCCTAAGTAATGGCCTAACTTTTTTCACAAAATATTGAAGGTCTGAATTATATTTCTTTCTGGCTCCAGGTGCTTACTGATATAAGTATTAAAAGGGGAGGGACCAGCAGTTGGCATAATGGCTATATCGCTGAGCTCCCATGTGGTCGACCATGGTTCGCGTCCCGGGCCCGGTAGCTTAAACTCACACTGGGCACATGTGTGTGCATACCCAAGATCCCGAGGAGATGGTTAATGATTTGCAGTTTATGTATTATATGTGTGTTTTGCAACTGTCTTCTTCGCACTGCAGGTTTCTCTGTTGCAAACACACACATTTCCTGGCTCGTCCATTTAGACCCATCTTCCCCGGTGGGCCTCTGACCAGCTCCCTCTGTTACTTCTGCCTGGCGAATGCAGACTTTCTTCAGACCTGTCCTGGATCGTTCTTTTCTCCATGAAATCTTTCTAGTCTCTTGTATTTATCCCCTGAGCAGGTAGATTTAGAGCTCCTGTTAACACTCCCCCTTTGCCGTGACATCCTGCCTTTCCTCATGTGGTCTGTGTTCTCCGTACCCTCCCTTCCGCGAGGCTGTGTGAAGAGAGTCAGGCGTTCCTCTCTGTTCTCCTTACTCCCAGGGTCTCTCTCCCGGTGCCATCATACCCTGCAGGAAGCCAGTAGGGATGTCTAAATCCACTTTCCAGTCACTCAGCGTGTGCCTGTGGGCTCAAGTCCTTAACTTAGTAGGCTGGGTTTCCACCTGTGTAAAATGGGGGCAGGACTGGTCTGTGCGTAGTAGGGTTGCCGAGAGGGTGGATGGGCAGCAGCCGGTAAGCAGTCAGTAAAATATTAGTGCTATATACACTCCAAACAGCTCTTAGCACAGAAAGACAAATGACCGGTTCGTTCCTAAGTATCAGTGGACAACTTATCATCACAACCGTTCTACTTCTGTCTTGTTAGGAACATAACCTCTTGTCCATTGCACCTGATTTTCAAAAGGAAAATTTGGTTTTCCTCGTCATTTCTGTCAGAATTCACCCTGGAATATAATTCACTATAAGCGTTGGACCATTTAAATTGTGCATGAGTGATAATGTATGATGTGCTTGGATTTTTCCATACTTTACTAAAATTATTGTGTATCCCTTAGTCATTTCTGGGGGTATCTGTGAGTGTTTTTGGACAAGATGAACGTCTAAATGGGTAGATTTGCATAGAAGAGGTTGCCCTGAATCATGTGAGTGGGCCTCAGCCAAGCAGTGGAAGGCCGGAATGAAGCAAAGGGCTGAACGTTCTCGCAGCGAGAGGAACTCGACCGCAAGCTGCCTGGAGTTCTTCTGGAACATCTGGTCTTCCCGCCCGTCTCCTTGAACTGGACCGTGGCTGTCCCCGGTCTCTCTCTTGCCTTCCTGCCAGAGAGGACCTGCCCAGTCTCCGTGATGGCATGAGCCAGTTCTTGGCAGTAGATCTCTTGATTAAGGTGAAAGTATCTGTCCGTCTCGTCTTGGTTCTTTCCTCTGGAGAACCCAGACTAATCACTAGGTGAAAATATTTTCAATCGAGTCGTCTGGGAGACCCTCATTCAAACCATGGTGAGTCACTGTTTCGTGCCATTCATGGTGGCAAAGCCCCAAGTGGCTCAGGATCCTAAGAACAAAGACAGGGCGGGCCCATGGCGGGCGGTGAACGTAGGTCCCATGTGGCCAAAGGAAGTTTGGGCCTGAACCTGGTGACTTGGAAACCAGGCCAGCTGTGTGTGTGTGTGTGTGTGTGTGTGTGTGTGTGTGTGTGCGCGTGCACGCCCCCAAGGCCCCCCAAAGAGGGGCAGGTAGAGGAGAACGGGCTGCAGCGTGACTGTCCCCAGGAGGGACCTTTCCTCTCCCTCCCTGTCTCTCTCTGGCGAGTCCATGTGCCTTCTAAGGAAGGAGGAGGGGAGGGAAACTCAAAAAACTAGAGACGATGTGGAAAAACGGAGACCACCGTGGAAACTGGTCCAGCTCCTTTGTTTTTGTTTATTTATTTTTTTTAGAGATTTTTGCTATAAGGTGCGTGCACTCGCCAGAGTCAGAAAGTGAGAAATCACCCCCCAAGGGAGGATGGCTACACCACAGTCCCGTCTTCTCTATTCTCTTATCGGGATCTTGGGCACGCATGCTCACACACGCGCGCACACACACACACACATACACACACACACACACACACCCGGCATGAGTTTTAAACCACTGGTGTGCCACTCAAACGGCCTTCTGTGGACTACGTGGGAGTCCTGCGAGGTAGCCATTCTGCCATCTGGTGGTCACAAGGTACAGCAACTCTGGAGGGCCATTTGGCAGTATTTCATTAGACAGGTAGGTGGGCAAGTGATGGCATCTGGGCATTTTACATCCAGATTAGAACTACTAGATTTGTCATCAAAATAAGATGTTATTAATCATGTTAAACTATCACACTTTGAAATTTAGCTTTCTGTGGACATGATAACGGAAATTGCTTTCGGATCCATTTTCCCGTTCTAGTTCCTCGTGCTTGCTTAACTGCAGTTACGTGTATGTGCCCTGTCACGTGGGCCCATAGCTGCTGCTCTATACCACGACTTGCATAGAGTACTTACTGAAACTTTTTGAAATGATACGGTTTAAATATATCAAGAATTACAGTTACGTCCAATGTCAAACTCTAGTATTTAGTTAAGAATAGGTTCGTTTCAGGGTGTTTTTGGAGTGTGGTAGCTACTAAGGCTCTTCCGTCGCTCACTCACTAGAATAATTCTGTAGGGAAGCACATTAGTGTTCCAGAAGTCTGTGTATGCTGTATATAAATCATTTATACCCATTAGAAAGTGACATATTAATTCCCACATAAGAGAATGGGTCATTCCAGTGTATTTCTCTAATGGAATGATGTAAGTTTATTGTTTTGGCTACTTACACTAAACTCTTACATACCTTGTGACTGTTCTTAAATCCTTAGGAGAACTTCGTAGATCCACACTGTGGGATAAAGTCTTCCTACTTTATTAAAAACAGCCAGCCATTTCAATCTTTTACTTAATTTTCTGGGATTTAAAGTCCTAGGCATTTTAAATATTACATATTTCGGGTTTAAAACGCTGCAGTCCCTCCTCTCTGTGTCTCCCCCCCATCAGGACGTGGGCACACGTGCACACGTGTCCTGTGTGCTTTTCAGGACACCAGAGTCAGGTTTTGGACAGCTCAGTCTGTGACGTGGGGTCCAGCTCCCTTACCCACCAGGCTGCAGGACTGGCCGGGGTCAGTACATTAGAGTGGGACATCTCAGGCTTTTCCAGTAGTGCTCAGCTAGCAGCTCAGGGGTGAGAGCCGTTTCTTGCCTTTGGTGAATTCACTTGAGATCTTGCCCTTCGAGAGCCTGGATTGCACATGCTCCTGGGATTTCTCCAGGGGACACCCCAAGGTTTCCCATGATGCTCACCTTCATCTGTGTACTGGTAGAGCTATCAGATACAATAGAGAATGCCCACCTAAATTCGATTTTTGGGTAAACAGCAAATACATTTTAGCATGCCCCAAATATACTTTTTTTTTCCCAGAAATTCAAATTGAACTGGGTATGCTGTTTGTTTGTTTTTTTTTTTTTTGTAATTTTATTAAATTGAATTATCTGGTATTCCTAAAT
The DNA here is from genome assembly GCF_000334495.1 of Tupaia belangeri chinensis. Classification (NCBI taxonomy): domain Eukaryota; kingdom Metazoa; phylum Chordata; class Mammalia; order Scandentia; family Tupaiidae; genus Tupaia; species Tupaia belangeri. The sequence goes on along the minus strand of NW_006208670.1, from coordinate 1,632,154 downwards.
TTAGAACCCAGTCCTTGGGTTCTTTTTCCTTACTACACTTTGAGCTCTTTAAAAGAAGAGACCTGATTGTACCCTTATTTAACTGCACTTTCCTGTTTCCATGGTAGTTCTTATTTTTTTTTTTGTTAACTGGAAGAATGAGCCATCTAATCAGCTGTAATGTTTCTTATCTGAGTGTTTATGAAGCAACTTTGCTCTAGTGAGTTTGCCCTTTTCTGTGAATTAGATTCATTGAAAAAACTCATGTTTCAGTGTATAGTTGCAGGGCTCAACCTTCATTAAAAAAAAAAAAAATCATCTCTCCTTTTCTTAGTCATCTCTCTTCCCGTTATCTTTCCAGCTCTTACTATAATTAGCTAGCATTAACAGCAAATGTTTGCTTTAGTTAAATTATTCAGAACATTTATTTTACTTGTCAAAGGTTAGATCAGGTTGTTGTTTGAACTGGTAATTAAATGCAGCCTAATAGGCTTCATATTTATATGCATTATAAAGCCTGTTTCCTCAGCATTCTGTATAATTTTATGATGTTCAAGCCTGACATTTCAAGAAGGATTTTGATTTTGTGGGAAAGAAAACATTCTGAGTGATCCAGCGTGTTACCTGCCGTGAGGTGTCCGGCGTTGAGGTTGAAAGTGGATACTGCGTTTCAGGGTTACTGCGACACGGGCTATCATGGCCGTGCATTGCACCAAACAGGGGATAACATTAAGCCCGCTGCCGGATGAGCTGGCGTTTGATCCGGGATCAGTGGTATATAGTACTCAGCCCCAGTAAGCACTCAGTATACACTTATTACATGAATGTTGTACGTCCTGTTTTGTGGCACCGTTTTAAAAGCCACATACTTGATAACTCAAATTTTGTAGCCCAGACAGTGTAATCTGGATGTGAGCTAGTCCCTGACGTAGTCCAAGACCGTTCAGTCATTTCAGTGTGTGCGCGTGTGTGTGGAGCAGTGGGGCTCAGTTAATTCTCACGTCGAGGCATTACACTGGTACATTATGTCTGTCGGTTTTGATTGATTCATTAAGTAGGTGACTTTTGCTAGCTGTTGTTTGTTAGTAACTTGGAAAATAGATGAATAAACTTTTCTATTATTTAAGAAAGTAGAAGTTAGTAGAAAACTGACTGTGATGTTAAAAATCAATATTGGGATAAAGTTATATACCAGGTAAGTTGACATATTGGTCAAATTCAGTGAAAGAGGGTTGGGAAGAGGTGACTTTGGAGGGTTTTTTGGTTTTATTTTTTATTTACTTATTTATTTTTAGTTTGCCCGAGGGTGAGAGTGTGTTTGACAGAGAAAAAGGGGGAAAGTGAGAAAGCACCTTCCCCGCTAAGGAAAGGCTGAGACACAATTCCTCCTCCATCTTTCTCTCCCTCTGGGACTTGGGGCGTGCACATGTGCTCAGAGAGTTTCTCAAAGCCGCCAGGTCCCAAACTCAAGCCACCCATCTGGCCACAAGGAAGCCACCTGCCTTAACCACCAGGCTGGCTCTAGAAGCCTTAGACTGGCTTAAGGGCAGACAGCAATTGGCTGGGTGAAGGTGAAAAAAATAAAAAGTTCCTGGGTGAGCCACACGCATGGAATCCATGTTGGCATAGCTTAAGAAAGACTAAGCATGGAGAAGCCACAGGTGTCCCCTCCTCACTTAAGAGTACCCGTTGGTGGACTGGCCCCTGAGTTGGTGGTTAAAATAACTGGATCCCACAGGGTGGACCATGGTCAGCATCCAGACCTGCAGCCGAGAAAACAGGCTGGGCAGTTTGCACATGCCAGAACTCCGTGGGTCGGGGCTTCCCTCTCTGTTCCGAGCACGAGCGTCCTCCGGTTATTAAACCAGCAATCTGACGGGATGGGGAGGTGTCAGCTGTTAAAGCAATTTCATCACCTGGACTGGGGAGAAATGTTCACATATTGAAATGTTCACTTTGTAAGCTAAACAATGTGATTGAATGTATATAAATAATTAAAAATACTATTAATAAACAAAATTAAATTAAAAAAAAGGCAGTATCTCATGGTTGCCGTCATCCTTAGCAGAAAGCTCAGAATCTTGAGCGTGCTCTCGGATCTGTGCCTTGTATTGTCCATTTTCACTTCTTGAGTCTGACGGTCACCCTCCTCCCCTCTTCTGGTGAATCATCTCCCTCTCTCTCTCTCTCTCTTTTTACAATTTGCATTACCTTTTATTTAACTAAGATCAATACAAACCTTAGAAAGATGTAGCTAGTCAAATATACCATCTGCCTTTTGAACAACTTTTTATGTTATTTTTCTCAATAACCACAGCAAGAAAACTTTGAACAATGCACTGCAGTTTTCGTATATGTTCTCACACACGATTTATTTAATCCTCCTGTCAGTCATGAGATAAGTATTTTAAGAAATTAAAAAAATAGATATAATTTTGTATATAGAATGCCACCTTTTATGTAGAATTTAATTTCTTCTCAAAATAAAATAGATTAATTGAAGTAAAAGTAAAAACATCTTTCAAAACAAGAGTAGAAGTAGAGCTAGATAGCGCACCTTGTCTGTGTTCGTATGTGTATTTTTAATAAAATTGACTTAAAAGATTAGGCCCAAGATATTGTCTACTGTAAGTCAAATATAAACCAGATGTTATTTTGATATACTTTCAAACTCTACTTTTATCATCGAAATCCTATTTTTTAAGAAAAATATTTATACAGATTCTTGGAAATTCCAGTGATTAACTTTTTATATGAGGCTTATTAATTTGATTAATAATAGTTATTGCTTTATGACGTATTCTCATCATTGGCGTGTACGTGTTTATTTATTTGCGGGTGGTTAACTTTGTATATCATATAATTATTAATAACCTTTAACTTCTCTGAAATTTCTTAAAATTTAAACATGTAAAATTAAAACACAGAGGGACTTGTGTTTAAGAACTAACCTTCTAGTTCCAGCTCTGAACAAGAACAAGAAATGGATTCTGGGCCAGCAGGTGGCTGGACGTCGGGCTGGCAGTAATACCACACGGCTGACTGCACAGTTCGAGTCCCGAACCCAGCGGCTTGGGGGACACGCCAGGTGCTGTGCGTGCACAGACCCTAAATCCTAGAGGAGGAGGGATTTCAGAGCAGCTGCGGTGATTTTTCAGTCTCTCTCTCTCTGTCTCTCTACAGTGAGCACATGTACCCGACTGCAGACTAAAAACAAAAACTAAAGCTGAGGGGGAAAGGAAGAAGGTTCTTTCTGTTGTAAGCGGATAGGCTTGGCCCACTCGCCCACAGAGTGGGTAAAATACACCGACGTTTCATGCTGCCTTTGGTTTTCTCTGGTCTCACTGGGAAGGACAAGGTTCAAGGTGACAGTTTCCTGCTATACAGGGAGCTGACGGGCACATGGCAGAGGGTGCGGCAGAGGGTGTGCAGTGCAGGTGGGTCAGGTGGGGGAGTCCTCCGAGGTCCTGCACCCTCTTCTCCCACCTCCTGGCTCCGAGCCTGTGGGAGAGAAGGCACAGACCCAGTCTGCCCCGCTGCAGTAGACTCCCCAGCAGAGGACCCTGGGTTTGGTGTCAGTCCATCCTTTACGGAGAGTGGTCCTTGCTTTTAAACAAAAAGATGATTGCAGCGTTACCA
>NW_006208670.1:1619222-1628391 GCF_000334495.1 Tupaia belangeri chinensis | reverse complement strand
ATGGGAAAATGTAAAGTCACCTTCCAGGTGTGGGCCGCACATGCGGCCTGACTGTAATTTACTTAATACTGTCTAAGTGACGCAGACAGTGCTCCGCACTCACGGGACTCCCGTGTGCTGAGCATGCAGACGCTCATGTCCGGGGAAGGGACGCAAAGTTGGGCGGAGTGCATGGCGTGTCTGGTAGCGTGGTCACGGGTGTCCTCACAGGAAGGCGGGCTGTGACCCCGGACCCAGACCCGACAGCTGCAGGGAGAGAGCCGCGTCTGTCCCTGTCTTTGCAGGGCACATCTGCTCCCGGGAGGGTACTCGCCTAGCACAGGCGGCAGCGGTAGCGAAGCTGTTAAGACTGGAGGACTTGAATGAAGGGTGGAAGCTGGGTGGACAATCCAAGCAGCAGTTTGGAGCAAGGTCATCTTGGAGCACTGTAAAGATTTTTATTCTATTCTGAGATAAGAAGCCACTGGCAAGTTCTGAGAAGAGCCGGCTGGAGGACACACATCGCTAAGGTGTTCTGCTCTGCAGGCTGTGGCCAGAGGGGAGGCCTGGATTCGAGTCCCAGTCCAACCCAAAGGCCAAGCCTGCTGTGTATCTGGAATCCGAGCACTTTGGGGGAGAGGGCGAAAACAGGAGGTCAGGGCATAGTAAGATCCTGGGTTTGGTTTTGTTTTGTTTAAGCTTTGAGCAGATGAGAGAGATGATTTGAGTTATATTTTAATGGATCATTCAGTCTGCAGTGAGCAGATGGATTGTAGATGGCAAGGTTGAAAATAGGGAAACTTACTAGAGGCAATGAAATAATCCATGCTAGGGATGGCAGTGACCTGGATCAGTGGTTTTGGGACAGAATGGTGTGGTTCTGGGTGTTTACAGCTAGAGCTGCCAGGAGTTGCCAGTGGATTCTATATGCATTAGGACAAGCGTTCTGTGCTGACTTCACTTAGAGGAGATGCCTTCACAGGAAGGGCAGAGTCTTCTCAGCAGAGACGAGGGAGGGCTGCAAGGGTCTAAAGAGGCAGCGGCCTCTATTTTTGCATAAGGAATGGGAGGAAGGCTCGTGTGACCAGACCTACTGCAGGACAGGGGAGAGTGGAGTCAGAGGGCCAGGCACGGGGCTGGATTTAGAGACTCCTGAAAGGGTTTCCAATTCTATGCTAAGTGTACTGAGAAACCATTTGGAGCGGGGAAAAATCACATCGGATATTGTGTAGTAATAGTTTGGAGAGACAAGGTATATTTGGCCGATTTCAGCCTAAAGTAACAGAAAATCTCAATTGGTTTACACAGTGAGGGTTCGATTATTATGTGTTGCAAGAAGGCCCCACTAGGGTGGTCGAGGTGGACTAATCCACTGCAGTTGAGAGTGTTCGTCTTTGTAGTTGAGCAGAAAACCTTTGGAAGCCCCTGACACCATCCACATCAGATGGCCTGCCCCAGCGAGTCTGCCCAAGGTAGTGGGACCATCGAGCAGGAAATGATGGAGACAGAGAAACGCCTTAGAACGGTCTTGCAGAGGTTCGGGTTATAGACGCAGACTGCGGCTGGGGTTTCAGGAGCTGGCATGTTTCAGAAGGGAAGCAAACGTGAACGAAACTTTCAGCTCTGTGCTGAAGGCTCCCATCATGTACCTACTGTGGACCAAATGTTTGCGGTCCGCGCTCCCCCCAAATTCATATATCGAAGCCCTAATCCGCAGTGTGATGGCATGCGAAGGCCGGGCTTTGAAGGGTAGTTGGGTCACGAGAATAAAGCCTTCCCGAACACCCTCATGAGAGACAGGAGAGGCGATCTGTCTTACCCAGGCGAGAGTACGGCGAGATTGTGACCTGCAAGCCAGGCACTCAGTGAGCAGCGCCTTGATCTTAGCCTCGCCGTCAGAGATGCAATACCTGTAGTTGAAGATGCTCATCGATGGCGTACTTATTACAGCAGCCTGCACTGAGCGGCCTGTCCTGGCTAAGCAGGGCCTAGAATACTGCTCTCCACAGGAAGATGGAGCAATCCCAGCTCTTCCTATCCTGTCGACTAGCACTGATGTTTAACACGACCATGCATGCTGAGCAGGCTCCGACCCGCAGAGGCGGTGCAGAAGCACCCCACGTGGGCATGACTCACTGCCCAGTAGCAGGAACCACACCTAGAGTGCTGTTGAGTCTCTGATAAGTCCGTCCATAGGTGTTTATTCCTGTCAGTGTAGTGTCTGCCTGTTAGGGGGATACAAAGGATGAAAAGTCACTGTGGTTGCCCGCAAGGAATGCATGGTCTACTTTTTTAAAAAGGTGTGATCGACTGCGAATGACTTAGGCTCAGGCTCACAGCTTATGTAAACAGTGGAAGTGATAGTTTGAGGGATGCTAATGAAGGCAGGCAACAACAGCATTCGTTACAGCATCGTTTTCCAAACAGCGGCCTTTCCTTATATGACATCTTAGGGTTTCTTTACTATGTGTACTGCCTTTCTGTAAATTTCTTAGTATTTTTCCTTAACTCAACTCCCCCATTTTTTTTTTGCCCTTAGGAAAGTTGACTTAAATAAGCTTTCTTTATCACAGATTATGGGAGACAAATGAGCACTTGATGTAGATCTGGAGTAACAGTAAAGATAATAACTACTGGGTCATTGGAAAAGTCGGGACGCATTTTGGCACAGAAGAACAGAGAAATGCGTCATGATTTCCCGGCCCACCCTACATCACACTGGGGGTTATGTTTCTCCCCTTCACTCCTGCAGGGCAGGGAGGGGACACCCCCAGAGAACAGGTGGAAGTAGCTTTTCCCGCTGGGCCATAAGGGAGAACTGGGTGTTGGAATTACATGTAGGATTTAGAAAAGGCAAGAGGAAAGGTTTCCTCAGGGGAAAAAAGGACGGAATAAACCCGAAGGGAAGGAGGTGCAAGGTGCAAATGCTTTTCTATCAGCTGGTTGGCTAGCAAGGACCGGGAAGTGCTTCAGGCACTAAAGTTCTCATGAATTGGGTCGGTCTGGGGATTTCAGTTGGTCACAAGTCCAGCGGTGGGAGAGTGGCTCCAGAGGTCCAGGACTTACAACCTGTACTTTTGCTGCAGCATGGTGCCTCTACCCGCCGCGGCTTGCTGTTCCCCCGCGCTCATGGTGCGTCTCCTCTGCGCCATCACACGGAGGTCCGCGTACTAGGCGCTCTCTAAGCTCCACAGCCTAGCCTGGCCCTATAACTGGGAGGCTGGGGAGCTGGATCCCACGTGGCCTGCACTCCCACTGCCTGTCAAGTCCTGGCCCGCCCCAAATCCTGATCGCAGGGAGAAAGGGAGAACAGATGGTGACCGCGCCCCACTAGGGGCTTCCTCCCTCTCTAGCCCTCCCTCTGTGGCTCTCTGGTGAGTACAGGAGCAGCCTGGTAACTAGGAAGTAAATAAATGGACAGGCTAGCAGGTGGCACAGAGGTAAGGTGGCTGGATCCCACCGGGCCAACTGCAGTTGGAATCCTGGACCCAGTGGCTTGAGACACAGGTGAGGCGTGTGCCCAAGATGGCACGAGGGGAAGGGATTGTGGGGTACCCATCCCCCAACCCCCAGGGGTGGTGATGGGGGTGGCTTCGTGCTTTCTCTCTCGCCCTTTCTCTGTCTCTCTCTGTTGAGCGCATGTGCCCTACAGCACACTAAAAGCAGACAGACCGTCGCAGTATCCCAGATGTTGAAAAAGCTTGCATAGATGTCAGGTCTTGGCGTCCGCCGTGGTTAATATGAGTGTAGAGGAAGCCGTCCTGTAAATCCTTGCTTGCTGTCACACCGTTTCCTAAATCGCTATGAAGTCATTTGAGGTAGTTGTGCCACGAATCTGCTGTGTGACCCCGAGCATGTTCTGCAATGTCTTTGTAGTTTTCTCACACGCGGGAGGGGTAGTAATATGTCCTTGGGAGAATCTTCGAGCAGTGTATGTGGATACAGTCCTCCCAGCAGTGCTTACCACCTCGTAGGTTCTACGTGTGCCTGCTGCTATTATTATTTCACTAAAAGTGCCCTCTTTAGACATTCCAGTTTCTTTAAGTATTGAGGTTTCTAAAGCTTAGGCCTGCGCCTTACCAAAGGCCACGAGAGAAATGCCAGCTCCATGTGAACTTGGAGAAGGGTCTGCGCACAGTGGTCATACGCCCTGAGAACGCCCCTGGCCACCCGCTCCTACACTAAGAGGGTTTTTCTTTTTACTTCTTCTTCCTTTTTTTAGTTCATTTATCTCCTTTTGTGAGGAAGAGAGACAGAGAGACAGCTCTCGCAACAGGGCTCCCAGGCTGAGATGCGCCCAGCTCGGTCAGCCCTGGTTTATGCACACCCCTGGCCACAGGAGCCAGGGACCGTCCCGCAAGGCCAGCTTTGCCACGGCCACGTGTTACCGTTGTGCCACTGTTAGGTCCGTGTTCTTTCATTTTTGACAGAATTTTTTATTTAATTTGATGCATATGTGAAGAGTGGCCATTTATTTATTCTTTTACTTTTTTTAAATTGTGTGTGTGTGTGTGTGTTGGTTTGTTTTTGTTTTTCCTATAGGCCGTGTGTGCTCACTGGAGAGAGACAGAGAGGGAAAGTGAGTAGTCACTCTCTCCCCAGGGGGTTCACGCCGCAGTCCCTTCTCCTCCATGCACCTCCTAGGATTTTAGGCACTCATGCACATGTGCCTGGTGTGTTTTACAAGCCACTGGGTCTAGGACTCGAACCACATACTTGGTCTTGTGGGATCTAGCCCACTTAACCTCTGTGCCACCCACTGACTCCCTTTTCTTATTCTTACTATATTCATCTGCTTAATGTATTCGGCCAAATTCTTATCCTGTTTTGTCTTTCCAAGTTCTGTTCATACTTAGCAAATTTCTCATAGTCTGATAGATTAACCTCAGTTTTATAAAAACTAGATTGAAGAGTTTAACGGCTAGGGGTGGCACCTATGCAAAACAGGGGCAGGAACAGCTGGAATGCATTTTGCATTGCTCTGCAACAATTACAAGTGGTCACAAGCCCAGTGACTTCCCCCATCTCTGTCACCTGAGTAAATATGTGTCAGAGGAAACAGAAACCACGCGACTAACACGCTGCAGAGTTTATGAAAGGTTGTATGACCTTTTTTTTTTTTTTTTAATGACTGTGGGTGCTTGCTCTAGCCTGAGAGAAAGGAGAGTGAGAGAACACTCCCCATGGGGATGGCCATGCCACAGTCGCTTCTGCTCCTTCCCTCCTTCTGGAATTTGGGGCAGACACGCACATGCGCCTGGCGTGCTTGGTGTGCTCCTCACGCCGCGGGGTCTGGGACTCGAACCACATGGTCGACCGGATGGGATCCAGCTGCCTCAGCCTCCATGGCAGTAGCTCGCCCCAGTTTGACTCTAAGGCTGAGATTTTCCTTCATTTCTGTGGTCACACTTGTCACTTCCTTAGGACTGTAACTTTCGAATATCAGAAGGCTGAATGTATTCTTATTTTGTCATATGAAACATTCATGTGCACTGTGAGCCTCTCACAGTCTTCATCTGTCTCAGTCGTACCCTGTTTATGAACCTGGCACTGTAATCACAGTGGATCATTTACTCTGAATGCTGTACTCGGCTGGGTAAAAACACAATAAGGTTACACCTGCTTTAATTTTCTCCTGATCACTGCTAGACCCCTATTATAGTCCTGCACCTATTTATTGGACAGTGGTTAAAGAGTACAATTGTCTGGTTTGGAAAATGAATTAGAGTTTCAGTGCTTTACCATTGGGTGATATTTAATATTGAATGACATGTATTAAGACAAATGCTTTTATATATAATTTATTTGGCATTGTAAATGCATTTATCTTGTGAGAAACAGACCTCCTGTTGTCAGACGAAGTATTCTGGAAAGGTTTGGAGTAAATAAATAATAAAACTACTTTGATATACAATCTAACAATATTAAATATTAAGACTTTCAGATGATTGATTTTAATACTTAATTAACTTATTTAAAGTCCAATGTAACCCTCTTGCATTAAAAATTGACAGAATTTCAAAATGAGCTTTTATTCTTTTTTCTCTTGCTTTTTCCTCAGTTCCTTTCTTCTTCCTCCCTCTCCCCGCCTTTTCCTAATCTTGCAGTGAAGACTTCAGGACATCAGCATTTCTGACCATGTTTACCTTCAGCTAAAGCATTTCTAAGTGTGAACTGGCCCCTTCTCGCAATTCTGTGGTCGTTCTTTATCTGACCCTCTTAACTGCGACAGTGTCTCCTCTGAGAAGCTCGCTCTTGTAACCGAGAGGTCGCACCTCGTATTAAATACCCACCATAGGAAATAACGGGATCCGAACACCTCGTACCTGTTCGTGCTGTGGTCTCCCTAATCCAACTCCGGGAGTAGTCCCTTCAAGCTCTCTGCTATGCTCTTCTTATAGCAGAAACCTTTATCTAAAGTAATACTACGCTGTCATCCTGCTGTTCCCCTTTCAAGTCTGCCAAAGGCCAGGAATTTAAGTGAGCAGAGTATGTTTCGATGAGCTGTTCTGAATCAGGATGTTTTAGAATGGCATAGTTCAGAATGCTGATTCAATGCCCAAGTATTAGAAACCATGAAGGAATGACGACAAGCTGAAATATACAGACCCTCAGAGGGAATAACTTATTTTTCTAGATGTTCTGTTTATGTGATGGTAAAAGAGAAAATACTATTCAGTTAACCTGTTATTTTTCTGCACCACGCTAATAATTTGAAATTTTCACTTAACAGGTTAATCAAATAGTGTCGTTTCACTTCCATTTGCATGGACAATATTAGTGTTCTAAATTTTTAAAAATGTACTTTAAAATGGTCTTCTTAGCTTGAATGGTAAACTTTCACCCTTTCAATAGATGTTAACTTTTGGTTGGCCAGCAGATTTAACATCGTAAGGACCAGCCTTGTGAAACCAGTGTAACTGTCCTTAAGGTTTGTATTGCATTATAATCTGTCAACTCCTGCGAACAGAATAGCAGTAAAACTGTATTATACAAGCAGTTTTGATTTTTCTGACTTCTGAGTTCATGTGAAGTAGGAAGAACTGTTTATCATAACTATAACAAAGGAAGAATAACTTTTTAAAGAGCCTTTTGTTGTTGTTGTTGGAGAGGTTTTCGCTATAGGGCACATGCGCTCACCAGACAGACAGAGAGAGACAGAGAGACAGAAAGTGAGAAATCACCTCCCAGAGGGGATGGTCACGCCGCAATCCCTTCTCCTCCATTCTCCTCTCAGGATCTTGGGCATGCACGCACATGTGCCTGGCGTGAGTTTTAAGCCACCGGGTCCGGGACTCGAACCGCGGTTGACTATGTGGGAGTCCAGTGACATAGCCATTATGCTAACTGCTGGTTCCCTTTAAAGAGATTGTTGCAATAGGGCGTGTGCACTCTCCAGAGAGACAGACAGAGACAGAAAGACAGAAAGCGAGAAATCACCCCCCAGGGGGAATGGCCACACCACAATCTCTTCTCCTCTGTTCTCCTCTTGGGATTTTTTGGGGTATGCACGCACACATGCCTGGTGAGTTTTAAACCACTGGGTCCGGGGACTTGAACCACGGTCAACTATGTGGGAGGGAGTCCAGTGACGTAACCATTATGCCATCTTCTGGTCCCAGGAAGGATAACTTTTCCTCCTGGTTTTGGAATGTGATTGCTGTGCTGAGTTAGAAAAAAGAGATTGGATTGCTTTTCTTTTTTTTTTTTTTTCTTTTAAAACTTTAATTGTTTGAGTACCATTTTTAATTAGTCAGGGAATTTCCAGAGTACTTGGCACCATTGAAGAAAACTGAAATCTATCCATTATGAATTTAAGTAGTCATTTACTGAGAGGCATATTTTTGGTCTTCATATATTTTTTCTATATATATCTAGCTGCTTTGTAGAGAAGATTAAGCCATTTGACATATAGAAGTCAGAATTTGTAGTACAAATTTAAGACATAATGGGTCATTATAAATTTGAAAATATTTATACTGTCTTGACTATTGCAATGATTGTTTTTAATTTTCAGATTAAGAATATCCCCTTATTTTTATTTGAATATTTTATCAAATATTTTCTTATATGCCGATATTTATAGGTGAAAAGTTTTATTCATAATAATGATTAAAATGCACATAGACACATGTGATTAAGGACCTTTGGGCTTCTGCCCCTTCAGTAATCACATTTCTTCTCTTGGCAGTAAATTTGTGAAGCACAGATTAGGGAATTCTTCAGATTATTTTATAGTTGAAAGCCATGATATGATGAGGTTTGTTTTGTTTTTCCTTTAACGCCGGGTCTCCCTGCGGTGGCCTTTCTCCTTGGCGCAGTCTGCCCTCCGGCACTCCAGGCATGCACCGCGGTGTCCCGCTTGGGTTTTCCGACAGGCTCTTGCTGTGTTCCCCAGGCCAGCCTCAAACTCATGACCCTCTCACCCCAGCCTCTGTGAGTTTCTGGGATTTCAGGCACGTGCCGTTGTGCCTGGCCTGTCGGTCAGGTTGGGAGTGAAGCAGGTCCTCCTCGTGGTCTCTGCAGGCAGGCGCAGCGGATGCGGCTGTGCCACCAGGGCTAGCCTGGGTTGTGATCTCCTAAGGGACCCACAGCGGTAACCAACACACGGGGTCTTCTTGTTTCGTTTGGTTTTCAGTGTATATTCTAGAAAGATAAAGTAACCCGTGATATTTAAAACAAAAGTACAATAAAACAAAGCAGCAACTTCCTAATAAGTGACTTTTACGTGAGGTTATTTAAATTTATAATTTCAAGAAAACTAGAACATTATACGTTTTCTTCAACAGATTGCTTGAAAATAATCCATTAGTACTAGTTAGAAAGCGTCATTTGATTATAAAAGCATCTTGGTGACTCAGTTTCAATTCATAGTCGTAATAAATTAGGATATAGTGAATTTCTGATTAAATAGAAGGGTCGTAGACTAGTGTATTTGATTGATTTTGTCTGTTGGTTATTGGGTATTGCTGTAGACATTTCAAGTTGTGAAGAATTATAATTAAAACTGACTTCACTGACTGATTTCTTGAACTTAACTTTCACTAAGGAGTGGAAAAGACCTTAAGTAGCTTTTAATACCTTGAAGGGATATCTGAACATTACATTGTCTTTTACTTTAACTGTATAAAGACTTCTTCAGGAAAAGTTTACTTAGGGCCCGCTGGTGGCGTGGTGGGTGAGGCTGCTG
>NW_006208670.1:1612061-1618737 GCF_000334495.1 Tupaia belangeri chinensis | reverse complement strand
GCTGAACCCCACATGACTGACTGCGTGGTCCAAGTCCAGGACCTGGTGACTTGAGAAGCATGTCAGGTCCACACGTGTGTGCCCCAAACCCCAGGACAGTGGAGGAGACAGGATTGTGTCATGGCCACCCCCCACCCCAGGGTGCTCTCTCAGTTTGGCAAGTACACGTGCCTATAATAAATTAAAAATAAAGTCTGTTTATTTCTTCCCGGAGTGAGAGAGACAACACCTCTGACAGTCTCGATGCGGTGGCACCACCCCCGCCCCAGCCTCAGCGAGCCTGGGGTCACAGACACCCCTGTGCCCGGCGTGCTCGGCCTGCCCTCTGAGACCGGGGCGTGAACTTAGCTTCGCACAACCTGTGTTCTACTGCTGTGTGCCACTGTCCGGTGTCCAAGAGGGATTTTTTTAACGTTCCCTTTTAAAGTAAATGCTAATGTTAGTTTGCTTGTTCCCTATTTTTAAATAAAGTTCCAATTAACAGGACATTTGCTCATTTGTATATTCAGGCATATGAAGCCTGAGACAGTGGAAGAATGATATAAAAATAAGAAAGGGAATGATGAGCCAGCCCCGTGGCCTAGTGGTTAAGAGAGTTGGATCGAGACGGCCAACCATGTGGTTCGAATCCTAGCCCCAGCAGCTTGAAAAGCATGTCCGCACACGTGTGTGAAGGCCCTCACGTCCTGCAGGATGGAGAACCGAGGAGAAGGGATCGTGTCAGAGCCAGGCTCCACGGAGGTGGGGTTCTCCCTCTCCCGCTTTCTCTGTTCCCCTTCTCTTTCCGTGTCCTCTGGGGGGAAATAGAAAGAAAGATAGTGAGATTATTAAAACATGTTTTAGAGTATTAAATACATTTTAAGAAAATTTAGCAGTTGACTTGGGATAGGCATTCTCAAATGTGTACTTTCATATTTTTAAAAGTATAACAAATGTATAGAGAATATGGATCTTACGTTACAATAGTTGCCATATGACAAATACAGTTTTAAAATGTGTTTCATCTGCACCACCATTTTTTAATTTTTTAAAATTATTTGTCAGCACTTAAAGTAAGGAGAGTTTGCATGAAATTCTGGATTTCTACCTTGTGTGGAGGAGGCTGAGGCAGAGCAGAGGGTGTTTAGTTGTGTCCTGAGCACACGCTCTCGGACCCTGTTCTACCCGGGTTGCCACCGTGACTCACTGAGAGCCACCTGTCGTAGGGGAAGGAACGCGAGCCCTGGAGCTGGACGGGATGGGGTCAGATTCTGGCTTCAGCGTGTGTGTCTCTAGACATTACTTACTCTCCCTGTACCTCAGCCGTCCTCTCGGTAGACTCCGAGTTAGGATGATGAGAATAATACCCGGATTGTAGAGAGGGTGGAACGGTAAGTATGCATGGGGCCTGTAGAGCGTTTTGGGCATTTATTTGTTCCTCATAAGTGTCGATTATAGTTAATAATGATAATAAGAATAATAATAATGCTTTTTGATCGACCCCCTCTAGGCATTTGACCTTGGCGGTCTTCGCTGCTCCATGGTAGAGGGCGGACTTCCCTCCTCCTCCCCTCCCTTAGCTCCTTCCTTCCTTCCTTTCTGTTTTTAGGTTTATTTCTTTTGTTCCTTTTTTTTTGGAAAAGTTTTTGCTACAGGGCACATGTGCTCGCCAGAGATAGAGAGAGAGCAAGACATCATCCCCCAGGAGGGATGGCCACCCCGCAATCCCTTCTCCTCCATTCTCCTCTTGGGATCTTGGGCACACACGCACATGCGCCCGGTGTGGGTTTAAGCCACTGGGTCTGGGACTCGAACTGCGGTCGACTACGTGGGAGTCCAGCGACATAGCCATTGCGCTAACTGCTGGTCCTGTTTCTTTTGTTCTTGAGAGAGGGAGAGAGGGAGCAAAAGACAAACAGCCTCGACAGGGTTTTCTGCTGTGATCCCCGCACCTCCTCCTCGGCCTCCTTGGCCTCCTCGGCCTGCCGGGAGCGGGCATGTGCCTCACGTGTGCAGGTGTACCAGGGATACCAGGGGACCAGCATGCAGCCCTCTGTACGGACCCGGCATCACTAGAGAGTGCCTTACTGCCCTTGTCTCGGAGCTTCCTGAGGACTGTATTTCTTCATCTCTTTCTCTTTTTATTTTTAAGAAAAATTTTTGCGATGTGACACATGCACTCACCAGAGTACAAGAGAGAAAGCAAGAAATCACGCCCCCAGAGGGGAGGCACGCACCACAGTCCCTTTTCCTCCATTCTCCTTTCGGGGTATTGGATGCACATGTACATGCACCTGGTGTGAGTTTCAAGCCACCATGTCTGGGACTCGAACCATGGTGGGCCATGTGGGAGTCCAGCACCTTATCCACAATGTCACCTGCTGGCCCCTCCCCTTTAATTTGCTAAGCAGAACTGGTCAGATTTTATTTCGAACTACAAGTGGTCATCTGCATTTTGCTCTTGTCTATTAGATTCCGTCTCCCAGAGCTCCTTCCATAGAATAAGGACTTGAGAGATGACGCTATTGATTTGCATACAAGGAGCAAATGCTGACAATACGTTGGTAGATATATTATTGATTTAGGATTATGACTCTAGAATTCTTCCCTTCTGGCCTGCCGTGGTGGTGCAGCAGTCTTGCAGCAACACGCTGCAACACTGAAGTCCCTGGGTTCACATCCCAGGGTGCCGTTGTTCCACTGAGTGTGTACACGTGTGCGCATGAGCCCTTCTCATAATAGAAAGAAACATAAAACCAGAGGGAGAGAGAAAAAAAGAAACGAATTCTTACTCTCCTATTGTTTTAGCCACAATCTCAAGGAAATAGAACTTGGTGACTAACTTCTGTGATTGCAGAAGGGTGGGGGTAAGACTTCTGAAAAAAATAAAACACGCATGGATGTTTAACAAGGTGAAAGTTTTAGAGAGAAAGACATGGGGCATGAGGAGCATTTGGTGTTGTGTTCAGGGATTTATATGTTCATGGGCATCGTTGGAACTTCTCCATAGGTAAAGACCATAGTCTATAAAATTAGGCACAGATTTTGGATAGATTTGCTTTTCCCACTTAGCTCTCTGCCTCTCCTATTCCTCTTGCTGTTTCTCCTGCTCTTGACATTTAAAGGGCTGCATTACATTGTTATTTTGGATGAAAATTGGCGAATGGTTTATTTTTTGGAAGAATTCTAATTTGGGAGTGTAATTTGCACATTAGGGACATAGAAAATATGTAAGTAGTATATCTTAGAGGTTCAAAACAATTAAATTTTTTGAAAAGATTTTTGACACAGGACATGTGTGCTCACCAGAAAGAGACAGAGAGAGACAGAGAAGGGATCGTGAGAAATCACCCTCCCCACCCCAGGGGGAATGGCCACTCTGTTGTAGTCTGCTCTCCTCCATTCTCCTCCTGGGGTTTTGGACAAGCCTGCACATGCATCCAGCATGATTTTTCAAGCCACCTAATCTGAATCACTATTGGCCACATGGGAGTCCAGGGCCTGAACCACTAGACCACCTCCTGGCCCCTAAATAATTTAATTTTTAGGAAAATAAAATTTTCAGCTTGGAATGATTCATGCTACCAGACAAAGGTGCAGACCAGTCCTGACTGCTCGCCACACAGAAAGACAGTTCCTGATACAATGAGAAGAATCTTAACATCCGCTCTTTATGGTTGATACGCAAGTGTGGCTTTTACAGGACAGGACTGTGACAACACAAGGGTCTATGAGTAGGCACCCAGGGCTCTCTAAAGAGTTTCTATGATGTCTCTGATGGACGATGCTGTTCGCCTTATGCTGGGCAGTCCCAGGAGGGTGCAGAATGAGATACCATCATCAGGCGTGTTCTGGTAAGAACTCAAGCAAAGAGCTCTTAGGACATCTGGGTCTCTTCATTCTGTATATGCTACTTGTGACTGTGTCTTGTAAGCATCAAGTAGTTAAAGCTGTTACAGTATCAATACTTCAGGACCATGATCCTAGTGAATAGAAAGTATTGATCAGGCAGGAGGGAAGTAACATGAGCTCATCTTACTGCATAAAGTAGATCACCCAGGCCTGTCGCCATTTTCTTTTTAAACTGGGTAAAAACTATATTTAAAATTAAACAAAGAAAACCTGATTTTACTTCTCAAGAGCCAATATTATTTATTTATTTTAAAGAATTAATTATTTAATTCAATTTGTTTTATTACTTTTTAATTTGACCAGAGAGAGACAGAGATGGAAAGAGAGGGAGAGAATGGGAAAGTGAGCAAGCAAGTCACCAGGTCTGGGACTCGAACTGCAGTTGGCCATGTGAGAATCTACCACCACGTCACCTGCCGGCCCCGGAGCCAGTATCATTTATATACATGAGACTCAAGGGGAGAAACCTCTGAAGTGATTTTAAAAAAAAAAAAGTATAATTAGTTCTATATAACCTTTGTAAGTATAACACTAGAGACAGAAGCCATAAAGGAAATATAACGTGTTTCGGTGCCTAAAACTGTCACAAAATACTGACGTCACAAAACACCATTTAATTTAAAGATGGACATACTCTGAGGAAAAAAAAAAGTGTATTGTATGACAATGGCTTAACATCTCTAATATTTAAAGCATGATTTTAGATCATAAAGATAATTATAACAAACTATTCATAAAAAATAAATATTGGGGAAACATGAAGTCTTTATTAATCTCACTTGCTACCAAGCTATTGCAATATAAAATTTGACTATGAAAGTTCAAGGGGAATGATTTGACGTATTATGTCCAAATCTTTGTTAAGCACAATTCGTCAAAATTTATCACAGAACCTTTGTTTTTAAAAATACATGTTTTAGTCCAGTGGTTGAACTTACGGAATTTATCTTGAGTTATCGTGGATATGACACAGAGATCCTGCTTGAAGACTTGCATGGTGAAGGTGTTTACAATGTCGAGCAAATGGAGACATCCGAATTGTTCACTAATAAGGAAGGGCTTACCTAAACCATGATAGCTAGATAGTGGAATGCTGGGGATTCATTAGAAAGCCTAATATAGACACACTGTATGTAAAATGTCTTTCTGTATTCATGATGGAAAGCATGTAGACACAGGACAGTGAGTGTGAGCCTGCAGACACAGGACAGTGAGTGTGAGTATGCAGATACACAGGACAGTGAATGTGAGCCTGCAGACACAGGACAGTGAGTGTGAGTATGCAGATACACAGGACAGTGAATGTGAGCCTGCAGACACAGGACAGTGAGTGTGAGTATGCAGATACACAGGACAGTGAATGTGAGCCTGCAGACACAGGACAGTGAGTGTGAGTATGCAGATACACAGGACAGTGAATGTGAGCCTGCAGACACAGGACAGTGAGTGTGAGTATGCAGATACACAGGACAGTGAATGTGAGCCTGCAGACACAGGACAGTGAGTGTGAGTATGCAGATACACAGGACAGTGAATGTGAGCCTGCAGACACAGGACAGTGAGTGTGAGTATGCAGATACACAGGACAGTGAATGTGAGCCTGCAGACACAGGACAGTGAGTGTGAGTATGCAGATACACAGGACAGTGAATGTGAGCCTGCAGACACAGGACAGTGAGTGTGAGTATGCAGATACACAGGACAGTGAATGTGAGCCTGCAGACACAGGACAGTGAGTGTGAGTATGCAGATACACAGGACAGTGAATGTGAGCCTGCAGACACAGGACAGTGAGTGTGAGTATGCAGATACACAGGACAGTGAATGTGAGCCTGCAGACACAGGACAGTGAGTGTGAGTATGCAGATACACAGGACAGTGAATGTGAGCCTGCAGACACAGGACAGTGAGTGTGAGTATGCAGATACACAGGACAGTGAATGTGAGCCTGCAGACACAGGACAGTGAGTGTGAGTATGCAGATACACAGGACAGTGAATGTGAGCCTGCAGACACAGGACAGTGAGTGTGAGTATGCAGATACACAGGACAGTGAATGTGAGCCTGCAGACACAGGACAGTGAGTGTGAGTATGCAGATACACAGGACAGTGAATGTGAGCCTGCAGACACAGGACAGTGAGTGTGAGTATGCAGATACACAGGACAGTGAATGTGAGCCTGCAGACACAGGACAGTGAGTGTGAGTATGCAGATACACAGGACAGTGAATGTGAGCCTGCAGACACAGGACAGTGAGTGTGAGTATGCAGATACACAGGACAGTGAATGTGAGCCTGCAGACACAGGACAGTGAGTGTGAGTATGCAGATACACAGGACAGTGAATGTGAGCCTGCAGACACAGGACAGTGAGTGTGAGTATGCAGATACACAGGACAGTGAATGTGAGCCTGCAGACACAGGACAGTGAGTGTGAGTATGCAGATACACAGGACAGTGAATGTGAGCCTGCAGACACAGGACAGTGAGTGTGAGTATGCAGATACACAGGACAGTGAATGTGAGCCTGCAGACACAGGACAGTGAGTGTGAGTATGCAGATACACAGGACAGTGAATGTGAGCCTGCAGACACAGGACAGTGAGTGTGAGTATGCAGATACACAGGACAGTGAATGTGAGCCTGCAGACACAGGACAGTGAGTGTGAGTGTGCAGATACACAGGACAGTGAGTGTGAGCGTGCAGACACAGGACAGTGAGTGTGAGCCTGCAGACACAGGACAGTGAGTGTGAGCCTGCAGACACAGGACAGTGAGTGTGAG
>NW_006208670.1:1593283-1610480 GCF_000334495.1 Tupaia belangeri chinensis | reverse complement strand
ACACAGGACAGTGAGTGTGAGCGTGCAGACACACAGGACAGTGAGTGTGAGCCTGCAGACACAGGACAGTGAGTGTGAGCCTGTAGACACACAGGACAGTGAGTGTGAGCGTGCAGACACAGGACAGTGAGTGCGAGAGCAGCACCTTCCCCAGGGCCCGGTCACACCAGGTCGCCTTGCCCTAGCCCTCCTGTTGGACCTTGGGTAGTCGTATGTGTGGCTGGGATGTCTCGGGCCCACTGTGCCAGGGATTTGAACTGTGGTCGCCATGTAGGGTCTGACCATGTAGGTCTACTCCTTTTGAGTAGCACGTTATGGCAGCAATACTGAGCCAGCCCCTCTTTGTTTTTTAACTGGGAAGGAAAATACAATCATGGAAAGTAGATTACATAATCAGTGTGTGTGTCATGAGCAATTACCTGAAAACATATGAATTAATTTTTTTAATTAATTTTTATTTCATTTTATTTATCCATTCACTTTTTTGATTTGACCAGAGAAAGACACAGAGAAAGAGAGGTAGGTAGAGGGAAAGTGAGAAAATAAGCTACCAGGTCTGGGACTCAAACTGTGGTCAGCCAGGTGGGCGTGTCTAGGACCATAACCACCATGCCACCTGCTGGTCCCCTGAATTAATGATTTAAATGCCCAGAACAAAGACAGGAAAGATACATATAATATGGTGAAATATTAACAGTGGTATTTGTGGCTAACACATTTATGAGTCATTTTAATGTGCTGTATTTTCTATAGTTGGAATGCCTTTGTTGTGAACATTTATATTTTTGTTAGGAAAACAGGAGGATACTGCAAGTGATAATAATTCTTTAACTTGCAGTTCAGCTTTCCGTGCCAAAGATTATGGACAGTACCTGTGATTCAACATGCAGGTAGAGGTTATCAATAAAGCTCAGGTTTTATGAGAAACTGCTGAGATGGAAACCTCACACCCCTTTCTTGCTGTTTTATATCCGCCTACCAATACACTGTAACAGTCCCGGAGCCCGAGGGAACCTGGTAACGTCTCTAATGCTCATCTCAACACTTCAGCCCTGTGTGTGTTCTCAGTCATAGCAGAGACCACAGTGATACATTTGTCATTGTTCTCACTTCCCAGGCAGTGGCTTCTGGTGACGTCGTCCAGTCTCCACCATGTATCATTCCTTATCTGAAACCAGACACCCTCTCCAGCCAGAGGAACAAGAAGTTGGCATTGACCCTCTGTCCAGTTACTCCAAGTCTGGAGGTGAGTTCTGTGTGCAGGTGCCAAGCCCCGCAGAGGGCTCCAGTGAGCTCTGCCAGAGTTAATCCTCCTGGTGCAGTAGAGGAGGGCAACTTTAATATCATGTTCCTAGGTGCCGCAAGTGGCGTGGTAGTTAGTGTGCTGCATTCCCACATGGCCGATGGTTTGATTCCTAACCCAGTGGCTTGAAAATCGCTCCGTGTGTGCATGCCCAAAGTCCCAGGAGGAGAAGGGGAGAGAAAGCATTGTGGCATGGCTGTCTCCCCAGGGGATGATGTCTCACTTTCCCTCTATCTCTGTCTGTCAATGAACACACATTCCCTGTGGCAAAAACCTGAAAGCAAAAACAGAAACATTTCTCTGGTACTCTAGAACACTCTCAACACTAATGAATAGCAGTTATAGACAGGGTCATTAGCCAACTCCTCAGTCTCCACCGTTCTTTTAAAAACTAAGCAATACCTTCAGCTTAAGAATGTTGAAATGGAAGGTGGCCTTTGTCAAAAATCTCTTAGAAAATGTAACAAAATAAACTTTTGTTACTGACTTGGCAGGATTTTTTTCCCCCCCTCTCCAGTAAATTAAAATGTTTCTAGTCTAGAAGATCTGCCTGATAACCCTTTTTAAAAACATAGTTGAAACTTGTGTCATACTTTTAAAGTTCTATACTTTGAAATTGTTAAATTGTATACCTTTAGAACTCAGACAGTACTCAAGTTCTGCCCAGTGAAGTTTATCAAATGCTATGTCTCAGAGCTTTGTACTCTTTTCCCAGTATTTCCTTAATAATAGTAACCCCACAGTTTCTTAAAGGGAAGCAGTTACCAATAGTATGTGAAAATTCTTGAAGCTGCTGCTTCTTTATAAGCAATCACTAAATATTTGGTGAGGTTTATTGAGTTTCACTCAGGAAATACATGGATCAGCACTGTGGTATCTATTTTTAAAACATCATGAATTAGACAAAGTAATTAATGTAGGGTTTGTATGCATTAAATAAAATTATTTTTTCTGTCTCTATTGCTGCCAAAGCCTGCCATTAACTCGTTTTGAGAATTTCAAAAAATAATTAATTCTCACTTAAAGTGACTGTTTCTTTAGAAAACAGGCTCTTTACCTTTTTGGAGTGTGTTATGTTTTTGTCTATATCATACAAATGTATTATTGCTGTTAATGAAAATAGTAGTTTGCCCTTCATCTTACTTTTATGATTTAACTTTTATATTTGTTTTTGCATAAGGAATGATTTTGATAATACAAAAATTAATAGTGTGCATTTCATTCCTTTAATATGTCAGTAGTAAACATACCTTTCCTATCATGGCTTCTCTTAAATGAGATACCTGTGAGAAGCATTCATTAAGTCAGATGATTTTGCAACCCCGTCTGTAAGTAGATGTTTAAAAGTGAATATGTATTTGTGGTATGAGTATATAAAATAGTTTCACCAAAATTCTTCATAGTGTCTCTGGTTTATATGTTTATTTAAGAACATAGGTTTTTTTGGTTCTTGTTTGTTTTTTTTTTTTTTACATACATTTTTTTCCTGGTCTATTTTATTAAATGTTTATTTTTTTCTTTGTACTTTTTTGTGTCTTTTTTTTTTTTTTTAGACCTGGTTTAAAAAACATTTTAAATTAATTTTATCCTTCATTGTTTGCAGGAATCAGTAGTTACCTTTACTGAAAAGGCTTTTCGTTTATATCCTAGCCTAACATTTCTATGACATGCTAAGTTATTAGGACTGAATTGATGTTTAAAAGTGCCATTAATTCATTTACCCCAAATGTTCATTAACAATGTAAATGTATGCTGATGTTCTCTGAGACAAGGAAGTGACTAATGACTCTTCTAACTAACAACACTTAAAATGAATAGAAACTTTAGATAGCTAATCTCGAAGTAATCAAGACCCTCATTCAGCTTGGCATCTCTGTATGCTCCCAAACAGCTGTCAACTGTTAAAAATATATACAAAACACATATACGCGCACGAACATGCAGAACGGGAGATATGTAAATATCTAGTTCTTCAAAGCCATAAAGGTTACTAACCACAGTGGGTTTTGTGCATTGTATATGTAAATATTTTATATAAAGCATCTATTTCATCTCTTAGATTTCCCTTTTACAGAGAAACGTGGGTTGCATTTTAATGGGGTTGTCATATTTGCTTTCAGAATCATCACCTCTCTACTGTGTTTATTTTAGTATGTCTTCCATGGAAGTTCTTCCAGGTATTCTGCTGTAACCCCTAGGGAATCTGACTACGAGATGACTGATTTGCTAAACAGTTGCATGCTGGACTTACATCAGTGGTTTGTCTGTGTAGAAGTCAGGTATAATCAAAAATATTCCGTTATAGATTCATCAGGAAACAAAATAAGTCCTAACTTCTCAAACATGAATTTTGCCATTCATAAAGAAATAGTGCTGTTAAACAATTCTGTGAGATCTGGAGAGGGTGAGTAAAAATAGCCAGATAGTACAGAGCAAAAACTCAGTAACTGGTTTATTTTAATGTGTGGGTAAGGAAAATGGGTGAGCAACAACAACAACAAAAAATAATAATAATCTGGATATACACACAAAAAATCATATGGGATATTTTCATTGTGTATTAAACTCTTAAATGCTCGAATTTCTCTTTCAAATAAAGAACAGCCTAGGCCTTTTTGTGGTACCCTATTACATTTGGTCATACACATTCTTACCACCTTAATTTCCTGGGTCTTTCTCAGTGGATAAAATTAACTGACAAATTTCCTGTCATTTAAATGAAAACACAGAAAAGCAAAACCTATTTTGAGACTATTGAGGATTATTTGTTCTTAACATGTAATATTTAATGATCAAGTAAATGAAAAAGAAATTCATTTTATTTTAAACTGAAGACAACAATATCAAAGACAGGGAAGCAGGGACAGGCCAGGTGGCGTGGTAGTTAAGATGCTGGACATTCCCACATGGCTGACCACGGTTCAAATCCTGGACCTGGTGGCTTGCTTTCTCACTTTCCCTCTCTCTATCTCTGTGTGTGTGTCTCTCTCTGGTCAAATTAAAGTAAATGAAGAAAGAAAGTTAAATAATTCTGAAAAGAAAAGGAAAGGAGAGGCGAGGCTAGGAGAGGAGAGAAAAGGGGGAAGCATAACCTGTTAGGTGACATTGTTTTCACAGGTTTATAAGAGGCTGGGGTGTGGCTTATGATGAAAGGACATGTTTTCCTGTTAGATCTCTCTCCCTCTCTCTTAATTGGGCATGCCTGCTTGCCTGAGAGAGAAAGCACCCCCTCCTCACACTGGGTTTTGGTCAGACGGCCATCCCTTCTCCGTTTCACCATCCTGTCAGGACGCTGGGCATGCACACACACGCGCCCAGTGGTTCTAAGCCACCAGGGCCAAGATTTGAACTATGGCTGGCCAGATAGTATCCAGTCCCTTTAACCATGAGGTTATGGGTCTGTTCCCAGTTAATTCTCTTTTGAGAACATTTTGTGACATACTACCATAGTTTTTAACTTTGATATTTTATGCCAGTTACTTAACATATCTTTACCTTTTTACATAATATCGCTTTCAAAGCTTTCTTCTCATTTTCATGTATAAAATATTTAGTAATCTACTTTAAAAAATCTCCAAGATACTCAGAATCCTGCCAACTCTACTTTTACCTTCATATTTCTTTTTTCTTGGTCAAACCCCCCCCTCCCCATTATAATGTTTTAAAACTAGAAGGGGGCCGACCGTCACATGATGGTTGAGGAAGATGGAGCCCACATGACCAGCTGCCCACTTTGAGTCCTGAACCGGTAGCTTGGAGAACACGCTGGGCTTTGTGTGTGTGCCCAGAACCCTGAAAGGAAGAGAGATGGGGGAGAGAGGAGTGCTTAGCCCACTCCCCTTTAGCAAGCATACACTTCCTCTCACAAAAACAGAACAAAACAAACAAGAAGGAAAGGAAAAGAACAGAACAGAACAAAACAGAAGAGAAAAGAAAAGGAAAGAAAAAAAAGGAAAAACTTGGTAGGTAATGCTTTGAGAGGGGTTCTCAGACGACAGAGGAGAAGGTTTTACGAGAGATGAGGCAGAACCGTGTGGTGATGGAGCCCCGCCAGCGAAGTAGGAATGGGAGGGCTACAGTTTCTTAATGTCTAAGAGTGAAATGGATGGTACGGGTAACAGCAGACTTTCTGCAGTGATTCTTCAGCACCTGAAATATGTGTGCTTTATATTAAATATGTCTTTCCAATGTACGTTCTAAACTGCAAAGGAACGGTAATATGATCGTCCTCACATCTCTTAAGTACTGCATGATAATTACATTAATTCAGAGAGACATTATTTAGTGGTAGCCAGTAAACCAACTCAGCAACCTCGCTAGTTTTGTGTTATACTTTGGGTCTTTATTGACTTGGGTAGGTTTGGGTCTGAAGTGCCTTTTTAGTAAAACATCCTCCCTAGATTTCAAGGGAAAAAGTAGTTGAGACAGATGAAAAACTGTAAGTTAGGCTCTAAAGTCATCAAGGAAAATGTAGCTTTATTTAAGATAAAGATTGTTAATTAAATGGGAGAGCGATTTGGAAGTTTGTAAATGCAGTAATAAGGATAAAAATGGAGAATTTTTTTTAAATGTCTTTTTAGAAACAGATTTGTCAGGTGCTTTTGATGCAGGATATAGAGGTAACTGGAGTCCTTCCACCCAACACCGATGCAGGATCAGCAAAATGACTGGATTTGTGTCTCCTGATCAGGAAGAATGAGAAACATGGACAAAAGGAGGGGATAGTAAAACAGTTTTATCGAAAGAGAAAAGCTCCTGACGGGGAGGGATCCCAAAAGAGGGTTGGCCACTGGGGGTCTCCTCAGAGGTTCTTATCTAGCAGTCCGAGCAATGGGCTGGCTCTCTGACCTGACAAGGAAGTGTGCTGAAATTGTCTACGAAGCCGGCAGCATTCTTGAGCTCCCAGTCCTTAGCTGGGACAAAGTGCTGCTCAGGACGTTGTTGGGTGCCCCTTGGCCATGAAGACCATCATCTTAGTTCTGGAACGTAATTGCTCTAGGCCACACTGCAGATGGTGGCTAGGTTAGGCATCGCTGCAAGCTGGGTCCTGTGTGCAAGTGGTTTCCAGTGAAAGCTTGGCTGTTGTGACTCCATCTTGGCCTTAGAGGGCAATGAACATTTTATGTGCAGTTCTCTAAATTTGAACTGCTCCAAAGACAGCTGGAAGTGAGACACTTGAATTTGGATGACAAGGAGTGAGAGCTCTACAAGTCATCTTCTGTAGATGCCTGTTCCAAGTGTGAGACAGGAAATCCAAGGAACGAGGAAGGAGAACTGAAGATTGACTGTAGAAATTCCCCGTGATTGGAAATGGGCACAGGAAGCAATACCTGAAAACTTCCGGAGGAATGATCAAGGGGAAAGAGAGAGCAAGAAAAGGATACAAGCGATACGTACGTGAGCCTCCCGAAGGTTCGAAGTGAGCAGTGTTTCAAGCATCGTTTAGGTTACAGAGTGTAACAGGAGATAGACTGCGTGATTCGAGGAGTACTGATCACCCGTAATTAGTGGTTAGCCATTTTCAAGCTATCACCAACTTGAGTGAATGGAGGCAAAGGAAGTGACCCCCAAATCTGTTTCAGAATTAGCTTTAAAAGATAGTTATGAAAAATTAATGAGAGACATTTAAATAGTGAGGAGGGTTCAACTTAACTATTCAGTATTAGATTTGGATGACGGTATGTCCACCTCTTCCACTCGGCACCTAATTCCTTTCATAGCATTACCAACTTTTAAAACTGTGTCAACCTCAACTACTGGTTTTAAATTTTATAGACTATTTTACTTTTATCTTACCTACATCAGAGGGAAGAATTGAATTTCCAGGGAGATGAGGGAAGTGCAAGAAAAAAGGTTTAGCCTTATTCTGGGAAAACACTCTGGAATTCCTCAGACAGCACTGTTAATGCCACCTCCACCCCTGACCTATTTTTTCTATGTATTCAAGTCTTAAAATGATCTCCTCTGCTTTGTATAATAGCTAGGTACATTTTTTAAAAATACAGGTGATATATTTTGGTTAAATTCACACTACATATAGTTGGGTTTCTTTTGTCATTTTCATATTCCCCACCACCACCATTATACTTGGATATTTATAAATTTTCTTGTAGATCTAAGGAAGTTTAGTTGTGTATATTTCTTTTAAGAGTGTACTCACACACACAAATATATATGACATACACGCATATGCATATATTGCTATATTCCAGTAATTTTTGGAATAACGAGGGACATTGTTTATACAGAGGTTTCGTTTATATTACATATCTAGGCGTTCACATCTACTTGAGCAGTTTAGAAGTTATACATGTCATTTGTGGTAAAAAAAGGCTTCTGTTTTGTTGTTGTATTTGTATTGGTTATTTTTTTCCTCCTTTTTAAAAAAAGTTTTTGAGAGATTCTTGCTGTAGGATGCGTTTGCTTGTCGTAGAGACACAGACAGAGAGACAGAAAGCGAGGAATGACCCTCCATGGGAAATGACCATGGCACAATCCCTTCTCCTCCATTCTCCTCTCAGGATTTTGAGCATGCATGCATATGCACCCAGCGTGAGTTTCAAGGCCGCCAGGTCCAGAACTCAAACCGTGACTACATGAGAGTCCAGCACTATAACCATTATGCCTTCTGCTGGTCTGTTCTCCAAGTTTTTAAATGTAGTCTTTTTTGTGATTATTCTTTGACATTGTTTTGCTCTTAAAAGATGTTTTCACCAAAAGCTTTGATAATGCACTTAATTAGTTCAAGTGAAGTGTTGTTTATTTGTAACGTGTGTTCTGTAAAAATTGAACAGAAGTTACTAGGCCAGCCCCGTGGCCTACTAGTTGAGGTAGCTGGATCCCACATGGCCAACTGGTTCAAATCCCAGCCCCAGCGCCCTGACCGGCACACTGGGTGCTTCTCATTCCCCAAACCCTGACAGGATGGAGAGATGGAGGAGAAGGGATTGGGGTGCTTTCTCTCTGCTGAGTACACGTGCCCTCTGGCAATTAAAAACAGAAAAGTTTGCCATTGCTGTACTGTTGCAGGAAAGAGGATTTGTTAGGAAGTTGTTTTGAAATACGAAATATTCTTCCATACAACACTCACATCCTATTCTGGATTTTGTGTTGCTCCTTGAATTTTCTGAGAAGGAATCTAGTGTGAAGAATATAGGAAAACACCAGGTAATTAGCTTCAAGCTGTTTCATTTTCACATCTTAGAAAAGTCAGAGTGTTTTAAGTGGAAGCAATTAAGAAGGTAATAATTCATAAAAATGATAATATCTCTAGTTATTTAGTTTAAATGGTCATTTTCTGTTTTTATGCCTCCAGTATTAAAAAATATAATTTACTTGCCTCTTTGTAAATGATCTAGTATTCTGCCACTTGATAATCATTGTATTTCTCTAAATTATACTGATTGTTTTATTTTCCTGAACTTACAAATAGCTTTCATTTTAGTCAGGGGAAAAAAATCTTCAAGTAATTTCGACTTATCAAGAGAGTGAGGATTTGCCATTACTTACTGTCGTCAGAGATGAGGCAGTGTGTCGGCAAATCACCGGTTAGCTTACAGGAATATGTGTTCTTAGTAGGGATGTGTGTGTTCAGACAATTCTTTCTTCCTTTACTCAGCTCTTCCTTTTTCTTCCAGATGTAGAGGCATTTATTTATTTATTTATTTACTTACTTACTTACTGCCAGGGGCACATGAGAGACAACACATAACAACACGCCAGTGGGCAGGGTCAGCGCTGTGACTCCCCTGCCTCCACTTCCCCAGGATTTCAGGCATGCGAGCACACGTGCCTGGCGTGTTTCTCAGGCTGCCGGAGTCGGCATTCTGTCTGTACGTGGCTCCGTGGGATTCTGTCCGTAAGGACAGGGCTTAGCTGCTGCCCTGCGGGGCCTGTCCGTACAGGGAGACTTTAATGACAGTCGACTCTCGTAGCGTTTCTGTTGGGGAAAGTTTTAATAGAACATGACCGATTCCGGCCATGTACCACCACTGCCAGCCCACCTGCACTTTGAATTGCACTTGCCAGTAGAGTTGCTATATTGAACTAATAGATTGTCAACTGATAGGGTGATGTGATGGTTAAGAGGTTTCAGTAACATGGGCCAGCCTTGGAGCCTCCTGGTTAAGAGAACTTTGATCCCACATGGCTGACTGCAGTTCGAATCCTGGCTCCAGTAGTTTGATAAACCTGCCAAGTGTGTGTGTGTGTGCACCTGAAATCCTGATAGGACGAAGAAATGGTGTTGTGAACGGGGTGCGTGTGTGCCCCAAATCCTGGCAGGATGGAGAAGTGCAGGGAGGAAATCGTGTTATGGACAGGTCCTGCCTGAGGCTGCTTTCTCCTTTTCTCTCTGTCTGTCGGCTTTTATCTGGCGAGTACACGCGTCCTCTGGCAACCTGAAAAAGAAGAATTTTCAGTAGCACTGTTTGGTGAAGAGAGACCAAGAGGCACACGTGTTTTACCACACTGAGTAGGGATTGTCGGCCACGGACCTGGCTATTTGTCCGTAATAGCCGTTGATCATCTAGTATCTGGGAGCAGGGCACTAAGCAAGCAGACCAGTTGCTTTCTCTAATGGATTTCATGCTTTAGCATGAGTGAGAGAGTAAAACATGTAAGAAGAGAAATCCGAATCAGAACACTAGGCGGTATTCGGGTGGGTGCTGGTGACGTGATGAGTGACTGGCTCACATTGTCGAGAGCGCGAAGAGTGTGTTCTTTTGACTAGTTGTTAATGAAAGCCAAGTAGGAACCTGACGTGGAGAGATGGTTGTGGCGGTCTGTGCGTGTGTGTGTGTGTGTGTGCGCACACATGTGTGTTAGAGAGAGGGAGAGAGAAAGAGAGGTGTGAGGTGGGGGGCCACACAGAAAGAAAAGCGGTGTGTGTGTGTGTGTGTGTGTGTGTGTGTGTGTGTGCGCACGTGTGTGTTAGAGAGAGGGAGAGAGAAAGAGAGGTGTGAGGTAGGGGGGGGGCCACACAGAAAGAAAACACCAGTCTAAACTAAGGGGTCGGCAAAGGGAGGCCCTAAGACTGGAACGAGCTTTTCCTGTTCTGGGAGCTGAAGGCGGGGGAGGACTCTGTGGCTGGGGACCAGGGGTGGCCGGGAAATGGCAGGGACCAGGTGATGAGGCCTTTGAAAACATGCTGACCGAGGACTGCAGACTTTACCCCAAGAACTGAGACTTACGTGCCCAGTCTGTCGTAATCTCCAGTGAACTCCCGACTTCCTTTTCAGGGATGGGGCCATAACAGTTTGTTTCCATGACCATTTTTAATATGTATCCTTATGACTTGGTGGTAGGCCTTTAATAAGCAATGCCTGATTTACCTGGAGTTACAGTATTTTCAAAATGGGTTTTCATGGAAAGAAGAATTGTTTCCATAATGCAGTCTGTTTCTGGATTCTCGACATTAAAGGTAAAGTTACTTTTACTTAATATAACATAAAAGGCCATCTTAAAATTTCCCATTTATTAAAAAGTCAGTTAATTCTTTACAGGCTTTTACTTATTTGATTCTTTTGCCATGTTACCAGTACAAGTTGAGCATCCCTAACTTGGAAACCAAAAATTCAAAATGTCCCAAAATTTCAAACTTGTTGAGTACTGACATCCCAAGTGGAAAATCGCACACCTGACCTCGTGCAACAGGTGGCAGTCATAACACTGCAGCATCTTACAAAACTGTCCCGCAGAATGAGCCTTCGGGCTGTGTATACGAGGTACATTCGAAACATGAATGGGTTGTGAATTCAGGTGTGAGTTTCACCCCGGCATGTCTAACTGTGTGTATGCAGACGGTCAAGATCTGAGAAAAGGAACCGGCAGCATTATGGCTCCAAGCACTCAGGTAAGGGGTGCCGAGCCTGTATTAAAACCAGCTAGTACGTGTAGTTTAGTGAGACCTTTCTCTGGACCATCATATACGAACACATGTATGTGCATATATGTGCCAGTTTCACTGGGGAGGGGCATGTAATCAGTACTTTCCTTCTGCTGATATAATGGAGAATTTGTTCCTCCAGGACATATTAGAACAATGTGTTTAATGCTCTTCAATTTAATTTGCCGGTATCACAATTAATACAATTAGGGTCACTTGAAATGAAACTATTAACAAATTGAGTAATTTACTTTAACAATGTCAATGTGTTCTCACAATTACATTTGCTTTAATTAGTGTACAAGCTATTATTTAATAGCATGCTTCACATAGAAAAATGCAGTAATGCATTCTTGGCACCTTAGAAGAGAAGGGAAGAAACTTTTAATGGCCTGAGTGATCGTGGAAGAGCTGCCGCTGGAAAGTGCTGGAGGAGAGAGCGGAAAGTCAGAGCAGAGCTGCCGTGCAAGGGCGGAAATGAAGCGTTCTTGGTTTTCGGTTTTGTTTCGGTATTTATCGGTTTCTGTCCGACTTACCACTGCACAAGGAGTATTGGAAACTTTACGTGGTAGCTAGGGAAGGGAGCAGAGAGCCTATAGTATTTTCATGCTGTTCAGGTTTATTTCGTTTTGACTTACTCCTGCAATAATATTTGAATTTCTGAATATGAAAAATAATAGTCATTCCTGGGGCCAGCTGGTGGTGTGGTGGTTAAGGCAGCTTAGTCCCACATGGCCAATGCTTGGTTCGAGTCCTGGACTTGGCAGCTTGGAAAAACTGCCAGGCGTGTGTGTGTGTGTGTGTGTGTGTGTGTGTGTGCGTGTGCGCGCGCACGCACGCGCGCGCGCGCACGGGCGTGTGTGTGTCCAAAATCTCAGAGGAGAATGGAGGAGAAGGAATTGTGGTGTGGCCATCTCCCCTGGGGGGTGATTTCTTGCTTTCTGTCTCTCTGGCGAGTGCATGCATTCTATCTCAAAAATCTCTCTCTCAAAAAAAAAAAAAAAAAGAAATGAGATCCCTCGAAAAAAGAAAGGGAACCGGCAGCATTATGGCTCCAAGCACTCAGGTAAGGGGTGCCGAGCCTGTATTAAAACCAGCTAGTACGTGTAGTTTAGTGAGACCTTTCTCTGGACCATCATATACGAACACATGTATGTGCATATATGTGCCAGTTTCACTGGGGAGGGGCATGTAATCAGTACTTTCCTTCTGCTGATATAATGGAGAATTTGTTCCTCCAGGACATATTAGAACAATGTGTTTAATGCTCTTCAATTTAATTTGCCGGTATCACAATTAATACAATTAGGGTCACTTGAAATGAAACTATTAACAAATTGAGTAATTTACTTTAACAATGTCAATGTGTTCTCACAATTACATTTGCTTTAATTAGTGTACAAGCTATTATTTAATAGCATGCTTCACATAGAAAAATGCAGTAATGCATTCTTGGCACCTTAGAAGAGAAGGGAAGAAACTTTTAATGGCCTGAGTGATCGTGGAAGAGCTGCCGCTGGAAAGTGCTGGAGGAGAGAGCGGAAAGTCAGAGCAGAGCTGCCGTGCAAGGGCGGAAATGAAGCGTTCTTGGTTTTCGGTTTTGTTTCGGTATTTATCGGTTTCTGTCCGACTTACCACTGCACAAGGAGTATTGGAAACTTTACGTGGTAGCTAGGGAAGGGAGCAGAGAGCCTATAGTATTTTCATGCTGTTCAGGTTTATTTCGTTTTGACTTACTCCTGCAATAATATTTGAATTTCTGAATATGAAAAATAATAGTCATTCCTGGGGCCAGCTGGTGGTGTGGTGGTTAAGGCAGCTTAGTCCCACATGGCCAATGCTTGGTTCGAGTCCTGGACTTGGCAGCTTGGAAAAACTGCCAGGCGTGTGTGTGTGTGTGTGTGTGTGTGTGTGTGTGCATGCATGCATGCCCATAGTCCCAAGAGGTGAATGGAGAAGGGATTTCAGCGTGGCCTTCCCCACTCAAGGGTAATTTCTCACTTTCCGTCTTTCTCTCTCCATCTCTGGCGAGCTCACATGTCCTTTAGCAAAATGATGAAATAATTACATAGAAAGTAAATAGGTCATCCATCACTAACCACTCTAATATAGAGGAACATGAAGTGAGGAGTACAGACAAGGTCGGCATGAGGCCGGCTCTGTAGTACAGTGGTTAAGAGCGTGCAGAGGAAGCCGGAGTCCACATAGCGAGCCAGGGTTTGGTTCCTGGTCCCAGGACCCCGACTAGAGCGAACACGATTTCAGTGTGACCCACCTCGTGGGAGATGAGCGTGTAAGAGCACATATACATGCCTGTGCTCCCCCTCTCTCTTGCCCCTGCGGGCACACACACCCTCTGGCATTAAAGGAGAAAGTAGGAAGCCATGTTTTGATTCCAAAATGGACTTTTGTTCAATTTTATTGTATTTTTTTAGAGAGATTTTTGCTATAATGTGTGTGTGTGCTGGACAGAGAGAGACAGAAAGTAAGAAATCAGCCCATGGGGGGATGGCCTTCTCTTCCGTTCTCCTTTCAGAATTTTGATCACACACACACATGGGTCCCACGTGAGTTTCAAGCTGCTAGGTCCAGGACTCAAACTGTGGTTGACCAGCAGTGGGAGTCCAGCACCTTAACCATCATTCCACCTGCTGGCCCCTTGTTTTGTACTTCAGTATGGGTATTTCTGGCTTAAGAATTCCCGTTAGGGGCCTGATGGTGGCGCAGAGCTAAAATGCCATGCTCTGCAAGGCCACATATGTGGGCAGGTTCCATGTCTGGGCCCCAAGACCTCCTCAAGTGCCTGCGATCCGGGGTACTTTGATTGTGTTGAGTCAAGCCCAGAGAATGTGGTGCTTCATCTTTCACTTTATTTTGGAAGATAAGATTAGCCTGTGTTGACTTTGTTTGTTTTTTATTAGAGAGATTTTTGCTGTAGGGGGTGTGTGATCCCCAGGGAGACAGAAAGCGAGAAACCATCCTGCAGAGGGGTTGGTCACACTGCAGTCCTTCTTCTCCATTCTCCTCTCAAGATCTTGGTCATGCACACACATGCGCCCAGTGTGCGTTTTAAGCCTCTGGGTCCAGGACTCGAACTGCGGCTGGCCGTGTGGTAGTCTAGCACCTTAACCACTCCACCACCTTCTGGCCCCTAGACGGCTGCCCCCTTAAGCTGAGATGGGTGACTTAGAACTGGTCCAGTGTTATGATAAACACAATGGAACACACTGCTTTGAACTGTAAGGAAATATTTGAAGATAAGTCTTCCCTATCACCCGTTTTATTTCCGCTGCCTCCGTGGTGTATCAAAATGCTCTCAGGTGTTGGGAAGAAAAGTTGTTTTGAAGGCAAATGGCTTTTAAAATCTTAGACACACCAGCTTTCATCCCGTCAGCTCCTCACCCCAGGCCCACCATCTTCTTCTCTGTTTACGTCTTCAAGGGCGAACTGGGAATGGTTTGCACATCAACATTAGGAGTGAAAAGGTATCTTTCGGTGGAGGTCTTTTCATAGTGATTTCCAGTGGCATAGACGAGACCTTTACCAGATGAGGCTGTTTCTGCAATCAGCTCTCTAATGGTTCTGAAGAGAGCTTTTGACAGTAGAATTATGATTTTTTTTTTAAAGTCTTCATGTCCAGGCCATTGTATTTAATAGTTAATGTAATTTTGTTTTTAAAAATGTATATTGTATGGGCCACCTGATCTATAAACAGTATTTATTTTTTAATCATTCAGAGGTTAAATTATTTTTGCAGCTGTCAGGCATGCCCTTCATGTGCATTTAATTAATTGCATCTTAAAATTAACATCACAAGTAGCTTAGTAACATGTTAAAAATAAATCTTTTGTCTTGTTAATCAAACTTCAAACAAAAAATATAGTAAATATTTGATACATATATATACCTTCTACTTTTAATGATTCGAGACTGTAGTTAATTTGATAAATGTGAATGCTGTTGATACTATATAATTCATTTGTGAGTTTTGTAATTATTTGTGTGACATTAATAAGACTTGTTTTTCTGTTGCATTTAAAAACTTAGTGAAAATGTTCAGTCTATTACAGACAGACCAAAGTGGAGCAGAAATTTAGGTGATAGATCAACCATTTAAATGTAAAGTCTTGAATCTTGCAATGAAGTTAAAAAAGGTTATTGATCTGAAACAGTTGATGTTATTGCAGATGCAAATGTAAGTATACTTTATTTAATCCTTTTATGCAGTCAAATTTATGGACACAGGATTAGAAATCTGGATCCTACTGAGCTTTTGCTAGGGGAAGAGAGGAATTCTGAAGAAAGTTTTCAATGGCGTTCTATAGAATTCATGTACAGCACAGTGGAATTCTTGCATGATTTTTGTGGTGGTTTTGTTTTAGAGATGACTGTTACATGAAACCTCTCTCCAGAGACTGAGAAGTGACATTCTCATTAACATCCAGGCAAGGGACTGAGTTACTTCAGATGCAGGTTTGAGGAGAAATAAGGAAAAAACACCAAGAAGCAGTTCCAGGCTTGGAAATTTCTTGCCATTTAAACACACACACACACACACACACACACACACAGGTTAGGTGTATATTTATGCACAATCTGGTCTTTTAACAAAGAAAAATAAGCCTATGTTTAGGCTGCCACTGATAGAAACAAAACAGCTGAGACTTTAATGAACACCATACTGAGGGCACGCAGGACATAAGGAGGATTAAGCAGGTTACAAACTGCACATCTTCTGTTTAGACCGAGCAGAGCTCCGCAGCCCTGACAGTTAGCTGTACTGACAAGGGGAGCAGATAGACAGAGACAGAAGGAGATCATTTGTATCAATTTGAGAAACAGAACTAGTAATGAGACAAAATAGCCGCACAAAATAATCTCTTACTTTAAAATTGTTCTTTCTCCCTATTTTCCCCGAAAATAAAAGCTTACAGTTAAACAACAGCAACAACAAAATTTTTAATTTTTGTTTGCAAATAAAGACCAATGTAGTTTTGAATTCTTTTTTTTTTTAAGAAAAGATTTTTCTGGACACTCAAAACGAATTTTTATCTTGGTAACCTGACAGCTTTGTTTAAACATTGAATATGAGTTTCCTTTCATGAAAATCTTTTCAAAGTACAGCAGTTCAGCTGTGAAAACCTGAATACATTAATGATGACAAAGAAGCTCCAGAATGAGCCAACATTTGTTTTGTTCTTTTACAACATTTCTTGATAAATTGCATACACAAAAGTGTTACGGGGTTATTTTAATTTCTCCTTATTTCTTCGCTAATAAATGTCTTTGTGTTTACCTTTTTAAATACAATACCATGTTATTAATCACTATAAACATACATATATATTCTCAAAATAATGACTTTTAAAAGTTCCTTTTAAAAGACATGCCTTAAGCATATCTATTACAGAGTACATTTGAACATGCCTTTGTTTTATTTGATTAAACATCAACGTATATTGCTCGTGCTTAGGTTTTGAATAATTTTCTTCAACTCTCAGGAAACTGCATTCTGAAAAGTACTCGTTTGAGGATTATGTACATGTTGTAGCTCAGGTTAAAACAAGCAATGTTGAAATGTTTTAATGTAATTTTTTTAAAGGATCATAGTCTACTACTTCAATGTAGTCAGTCTTTTTTCATTTTAATCTTAATTTTTTTATTTTTATTTTTATTGTCATCATAATCTTCTTTATATTACATTGGATTGCATATAACTTTACAGTGTATTGCATTGCTTTTTCAAAAGGGAATGCCATGCATGTCCGTCAATACAGAGACATCAATCTCCCCGCTTCATCATTCAATAACTTTTCTATGTTTTCCTCAATCATTATTATTATTATTCTAATTATTTTTTTAAAACAGTCAATCACTATTTCTCATTTCACTTGTAAAAATACTTTGCCCATCATGAAGTACTTCTCAGACCAATCCAGTTGAGAATACTATACATGTCGTCATCAACAGGTAATAAGCCATATCTGTTTCTCACTAACGTCCTGCCT
>NW_006208670.1:1570150-1592657 GCF_000334495.1 Tupaia belangeri chinensis | reverse complement strand
GTTATCAGTCCCTTGTCTGAGGCATATTTAACAAAAATATTTTCCCATTCTGAGGGTTGTCGGTTCACACTTGTTACTGTGTCCTTTGCTGTGCAGAAACTTCTTAGTCTAATATAGTCCCACTTGTCTATTTTAGGGATTATTGACTGTGCGTTGGGAGTCTTATTTAAGTCTTATTTTGCTTACTCCAGTGTCTCCCAGAATTTCCCCAGCATTTTCCACCAGTAGTTTTATTGTTTGAGGTCTTAGGTTCAGATCTTTGATCCATTTCGAGTTGATTGTTGTTAATGGTGAAAGATGGGGGTTCAGATTTTTAACAGAGGACTTTACATTCTTTGGCTGTTAAGTATTTTTTCTCTTCACCCCTCCAACCCACTCTCATCTACCCTCTACTACCCACTCTCCTCCCTGACAGTCTCTGGAATCTACACTTATCCCCTCTCCTCTCGTATCTTTGGGTTTTTTCTTCTCTGCCTTGGAATGCAGACACTGGGTACGTATTGAGAGGGAATATACAGTGTGTATCTTTCGTTTCTCTTTCATTTACCATTAAGTCGTCTATATTCAGTCCTTTTGATTTGAATGATAGGGTCTCATTGTTTTTCTTGGCTGAGTAATATTCCATAGTATCTATGTGCCACAGGTTTTCAATCCACTCATCAGTTTTTGAACACTTGCATTGATTCCATGTCTTAGCAATTGTGAATAATGTTGCAATAAATGTGGGTGTGTAAGTGTCTTTGAGTGTTATCCTACACTTTGGGTAAATACCGAGGAGTGGGATTGCTGGGTCCTACGGTTGTTCTATTTGTAGGTCTTGAGGAACCTCCATGGTATTTTCCACAGAGGTTGTACTAATTTATATTCCCACAACAGTGTACAAGGTTTCCCTTTTCACCACAGCCTTTCCAGCACTTGTCATTCTTTTATTATTTTGTTTGTTTGTTTTGCCTAGCTATTCTAACTGGGGTTGAATAGTATCTCATTGTGTGTTCTCTCCCCCCCCCCTTTTTTTTTAAGGAGTTTTTTTTTTCGCTTTAGGATATGTGTGCTCATAGGCTAGAAAGAGACAGAGACAGTGAAAGTGAGAAATAAATCTCATGTGGAGTGGCCATACCATAATCCCTTCTCCTCCATTTTTCTCCTGGGCTCTTGGGCACACAAACACACGCCCAGCATGATTTTAAAGCCACTGGGTCTGGGACTTGAACCACAGTCAGCCATGTGGGAGTCCAGCGACTTAACTGCGATGCAATCTGCTGGCCTCTCATTATGGTTGTAATTTGCATTTCTCTTAAGAAATAAGAGAAATGATAAGAGACCAGACATGTTGGATATTCATAAGTCTTCCTTGGAAAGTTGTTTATTCAGTCCATTTGCCCATTTTTTAATTGTATTATACTTGTTTTTTTATGAGCGTGCTGCTTGCGTTTCCTATATATTCTGGTTATCAGTCCCTTGTCTGTGGAATTTTTCAGCTATTTTCTCCCATTCTGAGAGTCATCTTTTCATTGCGTTGTTTCCTTTGATGGGAGTTTTAGCTTGATGTAATCTCACTCGTCCATTTAGGAGATTATTGCCTGTGCTTTAGGGTCTTATTTAAGAAATCTTTGCGTACTCCAGCATCTTCAAGAGTTTTCCCTAAGTTTTGTACCTGTAGTTTTATTGTTTAAGGCTTGATATTTCATCTTTGATCCATTCTGAGTTGGTTCTTGGTAATGGAGAGAGATACGGGTTCGGTTTCACCATTTGCTGAAGACTTCTCCAGTGGTTCTTGGTAATGGAGAGAGATACGGGTTCTGTTTCACCATTTACTGAAGACTTCTCCACTGCATTGTCGTGTACTGCGCCTTTGTTAATGATCAGTTGGCCGTATGATCTGGGGGTATTTCTATTCTGTTGACTTACTGGGTCATTGGGAAAGCCAACGAACGTTTTCAAAAATGACCCTTTTTTGTTCTTCTTTACAAAAATGCATCATGACTTTTTGGACATGTCTATTTTGGTGCCAGTACCATGCTATTTTGATTATCACCAGTTTGTAATATATTTTGAAGTTGGGTAGTGCAGTGCCTCCGAATGGATTCTTTTTGTACATTATTGCCTTGGTGATATGGGGTGTTTTATGATTTCAGAAAAATTTTATGACTTTTTAAAAATTTCTGTGAAGGGAACCAGCAGTTAGCGTAATGGCTATGTCGCTGGACTCCCACGTAGTCGACCGCGGTTCGTGTCCCGGACCCGGTGGCTTAAAACTCACGCCGGGCGCGTGTGCGTGCGTGCCCAAGATCCCGAGAGGAGAATGGAGGAGAAGGGATTGCGGCGTGACCATCCCCCCTGGGGGGTGATTTCTCGCTTTCTGTCTCTATGTCTCTCTCTGTCTGTCTGGCGAGCGCACGCGCCCTACAGTGAAAATCTCTCCCCCCCAAAAAAAAAGAAAAAAGAAAAAAAAAATTTCTGTGAAAAATATAACTGGCAATTTGATCTTGTTAACATAGTCTTACACAGAGTGACACTGTTAATTTTTCTAAATGAATTATTTGTAAGTTTTTTTATACATCATATATTTATTCTATCTTGTTTCAGCATGATTTAATGTATAATTTGGGATATATTCTGTGAAGGTTAGCATTTTTTTTAAAGTTCGAATATGTTCTGGGGCCAGCAGGTGGTATGGGAGTTAAGGCATGTACTCTCACCTTATTGCCAGCAGTTCAAGTCCCATACCTGGTGACTTTCTGTTTCACTTTCCTTCTCTCTCGCTCTGTCTCTCTCTCTGTCTCTCTGTCTCTCTCTCTGGTGAGTTCACATGCCTTGTAGCAAATTAAATCAACAATAATAATAATAGTAATTATTTTGGGCCATTGGGAAAGTCATGACACATTTTTGCATAGAAAAATATGTCACTACTTTCCTGACTACCTAATAAATAAAATTAAATAAAAATATATATTCTTGGGCCAGCAGAAGGCATAGTGGTTACGTCTCCTGGCTCCCTCATGGCTGACCACAGTTTGAGTCCTGGACCTGGTGGCTTGAAAATCATTCCAGGTGTGTGTGTGTGTGTGTGTGTGTGTGTGCACGTATGTGCCCACAATCCTGAGAAGAGAATGGAGGAGGAGGGATTTTGGCATGGTCCTCCCCCTTGGGGAGCGATTTCTCACTTTTTCTCTTTCACTGTCTATATCTCTCTTTCTAGTGAGCACGTGCACTCTATGACAAAAACCTCTAAAAAAATACATTCTTTCTATTCTGTTTATGAAGACTTTGTAGTAAAATCTATCACAAAACTTTTGCAATTTTAATACTATTATCTAAAACATTCCTTGAACTACATCTTGATATATTTTACATTCACAGTTTAAAGATTTTTTAAATGACACGTATCTGATCTAAGTGACGGGAATGATTGCTGGCCAATTACATGTTTGTTATATGCCAAACAACAGTATTTCATGTTGTTCATAAATAGTGTATCAGTTAGTGTTTGTTGCATAACAGACTATCCCTAAATGTGACATGCAGTGTTAGGTGTTTATTATAGGTCGTTGTAATGTGGTTGCCTTAGGAGTTCTGTTACTCTTGGCTGCGTTTGCAAGTGTGTTTAGTAAACGGGTGGTCTAAGGTGACCTCATTCATGTGTCTGGACATTGACTGTTGAGTAAAGTGGTTGGGTGACTTATCTCCCCTTCTAGAAGGCCGGCTATCTCCTATTTAAATGGAGATGTCACTATTCCGAGACAACAAACAGAAGCTGCAGGGTTACATGAGGCCTAGGCTTCATACTGGAATTTTGTCACATCTGCCAAATTTTATTGGCCACGCCAAGTAACAAAGCCAGCCAGCATGAAAAGGTAGCAAAACAGTATTTCTGTATGCTACCAGTGAACATTCCTTCAGTAATTTCAGGCGAAATAGTCTATTTAGTATACCATTAAAAATTACTTCTAAGAATACAAAGAAGTAGGAAAAAAATACGGAAAACTTCCAAACGTGACTGTGAGAGATTAAGGAGGACGCAAATAAATGAAGAGGTGTTCGATGTGGGAGGGGTAAGTGTTGGTGCTGTTGTGAGGCTCAGCCTCCTGATGTAAGGAGCCGGGAAGCATATTGCAATGACATGTGTTCAG
The DNA here is from genome assembly GCF_000334495.1 of Tupaia belangeri chinensis. Taxonomy (NCBI): domain Eukaryota; kingdom Metazoa; phylum Chordata; class Mammalia; order Scandentia; family Tupaiidae; genus Tupaia; species Tupaia belangeri. Next base: position 1,588,527 of record NW_006208670.1, on the reverse strand, counting down.
GCAAGTAGTGATTGGGCCATCAATTTATCACCGATACCACAGAAATGAACAATTACGATAACGAATACTTTATGTTAATAAAAAGCAGACAGAAAAGATGGCGTGACTGGGAGACACAACAGAACCAAAAATCTAAGACAAGTGACCGAGAAATAATGGAAGAAAGAAGAGCTGACAGACAGCTGGCGGACAGTGAAGAACAGCCCAGGAGAAACTTTTCTGAATGTTTTTATTATTACAGATTTCAAAGCCAAGGTCAAGTGCATAAAGATCTGTAAAGAGGTTTATTTTAACAGGTTGAAAGAACGTTCAATCCATTTGATGTAGACATTGGATGTGGGACCAGCAGTTGGCATAATGGCTATGTCACTGGACTCCCAGGTAGTCGACCGTGGTTCCAGACCCAGACCCGGAGGCTTAAACTCACACCGGGTGCGTGTGCATGTATGCCCAAGATCCCAAGAGGAGAATGGAGGAGAAGGGATTGTGGCATGGCCATCTCCCCTGGGGGGTGGTGGTGGATGACTTCTTGCTTTGTCTCTGTCTCTTTCAGTCTCTCCAGCAAGTGAACACACCCTATAGCAAAAACCACTTAAAAAAATAAAAAGAAAGAAAGAAAAAAAAAAAATTGGGTGTAAGACTAGAATAATGCACTGCTTGTCAGGTCGTTGTGTGCCCATCAGCCACTGCGGTTTCTGGGCTTGGGTGGTGGTACCGTAGCAAGACGCTGTGCCCCGCAAGGCTGACCACACTGGGAAGGTTCTGAGTTCTCACTCAGAGGCCTCCCTGAGTGCCTATGATCTGGAGCTGGCCAGCGCTGGGGGGTATGTTGTGGTTTTAAGACTTTGGGGGAGATCTTTCTCTGTCACTCATTCATGGAAGAAATAAACTTAAAAAGAAGAGAATAACAGGATATTTTTTAAAAACCTTTGGTTGTATGAACTGTGTAGCCATTAAATATGTACAAAGGCTTTAAAATGCACAAGGCGGGGCCAGCAGGTGGTGTGGAGGTTAAGGTGGCCGGACCCCACATAGCTCACTGCAGTTCACGTCCTTGACCTATTGGCTTGAAAATCACGCCGCGTGCGTGTGCGTTGTGCACAAAATCAGAGAGAAAAGTATAGATGAAGGGACTGTGGCATGGCCATCCCCCCAGGGGGTGACTTCTCACTTTCCATCCTCTGCGTGTGTGTGTGTGTGTGCGTGTGTGTGTGCGTGTGTGTGCGTGTGCGTGTCTAGCAATTCCTGCAGGCCCAAGATCTGGGAGGAGAGTGGGGGAGAAGGGACGTGACATGGCCACCCCCTCTAAGGAGTGATTTCTCACTTTCCTTCTCATTGTCTCCCCACTACCCCTGCTGGTGCAGATGCCCTAAGGCAAAAATCTCTCAAAGGGGAAAAAAATAAAAAGAAAAAAAAGTAAAAAAGAAAAAAAATTAAGAAAAACGTCATAACTGGGTCCTTATTTTATATTTTAATTTTTAAGGCTTGTCATAGGACACATGCTTACTAGAGAGACAGGGACACACATGCCTGGTGCATTTTTGAAGCTTCCACGTTTGGGATTCACACCGCAGAGTTGACCATGTGGGACCCAGCACCTTAACCACCATGCCATCGGTTGGCTCCTGTAATGTATTTTTAAGCCATATAATTAATATATTATCATCATAGAAATAGTCGATTATAGTAAAAGTCAAGAAAACACCCAGGTATATTTAAAGTTTACAATATGTTAAAATAGTGTTTAAACCAGTGGAAAAGTAGAAGTTTTCATCAAATAGATAAACTAGATCACTGATTAATCCATTAATATGTGCCTATTCTTGGGGGAAAGGGAGACTTTCTAATCATGGCAGCAAAGAATAACAGGGAAAAAATGGAGTTTTTTAAAAACCCCATGAAGATCATAAATACTCACGTGCGCAATGTTAACAGTCTAGCTCGCTGCTCAGCCTGTGTTTCTGGAGCACCTTCCATGTGCCAGACACCATTCCTGGTTCGGGGGATCTCCTGGGTGAGTAAGGCCGAAAAGGTCATGACAGGCAGCAAATGCCCCGAGAGCCAATGTGATGGAGAGCTTGACGGAGCAAGCCTAGTGACACAATAGCAAGTGACCTGCTCGTGTGTGACTCAGGTGTTAAGGGAAGCCTCCATGTGGGGAGAAAGCCAGCCATGTCAACACCAAGGGAAAGACCTTAGTCAAAAAAGTGCAAAGCTAGCATCCCCCCACCCCACCCCCCCAAAAAAACCAGCAAAAACCCATTTTGTCACGTTTGAGATAACAGGACAGAACACTAGTGAGGCCGGAGTGGAAATGGAGGAGCATGTGGTCAGGAGTAAGGTCTGAGTCTTGGCATGGGGCATCCAGGTTTCATGTGTAGACCCCGGACGTCAAAGGGAGTTGTTTGGACTTGATTCCAGAGGCATTGCGAAGCCCTTGGAGCTTCTGTAAAAGGAAAGTGACGTGATCTGATTCACTTTATCATTGGTATTGTTCGTTTTGGAAGGCTGATGAAGTTCTTCACCGGCATTTGGTATTGACAGGCTTTTTTTTTTAAGGTATTTTAATAGGTACGTGGTAGTATCTTCTTGTGGTTTTATTTTGCCATTTTCCTAGTGGATAATGATGTCGGACTTTTCTATGTCGCTTACCTCTAAGAGCATACGTTTCATTTTTGATGAAGCGTCCGTGGTTTATTTCTAGTTTGTTTTGTCAATTTTCTTTCTTTCTTTTTTTTTTGAATTATTTTACTTAGCATTTATTTACTTGATTGACCAGAGAGGGTCAGAATGAGAGAGCAAGAGAGCGAGAGAGCGAGAGAGCGAGCGAGGAAGAGAGAGAGAGTAAAGTGAGAAAGCAAACCACCAGGTCAGGACTCAAACCGTGGTGGGCCATAGGGGAGTCCAGCGCCCTTAACCACGCCACCCCCTAGCCCCTAGGGGTACTTTCCTAACCTTCTGCCTTCTTTTCTCTCCGGCGAGCACAAGTGGCTGCTGGCAAATTAAAAAGAAAAAGAAAAATGACCAAAAGACATAAACCAGTAATTCCCAGAAAGTATTTTATGTATTTAATAATTCTGTGCAGAACGAGCTCGATTGTCATCTGGGAGTGGCACTAGAGCAAGATGTTGTTATTTTATTTATTTATTTATTTATTTTTACCACATTATCAACGATCAGAAAAAATGAATAAATAAAACTGGGCGGTGGCTAAGGTCCAGGGGACAGACATTTTTCATTTAGCTTTGGTAGAGATAGCCACTGGTAGTATTCATCTGGCATTCAGTTTTCAAATATTTATCAGAAGTTCTCATGTGTCTTCACCTATTAATCTTCACCCCTCCCGCCCCCGCCCCGGTTCTCCTGTCCTTTACTTTTCTCAACTTTTTAAACTTGTCCAGGATACATCAGAATAGATTTGGAGCCAGCAGGTACGCAGTGGTTAAGGTGCTGGACTCCCCCAAGACTGACCACATTTTGAGTCCCAGACCTGGTGGCTTGAAAATAATGCCAGGCATGTGTGCATGCGTGTCCAAAATCCCAGGAGAATGAAAGAGGAGAGATTGTGGCATGGCTATCCCCCAGAGGTTGATTTCTCACTTTGTCTCTCACTATCTCTGTTTGGCGAGTACACATGCCCTGTGGCAAAAACCTTCAAAACAATAGATTTAAATGTAGGCAGTAGTTGGTTGCAGGCAAAGTCCTCAGTCATCTGAAACTATATCTAAACACGACTTCTGAAGACCGGAGTAGTGACATTTACATGTTTATTGTATGTTACTATTCATTTCTCTTTTTAAATACCTATATGCTTTTCCCCCCTTATCGATCACTTATTCCATTTTCAAATGTCACTAATGTCCGTATGTAGTATAGAGAACCTAATTTATATTATACAATGTTCTATTTTTACGAATTAAATAGGAAATAGGTATATGATTCCCCCATTCTCCCCATAGACACAGATATGATGAAACTTCTTATAGGACTCAAAGTTTCTCTCTCTCTTTAATTTTATGTCAACTTACCATTGTTAAGTAATTATTTTAAAGATAAACTTCGTTTTTGAAAGGTATTGGGCTTGGGTTAAGGAAAGTTCTTTATGTTCAGTGAGGTTTAAATAATCCTCATCCCCTCCCTGGTGGGATATTATTATAATGTTTGGTCCAGTATTGTATGTCATAAGCAGGTACAAAGCAAACTTTTAAGAACTTTAAATAAAATTTAGTTATAGGAAGGCACTCAGCTAGCATACTTATTTGGTTTTATTCATAAAAATGTTACTTTTATTTACTTTTAAATAAAAACTAGTTTTATTTGATAGAAAACGCCACATATCTGTCCATTAGTAGGCATTTCCACCTTATACTAAATTCACTTCAAATTTGATTTACTGACTCGTGGCCAGAACAGATGTTTAGCTTAATAGAAGAGAGAAAAAGAAAATTAAGTATTCTGATCCACAGAGCCACCTCCGAATTGTGTTCTTTGTAGAAGTACAAGAAAGATTTAAAAACCTCTTTCCTACCAGGCTGGTCCCATAACCTAGTGTTTAAGAGACCTGGATCCACATCACCAACTGGGGTGTGATCTTGGCCTTGTGGGGGCTTGGAAGGCACTCGGGGTGCACGTGTGTGCATGCCTGAGATTCCAGCGTGGTGGGGAAATGGAGGAGGGATGTGGCACCCCGTGTCCCTTTGAGGGGTGCTTTTCCTCCTCCTCTACATCTGTCTCTGGCTAGCTCACATACCCCCTGGCAATGACCAAAACAAAGGCCAAACACAAAACAGCTCTTTCCTACCATTTGCAAATACTCTAGCAAGGTTCATTGTTTCCTAAGTATTTACATATTTATCTTTAGTTTTAAAAATAGGTGGAACAGGGGGCTGGCCAGCAGATGGAAGTGGGGGTTAGGGGAGCTGGACTCCCACATGGCGACCACAGTTTGAGCCCTGGACCTGGCTTCTCTTTGGTCAAATTTAAATAAATAAATAAAGGTAGATAAAAAAATTTAAAAAATAAAATAGGTGGAACAAATATGGCAAGAGTGAACGTTGCAGGGCCGGCCCCACAGTGCAGTGTTTTAAGTGCTGTGCACTGGAGTCGCATTCCACATGGCTAACTGCGGTTTGAATTCCAGCCCCAGCAGCTTAAAAATATAGGCATGCATGCCCCAGTTCCTGACTGGCTGGTGAAACGGAGGGAAAAGGATTGCAGTTAACTATGCCCATCGGAGGGCGGCTCCTCTGTCTGGCAAGTGCACATCTTCTCTGGAAAAATGGAAAAAGTATAAACAAGAATGAATGTTCTAGTATTCAGGGAATTTCCACTCTTGTAAGTTTGTATGAGTTCATGTGTTTGCATTAACGTGCTAAAATCCTTTTAATTTATAAAATTTGCACATTTTAAATAATCTATCAGAGACATGAAATTACATTTTTAAAACTGAACTTCGGGTTATTTAAATATGCTTTGAGATACTGTTCGCTGATTTTTATTCTGTACATTTTAATTGAATTAATTCCTTTTTTTTGACCAAGGCCGTAGCTCTCGATAGAGATTAGCAGTCTGCGATACTTTTTCTCTTTATTGCACTTTCGGGATAGACTTGGCCAACCGAGATGTCTGAGTGGGTGGATTATGGTGCTGTGGTATCTTACGCACACATATTCCGATGACATTACTATTAATATTTAGAATTTAATAGGGGCACAGACATTCAGTACTCGCTCTTTTGAGCGTTTAGTTATTGATAGAGAAAGTGTTTTAAATTACTCATTTGCCCTCAGATATTTGTGGTAAGGTTAAATGTTCCTTCTGTCTTTCTTTCAGTTGCTATTTCTTGAGTGCCTATTCTATGGCGAGTTCTGTTACAGATGCTGGGAATAACAGGTGTAAACCAAAACAATAATCTTCTCTGAAGCAGCTCACAATTCTAGTGAAAAACTGACAGGAAGTAGGAATCTTCAGTTAAATGTGTGATGTTTCATTGTGATAAGTGTTACGGAGAGAAATAAAGCGTGGGAGAAGAGTAGGGAGTAAATTAAGGAGGTTGTCACAGTGTTAGTAAGAAGTTACAAATTTTCTACAATTTTGGTAGAAAAGGCCTCATTGAAAAGATGCGAAGCAGAAAAGGTCTCACCTGGGTAGTTAAAACCTCTCTTTCGTAAAACCTCAATGTATTTAAACAGCATACTAGGTTAGTGTTGAATTTCATTGTTCTTCTGATCACATGACAATGCTACGGAAGCTGGGAGAGCCCACAAGATTGTAGACCTTGCATTGACCTTGTATTTAGAGTGTCCTGGTACTATAGTTTACTATTTTAGCCCCTTAAATGGTAAATTTTTGGTTCGTATGGTAATTTTTTTTCTTTTTTCTTTTTTTGAGAGGTTTTTGCTATAGGGTGCGTGCATTCACCAGAAAGACAGAGAGAGATAGAGAGACAGAAAGTGAGAAATCACCCCCCAGGGGAGATGGCCACACCACAGTCCCTTCTCCTCCATTCTCCTCTTGGGATCTTGGGCACGCACGCACACGTGCCCGGCTCAAGTTTAAGCCACTGGGTCCAAGACTCGAACCGCGATTGACTATATGGAAATCCAGTGACATAGCCATTACGCTAACTGCTGGTCCCTCGTGTGGCATTTCTGCTACTCAAGTTTTGACCTTTTCCTGCACCAAATGTATTCTATAATTTGGCTGATTTTTATCTTTGTAGTAGAAAGATTAGCACATGTAGGTTCTAATGCACTAAAATACATTTAAAATCTCATGATGTCTCAAATACATGGACTGGATATCAACTTACTTATTCTGATTTTTTTTTTTTTTGAGAGAGAGAGATTTTTTTGCTATAGGATAAGTGTGCTCAATGGAGAGAGAGAAAGTGAAACATCATTCCCCCAGGGTCAATGGCCACACGGCCATTCCTTCTTTTCCATTCCCCTCTTGGGATTTTGGGGATGCGTGCACATGTGTCTGGTGTAAGTTTCAAGCAGTCACATGGTCAGCCACATGGGAGCCCAGCACCTTAACCACTATGGCAGCTCTGGCCCCACTTATTCTAATTTTTTTTAGTGCTGTTTTTATAGTGCTATTATTTATCAGATTTTCCTTTGTGTTTAGTACATCAAAGAAATGGAGAAGGCTGAATAGTTTTGGCCACAGGCTTTTTAAATTTGTCAGAGGGGGCATGTGTTCTCTGGAGAGAAGAGAGACACAGGGAGAGAGAATCTCTCACGCGGGATGATCACTCCATGACTTCTCCTCCAGGCCTCCCTTTGTCCAGGATTTTGGGCACACACACACTTTATGTGCCTGACACTTCCACGGGCTTCTAGTACTTACTGTTCTTCCTCTGAAATCTTTCAAGGTACTGCTTAGCCAAACTTTCATTATTATTATTATTATTATTATTTGAGCATAAGACTGTAAGAATATTAATACCACCATCACCATTTAATTATATTCTTAAGATATTTATCTTGCTATTAAAACACTTTCAAATATCTTATAAGAACAGAATTCATTGCAGTGTGTGTCCTTTAAGAGAAGGGGACATGGCTACTGTGTCCGGCATGCCCTTCTTTTAATACTAAATTTTCCAGACTGTGATTTGATCTGGCCGTTTCTCGGGTAGTGGTGAGCACTTGGCAGAAAAGTGGCTACAGGTTCACACTCTGCTACTCTGACTAGAGTGGTGCCTGTTAAGCCCAGTAGTGATACCATATTGCAGTGGCTGACATAATTAGTATGATACACCCAAATGGACAGGAGAGAGCGTAATTCCTCACAGAAGTTTATACCACAAAACTCGATTTTATTTTTAATTCGGGTTTCTCACAGCTATGTAGATGCTGTCATTTCAAGGCCCATGTGGTATTATCACGTATGTTTTGTAGTCCACCAAGTCTTAACAGTGCCCGCTTGGATTGGTCTGTAGAAGTGTGAGTACACGCAGCGTTCCGTCCTGTATCTCAGTACAGTCTTAGCGTGCACACGCTTCATATCACCGCTGAACCCTGCTCTGCTGTACTTTCCATACAGTGTTTTTACTTTTTCTTACTTGATAATAATGTAATATAAACAATGCGTGTGTAATATCTCTAAGAGACTGGACGCATGGATAAAAAATTTACATTACCCAATGTACCTATTTCAGGGAGATTTCCTGCCTGAAGTGAGGTTTTAAGTGAGTTAGAGAAAATAAATTGGTGGGGGCCCAGCAGGTGGTGTGGTGGTTAAAAGCGCTGAATTCCCACGTGGCTGAACTCCCAGACCTGGCTTACTTTCTTGCCTTCCCTTTCTCTCTCTCTCTCTCTCTCTCTCTCTCTCATAAAAGGAAAAAATAATAACAAATAGAATTAAATAAATAAATAAATAATTCTTTTTAAAACAAAATGACATAACTTGGCTAGTCAGGTTGTGTTGGACAGCCTAAAGAAGCTGAGTCTAGGCTGAAGGGAGAAACAGATGACAGTAGACGAATCGGTGGAAGAGTAAGGAGTGGCCATGACTTTTACTAAGAACTGGGAGCAGGCCTGCAGAGTCAGACCGCAGGGACAGGTTATGAAGCCGGTGTTCAGCGAAGGAGTGGGGAGAGGGGTGACTGCGTGAACGACACAGCTCCTTTCTCGACCACTTTCAGCTTGAATGTGGAAGAGTACGACGGATCAAAAATGAAATGCTTAACTGAATTCTTTGTAGAAAACGTTTACTCTTCTATTTTAGCCTACTTCTTTTCCTGTACCATAAGTTATATATCCTAATAAAAATTAAAGAGCGAGCTGTGTTGGGAAGATCAGGTCATCGTCCCTCATTGACATTAGGCCACATAACTGAATAATGTCTTCCTTCAGTGAAATACATCAAATGAGATCAACAATTATGACTCATAAACATGCCTCGCAGGCATAAAACAGCAGGGAATTAGCATGTGAGGCTGATAAATATGCATGTAAATAAGCTCCCAAAGGAATAACATGGGTTTGATTGATAGGTTTAGAATTGGAACATATGTAAACCCCTTTATTCCTCATTCTGGTGTAGCTAAGTAAAGATGCGTTTTACTTGTTAAAAAGTTTCAATAACTTTGTAAATCTTAATGCCACATCTGTTTTTTTTTTCTTGTGCATGTCACTTGTAAGATTAATTGAATTGTCTACAGGCTGGATGGCCCTCACATGGAGTAAACGGGTACCGTGCACGTGAGTGGTTGCGGTGGAGGGCTAGAGCAGGTGAGAATGTTGGGGAGGTTTCTGCTTTTACATTGTAAAATGATGCATGGGGATGAGAAACTTCTGAAAATAAAGACCTCACCTCGCAGAGGACTCCAGCTCTCTCAGTAATACTTCCCACCTTCTTTTTCTGCACTTCAGCTCCTAACTCTTAATTTGTATTTCTTTGCTGGTTTCTCCGTACTGCAGTGATAGTCCGTAACTACAGTGTACTTCTTAAATACTTCCTTCCCCTCCTTGATCCTTGCCGGATACTCTGGTCTCTCCAAGTCAGCTTTCATAAACTGCTCGGGAGCTGGACTGGACAGCACACGTTCCGATGCCATTCAGATGGCCAGGGCCGCTCTAGCCCCTTGGCCCTTGGCCCCCGGGTGACTTGGGGAACCAGGCTCGAGCCATCTCGTAAATGGAAGAAGTGTGGCTCTTGGTTTCCTGGTGCAGTCTAAGCGTCACTGCTGGGGAAGGTCCAGAGATTTCCCAACTGAAGGCATTGTGGCCAGTGTCCGTTCTGCGAAATGCTTTTCTGTCTCCCCGTGGTGGTAAACTGGTGACTAGGAAACAGCGTTAGCTTTTTAGCGTGAAGGAAATGTGTTTTCACGTTGTACAATGGCATGGTTATAAGAAATCCTTTTGGAAATAAAGATAGGACAGAGCAGATGACTCTAACGTGGCGTCAGAGAATCATGTGCTTGGCTTGCTGTGACAGGGCTGTACTCTCTGTAGCCTGCATCTATAACTTGGCAGGTCGGGGCTGATCACTGAGCATTAAACCTTCTGAGTTCTACAGTTGTGTTCTAGGTGACACGGACAGACAGATCCCTGCCCTTATGGAGCTTACATTCCTTTTTTTGTTGTTCATTTTGTCAGGGGGCACGTGTTGTGTACTCACTGGAGAGAGGCGCAGAGAGGGCGAGGGGAAGTGGTGGTCACGCTGCAATCCCTCTTCTCCATGTCTCCCTCCTTCCGGGATTTCAGGCACGTCTACTCGGGATCCTCGTGAGGTTTTCAGTCCACCAGGTCTGACACTGAATCCCACTGTCAGCCGTGTGGGATGCAGCCATCTTAACCCCTACACCTCTGGCTGGCCCGGACAGTGGGAGGTACTGATTAACAAACAGAATAAAGAATGATAGCGTTTTAGAAAGTGATAGTTGCTTCACATAAAGAAGCAAGTATTGCAATGTAAAGGAATTGATAGTGTGTGTGTGTATGTGTGTGTGTGTGTGTGTGTGTGTGAGAGAGTTTGGAGACGGCAGAATTAAATATCAGGGTTAACGTTGAAAAAAAAGCTGGGCTAAAACTTTGAAGCAGGTAAAGCGGTAAGGCAGCGAGCACTGGGACAAGAACATGCTATGATGGTAAGACAGCAGACGCCGAGGTCCTGGGGCAGGAGCTGCCACGCGCTCTGCAGCGTAACTGAGCGTGGAAGGGCCGAGGTAACTTCAGTCTTGCCCTTTGTAGCCCTGAGTGGATGTCAGGCTCCTTGAAGCATTTCTAAATGCCTTTCCATTTCATCCAGGCTGACCGACATTAACTTCGAGGGTCTCGCCACTGAGTGTCTCTAGCCCTTTGGTCATTATTCTCTTTAAACCTTATGCATTTTGATACTTCATTTGTTTTATGCTGTTTATTAAAAATGTATACATTTAAAAAAATTTTTAAGAGAGATTTTGCTGTAGGGCATGTATGCTCACCAGAGACACAGAGAGAGGCAGAGAGACAGAAAGCAAGAAATCACCTCCCTAGGAGGGATGGCCACGCTGAAATCCCTTCTCCTCCATTCTCCTCTTGGGATTATGGACATACATGTACACATGCCTGGCATGAGGTTTAAGCCACCAGGTCTGGGACTTGAACCGGGGCCGACTACGTGGGAATCAGCAACATAATCATTACACCATCAGCTGGTCCCAAAGATATATATTTCCCTTTAACATTATTGTTTGTTTATTTAGTTTCTATCTTTAATACAATCAGGCTGAGTTGGCGTCAAGGGCAGAATTTTATTTAGTATATAACAAAGAGCTCTATGAGACATTAGATTCAGCTAGAGGAAAATGATAAGTGAAAACGTAATAGCAAAAATTAAATATCTCTTACAAGCAGTAAAGGCCAGAATAATAAAGCAGAAGTCTAAAGCATAGACAGGGGGAGTAAATTGAAGTGTGTTATAAAATGATACGATACGGGTATCGAGAAGCAAAATCCTTTCTAGAACAATGAGATTATAAGAAAGGGGTCAGAGAATAAGGGAGACCAATTCACAGGGATCTTTGTTTTGTGTTGTGTTGCTTGGGGTTGGGAAGTTTAGATAAGAATTAGGAACCAGGTAAGACCACACACATACACACACACACACACACACACACACACACACACACAGCACTGCAAGCCCTTTCCCATGTCTCCGGTTGACAAATATGGCTGTTTAAGCACGCTATTCTGCTGGTAAGTTTGAAGGCAGCTGAGGGGAGAAAGCTCAGGCAGGGGTATGGCAGCGGAGACATAACCGTTGCAGGGAGGTCATGGAGCCGTGGGTACAGAGGTGGCAGCGCAGGTGAAGAGCGTGACGTAGGTGAGACCTCTGTGGACCATAAGTGACCACGCTAGTAACTACCGGGTATGGAGGTGAAAGAAGGTTTCTAAGACGGGGATTTGCGAAAAGCGCAGAGCACGTATGGAAGAACCTATTGACAGAACTCACTGGAAATGTAAGGGCAGAAGACTTCCAGCCAGTCAGAGGTGTGTGCGTGTGTGTACACGTGTGAGTGCACGTGTGTAATGAAAATAGGGACAACTTTCCAGACTGAAAACGAGGCGAACCCGGGCTTGCCTTCTTGGTGGGTATTAACGTGCCTGAGAGTAACACTCCATACCGTAGACTACCTCATTATTCTGCCTTGTCCTGTGCTGTGCTTGAATAAGCTTACTGTACGATGTTATTTTCTGTGCTTTATTTGCAAGTTAACATTTTAATAATTATCATAAATAGTTACCTGATTTGCATATTGCGGTTCATAATCCAACTGTTTCGTGGATCAACCACAGCGCGCTTCCTACCCGTGCCAGCACTTCTATATTAGTCTGAGTAATCTCTCCTAGCCTGCATTTCTCTTTCCAGTTCTCTGAGCTTTTCATGGCGCTAAATATAGTGTTTTCTTAATCAAAAGTTTGAATCATGCATGTGCTAGAATAATAATATCTTTGACCCACTATGATACTGACGCTAAGTTTTATTTCTGTGTGATTACCGAACATTTGTATGTAGTACCTTTTTTCAACCCTAATAATAACATGGGGCTGTTATTCAATTACCGAACATTTGTATGTAGTACCTTTTTTAACCCTAACCCTAACATGGGGCTGTTATTCCACATGATTTTTATGTGATCTATCATATTCTGCCATGTCAAAATGTATGTCACAATGGGAATAGTGGGTATATGTACTAAAAAGTTTAGAAAACAGTGTATCTGTTGAGAGTGAAATTTATCAAGTGTACGTAAGATATATAACATACTAGAAATGATCATGTTAAAGAGATACAAATGGGGCAGCCCCGTAGTGCAGTGTTAGTAGAGCCGCAGCCCATGTGGCTGACCACAGTTTGAAAAACACACAAGGTGTGGGTGCATGTGCGCCTGAAATCCCAATGAGATGGGGAGATGGAGGAGGAGGGATTGCTGCGTGACCACGGTCTACGTGGGCGCTTTCTCTGTCTCTCTAGCAAGTACAAGCACCTTCTGTCAATTCGAACAGAACGAAACAGAAAAGGAGGTAAGAAGGCTGAAAAACCAGGTCAAGAACTTGACTGTATCGTAACTACTGAAACTCAGTACTTTGAGGAAACTGGGTGTGAGCAGGATTTACTAGAAGGGGAAAGGAATGAACCCCGCTTATAAACACGTGGGCGTCAGCCTCAGAGGGAGCTCTGGCTTTGGGAAGCTAGTGTTCTCATCATTAATCTCCAAAGACATGGAAGTATGAAAGCATCGAGCTGGAACAGTTTCAAGCCATTAAATTCTTCTGGGGCCAGCAGGTAGTGTGGTGGTTTAGGACACTGGACCCCCACATGGCCGATCACGGTTCAAGTCCCGGACCTGGCTGCTTGTTTTCTCATTTTCCTTCTCTCTTTGTCCCTCTCTGGTCAAATTAAAATAAATAACTAAAGTTAAGTAAAATAATTCTAAAAAAAAAAAAAATTAAGTTCTTCTAAGCCCCTCTGTCTTTGGTATCTTCCTTATCAATGTAACTTCTGACTTGTGTCCCCAGTAGTTTCATTATCATGTAGGTCCCAAGGAGATTCAGCTCCCGTAAATAGCTGCTTCTCTCCACAGGAGCCTCCCACAACACAAGCATTCATTGGCATGCATGCTTTAATCTCTTCCATGAACAGAGTTGACTTGAATTACCTGAGTAGTATAAAATGATGTACTAAAAAATATTCTACTCTTAAGATATAAAGACACTATTTATCACCCGGGGCTAGCAGGATAAATATTAAGTAGACTGCATTTCACGAAGGCTACCTTCATGTCATATTATGTCATCGGATATGACCTGCTGGCTTTTATTTTCCTTCTGTCCTTGTCTGCTGTTTGTGTCTACATAAAAGGTCAAGCTTGGAAGGAAATCACCACTGAAGTATGGGCCTTCAGAATATCTGTCTGGCACCAGTGAGTAGGGACTCTTACTCTTTAACCCAGGCCGTGGAAAGCGCTCCTGAACACATGTGACTGTGGGATACTGATTAAGCATGCTTTGTAGTGTTTTTTGTTTGTTTTTAAGAGAGGTTTCTGCTATAGGGTATGTCTGCTCACTAGAGAGACAGAGAGACAGGAAGTAAGAAATAACCCTCTTCTCCCCTCCCTAGAGGGAATGGTTACACCACAATCCCTTCTCTTCCATTCTCCTCTTGGGATTTTGGCCACACAACCATGTGCGCTCTGCATGAGTTTCAAGTTGCCAGGTCTGGGACTTGAACCACAGTCAGCCATGTGGGAGTCCAGCGACGTCAGCATTTTGCCATCTGCTGGGCAGGGTGCACTCCTACATTAGGAAGGACTTCTCTGTGAGACAGCACGCTGTGCCTCGCTGGCAGCAGCCTGGAAAGTTCGCACTTCACGTCAGCATTTTGCCATCTGCTGGGCAGGGTGCACTCCTACATTAGGAAGGACTTCTCTGTGAGACAGCTGTGCCTCGCTGGCAGCAGCCTGGAAAGCTCGCACTTCCTCCATCTCTCGATCGCACCGTTTTTCCTTTGCTTGACTCACTCTCATATTATTGTACTCATCACTATTTATTCGTCAGTATTTAGCCCTTCCAGTGGGATAAGCTGTGGAGGTGGAAGGGAGTGATATTGGAGGTCCTGACCCTGTGTAGACCTAAGGTACAGGCTAAAGCACATGTTTGTGTCTTAGTTTTAAACAAAATATGTCTACCAAGGGGTCAGGCATGACACAGCAGTAAAGCATGATGCTTTGTAAGGCAGGCCCACAGGGAGCCCCTGGCTCACGTCTGATTACATCCCCGAGGACACGGACACATGCTTGCCGTGGTCCGGACTGCCATTCCTCCTACCTCCCCCACGCCGTCTCTCTTGCCCATAGAAGAAACGAATAAATAACCTTAAACAAAAACTTTTTTTAATATTTAAAAATAGAAAGTTTACAGAATAAGAATGGGAAAAAATATTTATCTATAGCTATACAATGTTTGGTTTTAAACTAAGTGTCCCAGAAAAGAGTCAAAAATTTAAACATTTTAAAAAGTTACAGTACTCTGAGGTTGACTTATTGATGAAAGAAACTAATTTTTCTGTACATTCGGTGTTAGTCTGAGTGTGCTATTTATAAAATCGACAGTAACGTCCAGTGATGTCCCAGCCTTCACTCTAACGCTCCACTCACTCACAGACTCACAGTCGTCTAACTCCGTTTATGGGAAGTGTCCTGTGTAGGTGGGCTGGCTTTTAAATCTTTGAGATCATATTTTCCCTGTACCTTTTCTCGTTTGTTTGTTTGTTTTTATGTTTTTGCCATAGAACAAGTGTGTTCCCTAGGAGAGAAGGAAAGAGGGAGAGTGAGAGACCACCCCTAAGGGGGGATGGCCACACAGCAGTCCCTTGTCCTCCATTTTCTTCTTGGGCTTTGCAACAGAGAGAACTTCAGTAAGTACAGTGGGAAGACCTAAGACCGAATGTAGAGTGATTACGAGCAGAAGCAAAAATCTGAAACACTAAATTCCGCACCCCACAATAAATTACCAGTACAGAAATTACAGTCTGTGGTGCGAAGGTAACTGTAGCAAGACAAACTTGAAACCCAGCTCATCCCCTAATTACATTAATGCGACCCCCGTGCTAAAGGAAATGCCTGCATACTGCCGTGCACTAAAACGTGCCCCAGCGTGTACTGTTACGTAGGTGACAGAAGTCCTATACAGGCACTTCGAAGTGTGTAATTGGCCAGAAAACATTCAGAAGGGTGAGCAGTCGGAATTAGAACACAAATGCAGATATGACACAGATGTCGGAACTCTCTCACGAGGAACTGTCTCTTCAATTACCGATTCACGTGTTAGAGGCTGCAGTACGAAATCTGGACAGCATGAGTGATGAGATGGTTCATTGGAGCAGAGGGATGAACAATTATTTCTGAATCTAATGGAAGTCCTAGAAATGTAAAAAAAATAAAAACCAGTAACAGAAATGGGGAATTCTTGTGATATGGTCATCAGTAGAACTGACATAGAAAGAATCTAGGGTCAGACGGTGGTGTGGTGGCATAACGCGAGGCTCTGTGAGGCTGACCCACATGGGAAGGTTCTGGGTTCAAGTCCATTGACCTCCCTGAGTGTGCCTGGTATGCCCATGTTTTGCAGCTGGCTGGAACGGGGGTGAATGTGGCATCAAGACCTTGTTGGGGTGCTGTGTCTGTATGTCTTTCTCTTCCATCCTTTTTTACTCATGGAAGAAATAAATGAATATGCTTTAAAAAAAAAAAAAGAATCAGTGAACAGGATAACCAATAATAGATAGCATTGATTTATAAATAAATAGGTATTTATTCAGCTCAGTTTGGAAATCTGAGGCCCAGAGGCCAACCTCTGATGCATCCACAACATGGCAGAGGGTAGGGTCTTAACTGAATCTTGAGTTATCCTCAACTTTCTCTCTGTCCTGTTCTGTACCCACGTGAGCTCTGCCTCCCCCATTCCCTCTTCTTATATGCACGTCAGAGCTCCATCATGGCATCTCCATGCAACCTCACAGCTCTCAAAGTTCCCAAGGGACACTGTGAGGGGTTAAGTTTTCATATAACCTTTGCCATAGGCCAGGTCTCAACACATGACCGTTAGGGAGACATCCAGATCTACAACATGAACCTTAGGGAGACAACCCACTGTCTGAACCAGGGTATCATCTTAATAATAATTACGTCTTCCCGTACAAGTTTATTTAGAGCTACATGTAGTTGTTAGTGTACAAGTTTTGTACTTGTTCAAATATCGTTTTCCTTTTTGATCATAGTTCGAATGGGATCATTTTATTTTGAAATTGTTTGCTGATTGTATACAGAAATAGAATTGATGTTTGTGTATTAATCTTGTATACACTCAAGTCATTAATTTGTTCTCATAAAGCTGTGCGTTTGAGTCTGTAATGTCTAAGGATTGCTACATACAGGGTCATGTCATGTAATAAAGACAATTTTACCTTTTTTTTTGTCACCCTCCTATGCAGTAGATTGCTAAAGTTTATTCATATCTAACTGAGACATCGTACCTGCTGATCAGCAGCCCTCCCCACCCCTGCTCATAGTCTTTTATTTTTTCCTTTTCACTTTTCTTGCTTTTTATTTCCTTTTCTTGTCTGATTGCACTGTCTAGAGCATCCAGTTCAACGTCAAATAGTAGTGAGAGAAGACTTTCATCTTCTGTATCTTTGGAGGAAAGTCATTCTGCAGATGTGGAATAAGTATAATCTTAGATGTAAGCTTTTCATAAATATCCTTTATTAGGTTGAAGTTAATTTCTTCCTGCTACACACTTACTTTGCACTATATATTTAGTATTGATTACAGGTAAAATGTTAAATTTTGGAACTTTGTAACAACTTCAAGAAATTGAATGTTTTTTCAATATTAGACTTTATAAGCAAAAACACAAAGGATAAAACCAAGGGAATAAACCGTATGTTTGTCTTCATGAAATTTTCTTTCTTTTACAATCCATTAACAACACAAAAATGCAGATGTCAAAATGGGAGAAAATATTTGCAACTTGTGTAACAAAGCTTTTTAATTAAAATTGCAACTTTTACAAATTAAGAAGAAAGACATTTCAAAAGTGAAAATAAGTTTAAGCAGCTACTAAAAATAGAGAAATATACATTTTTAATAAACGTATTTAAAATTTGGTGTTTGTGATATTTCACAAAATATAAACTTACACAAGATCCTATTTAGTGGGGACAGTCTTTTTAAAGAGTTATTTATTTAATTTTATTTATTCATTCATTTTAATTTGACCAGAGAGAGAGAGAGAGACTGAGAGAGAAAGTGAGAAAGCAAGCCACCAGGTCCGGGACTTGAACCATGGTTGGCCATGTGGGACTGTCCAACACCTTAACCACCACCCCACCTGCTGGCCCCCCAGTGGAGACAGTTTTTAAAAAATGTTCCTGTATACTTTGGCAGTCAATAAATTGGTAAACACTTGAAGAAAGAGAGTTTGAAATATCTATGTATCTGTATTCCTGTATGTCAGTAATCAGTGTGTTATTCCTACTGTACGATTTAATTTTTCTGCATGAGTTTATGATCAACACAAAAATTCAGTGCTTTCTTTCTCTTCCAGACTGTTTTGTCTGACCTCTTAAACTTCTGATCCCCTGAAGGTAGCCCCCTTGCTAATTTCACAGAAAATAGGTGGAAGGTTCTTTAGCTTTCCGTGGTAGGCTTACCTACAACCACACCTGTGTCATCTTTTTCTCCCAAAGATGTCTTTTGTGTGTCCAGCAAGTCAGTTTTTCCACGCGTGGTCTGGATCCTGCCCTCTGTACCCCCTGAGAATTCCGGCTCCTGTTGGTCGTGTTCTCTCACTCCCATTTCCAGCCCCTGCTGTCTGCTCATCTTT
>NW_006208670.1:1563959-1570119 GCF_000334495.1 Tupaia belangeri chinensis | reverse complement strand
CTATTAGTCTCAGCCCATTAGTGAGTTAGCGAGGATCAGCCGCTCTCCTGGCTCCCCTCACCTTCCTCTACTGCAGTAGCTTTCTCTCGTTTTCATGTTCGCACTGCTTAGAAGGCCGTGTACATTTTCTGTTATATTTTTCCTTGTACTCTGGTGTCTGTCCCTCCCATTCGACTTGAGTAATCGTTGCTCCCACGACCAAGGACCTCTGTGATTAAATCCATGTGAAGGTCTGTCCTGACCTATAGGTAGCAGCCTGCACCTTTCGCCCCCTTCGTCTCTTAGAGTCCTCATCGGCTCCGCAGATGCCGATTTCCCTGGGTGTTTTGATACGGTCTTTAAAACTTGGAGATCTTAAGATTTTTTCCTTGTTTCTGTTCTTACCTGTGCTTGAGTTACTGGTTTGGTAAAGAAAGCTTTCAAGTGTCTTTAGTTCAGTGTTCTCCTTAGCTCCAGATTTCTATACCTGACTGTCAATGGAAAAAAATAACCAACTGTGAAATTAATAATTAATAATTACTGCGGTTTATTTCCAGGCCAACTGTGAGTGACCTAGGCCCGGAGAAGAGGCATACATGCCTTTTCTTGGGGTGATCATGTACAGGGGTTCCTTTTATTTGTTTTTGAGACTGACAGACAACATTTAGTGAAGAGATTTTCCATTGGTCTGGCCCAAAAAGGCGGGACATGTAGAAGCGAGGGCTTCTAGGTTATAGGTGGGTTCCCCAATTCTTAGGTGGTGATTGGAAGGGAAGATCTGTGTCTTAGTTAAAGAAAGGCTTAATCTACATCTCAAGGAAAAGGGAAGTTCTGTGTCTTGGGAAGAGATAAGCACAAGAATATACTGTAATGGGTTGAAATGTACATGTCAAAGATTCTATGCCAGGGACAGGAGGTAGGAAGAATCCTGTTAATAGAAAATAAATGGTCTGCTAATGTTTGTGGCATGACTTCCCCAGTCCCCTTTTGAAAAGATTTTGGAAAAATAGGAAAAGTAGCCAGACTTCTATCCACATGACTTTCTAAACTCTATTTCCTCTTAGATCTTCCCAAGTGCTTTTCAGTTCAATTCAGTTTGTCTAAAACCGAATTCTTGAGCTTCCCCTCCAGTCCGCTTTCCTGTGTTGGCTCAGAGAATGGCACCGGCAATGTATCTAGTCGTACAAGCTGGAACGTAGGGGTTGTCATCGACCTCAGCTATCCACCAGCAAATGCGATTTATCTCCTAAATTCCTCAAGGAGCTCTTTCTCCTGTTTCCATTCCATTTCGCCCATCTCCATCTGCACCACTGCCGTCTCCAATGGTTTTCATAGAGGGAATTGCGTTTCTTATCACAGCAGGTACAGACAGATGCGTGGGCTTTGACAAGTCCCGAGGTCTGTGTGGGGTGTATGACGTAACACAGGAACCGTCTCTGGGAGGGCCAGGGTGGGGGAGAAGAAGCTTGAAGATGGATGTACCTCTCAGACAGAAGGGTGGTCATCCTCCTGCGAGCCGAAGAGGCTTTCCCTGCGCGTCGTACCACAGAGCAAGAGTTCCAGCCGTTTCACTGTGCAGCCCGTATTATTCTGAGCAGTGACTAACACTCAAAATACGGTGACTTCAGAAAGATAATGACTCTCAGCTAATAGTCCTGAGTAGTGAGTTTACGTTGCTAAGTCCACCCTGCCCGTGAAGACATGCAAAGGCCCAGGTTCCTCCCCTGTTGGTTCCTCCCCAGCCAGTGGCTGGTCCTCAGCCATGCAAGTCTAGAAACCGAAGGTAAATTCAGAGAACAGAGTCATTTTATGTCTTTTTAATGTAGTAATAAAATATTGAGTCATATATTTTATGTCTTTTAATTTCACTTTTAGAGGCACATTTCTATCATCTTCTGCAGACATATTGGTCTATGGTAAATTGGAAATTCTTTGCAGAAGATGCTCTTTCACCAAAGATCCTCTCCTTTCCTTCTTTCTTTCTCTCTCTTTAATTTTTTCCCCTTCTCTTTAAAAAATGTGAATACTAGGCCAGCAGATGGCATAGCGGTGATGTCACTGGACTCCCACACGGCTGATGGTGGTTTGAGTCCCAGACCCAGAGGCTTATGTATGTACATGACCGAGATCCCAGGAGGAGAATGGAGGGGATTGCAACATGACCATTCCCCTGCGGGTTGATGTCTCACTCTGTCTCTCACTGAGGCTGTCTCTCTCTGCCTCTCTGTCTCTCTCTGTCTCTCTCTCTCGCCAGCGAGTGCACACACCCTAAGGCCAAAACCTCTGCAACAAAGAAAAAAAAAGTGAAAACTTTCTTGGCCCACTTGTCTCACAGAGAGGCAGTTGGCCTGATTTAGCCATTGTTATCGACACTGGCCAAGTCCATGGAGGAGAGACAGAACTAACACAGCCCTAAGTCTGTTTTTATAACAGTCCAATAGGATGTGCCCTCATACAGGACTGCATCCAGGCACACAGGAGCTGTAAAATATGAGGGGCATTCAAAAAGCTCATGGAAGATGCGTATTATGAAAAATCTATGCATGGATTTCAATTTTTTTTTTCATTAAAATAAACTCATACTTACCTCCTTTTTCTAAAACCTTTTTTTTTTATTTTTTGAGAGTTTTGTGTGTACTCACTGGACAGACAGACAGAAAGCAAGAAATCACCCCTGGGGGGATGGCCATGCCATAATCCCTTCTCCTCCCAGGATTTTGGGCACACACGCACACGCGCCCAGCATGATGTTCAAGCTACTGGGTCCGGGACTCGAACTGTGGTTGACTCTGTGAGAGTCCAGTGGTGTAGCCACTACACCATCTGCTGGTCCCACCTGAAAACTTTGAAGTCTCCTCGTGTGGTCCATAACTAAGTTGTCATATGCCTACCAAGGAGGGGCGCGCTGCATTTGGAGTAACAGTCAGTATGCTGAAAAACCTAAATTAAGGGTTAGAAAAATGAAGGCGCTCACATTTCAGACACTGACTTTTGACCAAATTACTCCTGATATGGACAGTTCCATATTGAATGCTCAGTATGTGTTGCAGTAGAAATATTTTTGCTTTTGGAGTATGTCTTTATTATTCTCTATGCTGGAAAATCACCTATTGTTTAAAACCCTTGCAGCCATGTAAGTTTTTCAGTAATATTACAGCATATATCGTATTTCAGTTGCAGACGATACAGAGTACACACTGACGGATTTGAAGAGGTGTATCTCTGCTCTCGCTTGCCTGCCAGCGAGTCTTTACCCTCACCTAGAATGACCTTTTTCCCATCATTAGTTAAAAACTCTTCCTGTGCCTTCTCATTGTACTTACGAAATCCCGACGTACGCCCTATGAAAACACTCCTGGGGGCCGGCAGGTGGCGCAGCGGGTATGTCGCTGGAATCCCACGTGTCAGACCACGGTTCTCTTCTCGGTCACACCACAGGTTCTTCTCCACGTCTCCTCCCTGTTGAGATTCTGGGCAGGCCTGCACACGCACGGCACGCTCTACACTGTCAGGGCCGGGACTCGAACATGCCATGGGTGGGCCGTGCGCTGTCCAGCCACCTTGGCCACCGGGCCACAGGCTGGCTTGGGCTTATTTTCTTTCCTGAAAGCTGGTGTTGGCTCTGGGGCCTCTGCGCCTCATGCTCTTTGCTCAGATGTTCAGCTGGCTGGTCGCTCTTCCCGTCAGGAGAGCCTCAAACCAAGTGATCGCCTTTCTCTTCCGAGAACACCCGTGCAGGCCGTGACTGCTGCGGTAACCCGCGGTCCTTCCGACTATCCGAACGATCCGACAGCTCACGAATTAGCTTTCTTGGTTTCTTTCCACCACTCCACATCATTTCACTTTGCTCACTCTAGCTCTTTAGTTCCTGGAACTGGAGCTGTGAGACCCTGGCACAGGGTAGACATCTAGTAAACAGTTGTCGAACATTTATTTAAGGAGTAACTCAAAGAGAGTAAATACTATGGACTTGACAAATGGGGACCACCGTCTTGGGTAGTATGGATAAGGGTGTGCATAGCGGTAGGTCCCTGGCCTTGGCCTACCACAGAGCTGTTTCTTCCTTTTTTTCTTTATTGAAATTTCTCTCTCATTTCTTCCATGAGCATGAGACAGGAGAGACAGCCTCCGCCCCGGGGTATGGCTGCTTTAATCCTCCCTCAGCCCGCAGCTTGCCCCACATCTTGGGCATGTGTGTGTCTGGCGCTCTGAGCTCGAACCTGCAACGTCCCCACAGGGGATCGCCTTGCCAGGGACTGCCAACGTCCAGTCGTCAACACCGGACCCCACGAAGCTTCACATCCAGCCTCCTCCATCTCCTCTCAGTCCCCGTCTTCCTACACCTGCCTGCAAAGTTCAAGTAATCATCTAAAAATTATAAATCTTGGGTCAGCAAGTGGCCTGGTGCTTCAGGCTCAGGATTCCCACGTAGCCAACCACAGTTCGAGTCCCCGTCCTGGTGGTTTAAGAAATCATGCTGGGTGTGTGTGCACGCGGGCATGCCCAAAATCCCGAGGAGATGGGAGAAAGGATTGCAGCATTGCTGTCCCAGCTAAGGGGTGATTTCTCATTTTCCCTCTCTGTGTCTCCCTCCAGCGAGTGCACATGCCCTATGGGAAAAACCTTGAAAGAAAGAAAGAAAGAAAGAAAGAAAGAAAGAAAGAAGAGGGGAGAGGAGGGGAGGGGAGGGGAGGAGAGGAGAGGAGAAGAAAAAAAAGAAAAAGAAAAAGAAAAAAGAAAAGAAAAGAAAAGAAAAGAAAAGAAAACTATAAATCTTACCATGTTCTATTCTTTAAAAATTGCCTTTACCAGTTACCTACTTATCTTGGGATAAATGTGATCCTGCACAAGGTGAACACTGGAGGAATGGTCTTTGCCTGTGGCCCTCCCTCTCTTCGTCCGTATCAGAGGGTGTGGAACTGCTCTGTCAGACATTTTTCAGGTCCTCCTACCCAGCTTTGACTGTTTCCTTGTTAGATGTTCAACAAACTTGGGTATGTCGGGGCGGGTTTGAACTTTTGCCTACCACGGTAACACTGACACTAGGTTATTGCAAGTGTTCAACATGTAGCTATTTTTTTTTTAAAGAACTTTTTTATTTAACCTTATTTATTTACTGATTTTAATTTGACCAGAGGGATAGGGTGAGCAAGAGAGAGAAAGTGAGAAAGCAAGCCACCCAGTCTGGGACTCGAACTGCAGTCGGCCATATGGGAGTCCAGCAGCCTTGACCACCATTCGACCTGCCAGCCACCAACATAGAACTATTGAGAGGATAGAAAAATCCTAGAAGTGCTGTCACGTGAATCAGGTGTATAACTGGAAATTTAGATTTAAAAATGGATTTATTCATTAGAGCCCATTTATAGTTTGTCTAAATGACTAATAATTTGTTTGGATAAAATGCTTGGTAAATGACTACTACTTTGATTTTTTAAAAATTTATTATTTATTTATTTGTTTTGAGGCTGTAGTGTGCGTGTGTTTGCCAGAGAGAGACAGAGAGAGAGAGTAGGAAAGTGAGGAAGCCTCCCATCCCCATGTGGATGACCACGCCACAGTCCCTCCTCCTCCAGGGTTTTTGGGCATGTGCACGCACACACGTGCCTCATGCATCCTCAAGTCACCGTGTCCAGGACTCAAACCATGTTATTAGCCAAGGCACAGACTGGCCCAGTATTTTATACTCTGTAAGAATAGTTGGATTTTGTACAATACTGTACATTTTCTAAAGGTTTAAAGGTGTGGTCTTAATTTTTTTAACATAATTTTAGTTATTATCAGTTTTTTAAATTTAATTGTATTTGTTATTTATTCTTTTTAGTTTTAATTTATTTATCCATTTAATCACTATACATCACTTAGCTTCCAAGTTCAATTTACCCAACATAAATGCACTTCACGCCAGTTTCTAAAGTCACCTTTATTAATAAATGATTATCATGAAATATAAAACAAATCAGCGTGTGGATTTAGAATGTTTTAGAGAAACATTTTAGTACAATAATTTGTTAATGTCATAGCAAAAATATAAAACTTGTATGGATCGATTAAGATATTTTTGGAATTTTTTATTTGACATAGTTGGTAAATATTTTTAAAAATTTTGATATTTGGGTATTTAAAATAACTATATGTGTGTGTGTGTGTGTGTGTGTGTGTGTATATGTATATATATATA
>NW_006208670.1:1557552-1563837 GCF_000334495.1 Tupaia belangeri chinensis | reverse complement strand
TTTTCAGCAGGGCACATGCACTCACCAGAAAGACAGAGAGAGACAGAAAGTGAGAAATCTCCCCCCAGGGGGGATGGCCACACTGCAATCCCTTCTCCTCAGTTCTCCTTGGGATCTTGGGCATGCACGCACACACTGCCCAGCGTGAGTTTAAGCCACTGGGTCTGGGACTCGAACGGCGGTCGACTCCATGGGAGTTCAGTGACATAGCCATTACGCTAACTGCTGGTCCCTAAAATAACTATATTTGAATGGGATTTGTGTTACCAAATCTTTTTAAGGCCAAAGATGCAATAGAATATTTACCTTGGGTTCCTTATCCCAGTGTGGGGTGTTTGTTGTTAAATGCCCATTATGCTTTTTAGATAGATCCTTGTTGCGAGAACTGGCTCGCTTAGTTGTCATTTAAAAGATGTAAATGGGACTAGTCTCCCTGGTCTGACAATGGTGATTTATGTGTTGTAAATAGTTCCCAGTTGAATTTTTCAGGCACGGAATTGGGAGGTATCTAATATTAACTGTCTGAAGCGAAGTACTCGGGGCTAACAGAGGCCTTCTCTAATATTAACTGTCTGAAGCGAAGTACTCGAAGTACTCGGGGCTAACAGAGGCCTTTCTATTTTATGAAGTCTTGCCCACTGGATGTCGGTTTGCAGGGCTCTGGTACTGATTGCAGTCAGCACCGAAAATGGGCAGTGCCCAGAGGCCTCTGTCCTGTAGAGAAAGAGGTTTCCTTTTTATTCATCACAGTAAGAGAAAAACTTTGATTAATATGGACTGTCTATGTGTATTATTTGAAGGGCTTATAGGAAATGCTACAGGATGTCCCTACCAGGCATATCGTATTTTATTAAGCGAATGACGTATGACCTTTACTTACATGTTTGTTTAGGCACCGAGCAGAATATTTAATGTTACAGCTAACATTCTTTTAGTGCCAATTAGATTCTCTTTGAGCGTATCATTTCTTTCTCATGTTTATTTTTGTATTTTATTTTGTATTTTATTTAAACTCTTTTAAGACTAGTGTCAGGACTAAAAATGGGGCCCACCACCCACCAGTGGTGGGTGATTATGTGGCTGGATCCTACACGCCCGCCTGTAGTTCGAGTCTCGGACCCAGTGGTCTGGATGGCATGCTGGGTGTGTGTGTGCATGGGCAGAATCCAAGAAAACAGAGGGGAGAGGATTGTGGCATGGCCATCCACCCATGGAGTGCTTTCATCCCTCTCTCTCTGTCTCCCTTTCTCCCTCTCTCCCTTCCCAGCAGGTGCATGTACCCTACAGCAAATAGGGGGAAAAAAAATTAAAATGTTAGCCGTGGCCGTCCCTAAAGCACGGTGGTTATGGACAGTGGCTCAGGGTCACTGTCCCCTGTGGGTGACCGTAGTTCGAATTCCTGCCCTCAGGAGCTTAACAAATGTGCTGGCTCTGTGTGTGTGTGTGTGTGTGTGTGTGTGTGTGTGTGTGTGTGTGTGTGTGTGTCTGCATGTCCCAAATCCTGATGGGAAGGAGAAGTGGAAGAGAAGACAAAGGCTTGCAGTGTGACCTGACTCTTGATGGGGTGGGGTAGTTTAGGCTCTCGCTCTTTCTCTCTCTTGCTCTGGCTCTCCGGAGTGCATGTGCCCTCTGGCAGTTTAATTTTTTTCACGTGTCTATTAGCTAAAGCTTAAGCCAAGTTGCTTTTTTGTTGTTGTTAAGATAAAAATGTAGTGAAGGGCAGCAAATAATGTAATAATTATCTTTGGCCTGAATGCTGTTCTTCCCAAGTTTAAAGAAATATTTTCAAATATCCTTTGTCTACATACTCTGTTTCCAGCAAGTGTCTCTGAAGGTCTCCTTTGCTGTTCATCTGCTTGGCCTAAGTCTGTCTGTAACTGTGTCGCAGCATTGGCCTGTGGAGTCTGTTACAACCGAGTGCTGGAAGGTGCTTTTGAAGCCCAGGTGGTCCATGAGGACCACAGAGGCCCATCACAGCCTTCCCCTGACGTCTCAGTAACATACCCTTCCCCCTAGAAACGATACAGACTTCTGGTCACATTAGGGTCATCCATGGAGTTGGCCCAGCTCAGTGCAGTCCGCCACTGGGCCAAGAAAAGCCCATGATCATCGAAATAATCTAGGCCAGGCGTTGGTGGTTTAGTGGTTAGCTTACCTGCCTTCCAGAATCATCTAGGAATCCTTTTAAAGTCAGTCCTCACCCGGTCCAGTGGTATCTCACGCCACTATTCTCTCAGTCTGTCTTCCTCGTCCTCTCTCCGTGTTACCCTGGACCCGCCTTCAGGCCTGTGAGTCGCAAGATCGGCAGCTTCCTGGGCTCAACGTGATGTATCCCACCTCTTGTTGTAATAGCTGTGGATTTAGGAGCCGGAGAGGTTCAATTTGCCTTAGAATCTCATTTTCTTGATTGATTCCTGGTCTACTTTTTTTTTTTTTTCTTTCATCAGACAAAAAGTAGCTTTAAATCCATAGAGAACCTGGTGAAAATACAATAAAAATAAATATTTGTATTTGTGGGTTATTGCATGCTAGCTTCAATTGGGTAATTCTACTTACGTCTGTCTTTGAAATTCGTTCTCAATTCTATTATTTACAGAGTCATTAATGAATTTTTATAGCTTGTTTTATTCTGATTTATGTATGATTATATGTGTTAGTTTTAATTTATTACTAGATTGACTTTAATTTTAGTCTTTTACCTATCTACATTTTTTTCCTAATCCCTAGAAATGTTTACATCTATTAAGATCATGAATTAGATGACTTTATTTCAAGGCTGTAATTTTCAAAAATTTTACTCCATTTCCTGTTCTCTTTCTTTCTTCTTTTAAAAAAGTTAATATACTTAGCTCTTTCATGAGCAAGAGAGACAGAAAGACAGAGGCAGGCAGAGACAACACCCCCAACAAGATTCTGGCTTTGCAATCCACCCCCAAGCATCTACTCTCCCCAGCTCGTGGGTGTCCATGTGCCTGGCTCACCCAAGAAAGTCTTAGACACCAACGGTAAACCCCCCATGCCTTGCAGAACATCAAGTTTTCCTTCTGCACCATCAACCAGTGCCCCTTTGTTTTTCTTCATATTGTATTTGACGTTTGGTATGATCGTTCAGGAAGGGTGTTACAAGGGTAACTCAAGTGTTGCACATTTTCCTTATATAATTCATAAAAGAATATTTGTGTTGATTTTTAATGTTAATATAAATAATGTGCTTTAATTGCTAAGAAGAAAAATGTTGGAATTTTCAATTTTGTAAGATATCGGAGTGCATTCTTTTATATAGAATTAGTAGCCGTTTCCTTTTTCCTTTCCCTGGAGCCACTGTTATAAATGCGTTTAGTAAAGTGTTTATAAAAACCGTAACTTCTATTAAGGATTTACATTGTACTGTATACTGCATCGGTCACTTTATTGTGTCCATTTTATGGTGAGGAAACCAATACATTGAGTAGTCGAGTAACAGCAAATAGACACTGGGAGGTACTCAGGTCCACTCTAGCTGACCCCTTAGCTTTTACTTGTGATGCTAAAATACTCTACTTCATCATTTCATTAAACCAAATAGGGCCGTTTTATTTTACCAATTCAGTAAGGTTTACTCCTGGACATAACCTTAAAGTTTAACCAAAGATTGGGACCTGCAGATGCTCGACTCCCACATAGTCGACCGCAGTTTGAGTCCCAGACCCAGTGGCTTGAAACTCATACCGGACATGCGTGTGTGTGCCCAAAATTTGAGAGAACCATGAAGGAGAGGGGATTTTGGCATGGCCAGCCCCCAGGGGGTTGATTTCTTGCTTTCTGTCTTTCCAGGGAGTGCACGTGCCCGATAGCAAAAATCTCTCTTAAAAAAAAAAATACAAATTTAACCAAAGACTATCAGCAGCATGTTTAGTCTCCTTAAAAGTGATTATATGGGTACCAGCAGATGGTATAGTGGTTATATGGTCTCTGGATTCCCATGTGGCCAGTCCCTGTCCGATTCCCAGACCCAGTGCCTTGAAACACCAGGCGTGTGTGCATGCATGCCCAAGATCCCGGGAGGAAACTGGAGGAGAAGGGATTGCAGCATGGTCATCCCACGTGAGGGGCGATTTCAATGTCTAGACTTCCATAAGAATGATTTCTGTCAATTTATTGGGGGTTGATTTCTTGCTTTCTGTCTTTCCAGGGAGTGCACGTGCCCTATAGCAAAAATCTCTCTTAAAAAAAAAAATACAAATTTAACCAAAGACTATCAGCAGCATGTTTAGTCTCCTTAAAAGTGATTATATGGGTACCAGCAGATGGTATAGTGGTTATATGGTCTCTGGATTCCCATGTGGCCAGTCCCTGTCCGATTCCCAGACCCAGTGCCTTGAAACACCAGGCGTGTGTGCATGCATGCCCAAGATCCCGGGAGGAAACTGGAGGAGAAGGGATTGCAGCATGGTCATCCCACGTGAGGGGCGATTTCAATGTCTAGACTTCCATAAGAATGATTTCTGTCAATTTATTTTGTTCCATGGAATGAGCTGGTTTTTTCTTTGTGTATTTTATGATTTGTTGTTGTTGAAAACTTGATACTTTAATAGTACACAGTCATGCATTGCTTAAGGATGGGAATTGTTCTGAAAAATACGCCGGTAGGTGCTTTTCTTGTGCAAACATCCGAGAGTGTACTGACGCACACCTGGTGACATCTCCTACTGTAGACCTAGACTCTGGTATAAACTTACGGGACCACCACTGTATATGCAGTGCCTCTTTGACTGAAATGTCGTTATACAGTGTAAGACTGCAGTTTAGTAGTTCTGGAAATCAGGTATTCTTCTTTGTTGGGTTTTGGTGTTTTTTTGTTTGTTTATTTTATATTTTAGAAGAATGTAGTAGTCTATTAGTTTAGTGATACAAATAGTTACTTTTTGTCTTTTATAGTGACCTTAGTCTTCGTTTCTTAGCTTGTTTAGTTAGGATTTTGATAGAAATGTTCTTAAATGTGAGGAATTATAAAACACAACCACCAGACAAAACCCACACCTTCTCCCTGTCTTTGCAGGCTGGCCCCGAGCCACAGCAGCTGCTCATGGTCAGTCTGGGGTAGAAACTTTGGGTCTTGCTAGTTCCTTCCGGCTCATGTGTTGCTGCAGGAAGCACGCATGCCCTTCCTTACCCCACAGACACCTGGTGCTTTGGGATGTTCTAATTTCCTAAAGAAACTCTCACCAGCTTTACTTCCCAGGCTTCCGGCTGGCTGTTTTTTGCTTCCATTGTGATTCTTTGCCACAACCATGTGTCTTCCACTGTGCTCTGTAGTGCCCACTGTTTTTCTAAGTTAGGGTGAACAAGAATGAGTGTGCTGTGTCAGTCCTTCAGGTAGCCCCGAAACAGATCAGAACAGACATGCACCACAGTTTGTGAGCTGCTCTGTTCCCTCTGGAAATGAATCCCAAACCCTCACCCGAGACAGAGACCGCAGCACGGCAGGGAGGAGTTGGGGCAGGGCCAGTCAAAACCCCTCCAAACTTCCAAGCTGGTTTTTTCATGATTCAGTGTTCGTTCTTTTTTTTTTTTTTTTAAGAATTATTTTATTTAAATTTATTTATTTATTACTTACTTACTTGTTTTCATTTGACCAGAGAGGGACAGAGTGAGAGAGAGAGAGGGAAGGAAAGTGAGAAAGTGAGCCGCCAAGTCCAGGACTCGAACTGCACTTGGCCATGTGGGAATCCACCCCCCTTAACCACCATGCCACCTGCCGGCTCCTTTCAGTTGTTTTTGTCCATCTTTGGCTGTTTTCCACAGTTCAGACAAAATTAGCCAAAATTAGCTTGTTTGTTCAGGGTCCCTGTGGGCAGATGGATACTTGGATTCTCATATTCTGCCATTGTGTTGATGCCACGGTGTTTTCTTTTTCTTTATTTAAAAGAATTCCATTAGTGATTTAATAAGAATAACAAAAGTGTTATTTTCTTAAATTAAAATGAGCCACCTGAAAAATGTATTCTTTTTTTTTGGGGGGGGGAATTACTTATTTAACTTTATTTATTTATTGTTATCCTTTGATTTGGAGAGGGAGGGAGGGAGGGGGGGAGAGAGAGAGAGAGGCACCAGGTCCGGGCCTCCCTGAAAATGTTCTTATTTATGATAAAATCGTTTCTCTGTACTTAGGTTTTACATGTGAGTTTTCATTATCTAAAGTAGTAATTTAAAAATATTAGAGAACTAGGGGGAACCAGTAGTTAGCGTAATGGCTATGTCGCTGGACTCCCACGTAGTCGACTGCGGTTTGTGTCCCCGACCCGC